>NC_137874.1:22422435-22486268 GCF_963924005.1 Protomyctophum bolini | reverse complement strand
CACAGCTCTGTTTACACGTTTATTTTATTGTTTTATCTTGTTCCACTTTTGCTTTGGCAATGTAAACGTATGTTTTCTCATGCCAATAAAGCTCCTTTGAATTGAGAGAGAGAGAGAGAGAGAGAGAGAGAGAGAGAGAGAGACAGCTTGTGCTGATGAAGGAGGAGGGTACTTTATTGATTGACAGGGGCCAGAGAGCAGTGATTTAGCCTCAAGAAAACCACAGGGTGATTTCAATGACTCCTGCCCTAGACCCATGCCCTACCCAGCAGGGCTCTACAAATGGATAAAACAATGGCCCTGTCCAAGAAGACTCTACAAAATGGTTAAAACAATGGCCCTGTCCAAGAAGACTCTACAAAATGGTTAAAACAATGGCCCTGTCCAAGAAGACTCTACAAAATGGTTAAAACAATGGCCCTGTCCAAGAAGACTCTACAAAATGGATAAAACAATGGCCCTGTCCAAGAAGACTCTACAAAATGGTTAAAACAATGGCCCTGTCCAAGAAGACTCTACAAATGGATAAACAATGGCCCTGTCCAAGAAGACTCTACAAAATGGTTAAAACAATGGCCCTGTCCAAGAAGACTCTACAAAATGGTTAAAACAATGGCCCTGTCCAAGAAGACTCTACAAAATGGATAAAACAATGGCCATGCTCTATCCCTGCAAGAACACTGTACAGAATAGATGGATAAAACACGGACCCTGTCGTAAGTGTCGTATACTCCAGCAGGAATACTCTACAAAATGGATAAAACAATGACCCTTCCTTACGCCTGCAGGAAGACGTACAAATGGATGAATCAATCAATGACCTACTCCAGCAGGAAGACTATAAATAGAAATGGTTTTATCATCCTACACCAGCAGGGAGATAAAACAATGACCCTGCCCTACACCAGCAGGAAACGTATAAGAGTAGAACAATTAAGTGCTCCTCGGAGCACAGGTCTCCACCAGGTCAGGAGCGTTTGTGATGTTTGGACAAAATGTGTAGGAGTATTATAAACATGTTTTTTTTTATTGTTTGTTTGTTTCTCAACGTAGTGGAAATGTGCGTGCAAAGTTTCACAGCAATTGGACGCTGCCTTCATGATTTGAGTTAGTCTATTCATTGTAGTTTGCGAGTGTCGCAGTGCAGCTACTAATTGGTGTGGGGAAACAGAGCACATGGAAGCTTGTTGGACACAACACTACGTATACACTATATCTCACTTCATGAAATGGCACAGCGGCCCCTGACAGGTTAGTTTCAGCTGATTCACCTCCTCTGACCACTCCCAAGGACACTTCACAGACCTCACTCTGCATAGTAATATCACAAGGTTGTGCTGTTATTACAAGGTGTCATTATGTTCTGCAGCCTAATTTAAATCGTGAAGCTTTTAATTGAACAGGTTTGTTACATAATGCTTTATAGAGCAACAAAGAAAATCGACACAATTTATGAGATTCATTCTGATTGGGGGCTTATTTTCGGCAGTGCCTTTCCCTTTATGCCTACATTTATTTGCCTTTTGCCTTTTTTTATGATTATATTTTTTTACTATTTTGAAAAAAAAAATTTTAGTTCAAATAGCCAGATTGGCTATATTGAAGTATGGATTATGGCTCACAACGTTTCGATGCAAATCGGCTATAGAACAGTTTTAAAATGTGGGTTAAATTTGCGAAAGGGCCTTTCTGAGTAGAGTTTGCATGTTCTCCCAGTGTCCCTAGGATAGCTACCCTCACAAAAAACATGGTCTCTATACTGGTCTCTTTACTGCCTCCCTCTGGTCAGCCGGGGTGCTTAATGGAACGTAACGGAACTGGTTGGAATAACGTGTTCCTTCCACGCGCTACAGTGCGTCCTACCGGGGAAACTCGCCCCCCTGTCAGGTGACAAGAAGCAACCTGTTCACTCCTCATGCATTGAAGGAAGCATGAGCTCAGTTTGGGGCTCTCCCCAAGTTGGCAGAGGGGGAGTAGTGATCAGGAATACTGCTTAGGGAGGCATTGGCACCAGGTGAAAATGATCGTGGGATAATAATAAGTGTTTGTATTTGTTCTTTCCTCAGGAAAGCCAAAAGTGGAACTCGCATATGACAAGATGTACACAGTAACGAGTCGGCTAACATTCACTGTCAGCAAGGAGGATGATGGCGTGCCAGTGATGTGCATCGTCGACCACCCCGCAGTCAAGGACTTCCAAGCACAGAAGTACCTCGAGGTGCAATGTAAGACAATAATAACACAATGCACACATGGAAATAACCACAGGACACACAAGTCATTTACTAAGTTACTGTGTAGTGTGTACCTTTTACATATTTAATCACCCCTGACACCTGCATATCACAATGTATACTGACATATGATGATACATGGTTAGTTGATTGTTTTGGAGTATTGAGTCCTAATTAGTCCTAATTATTGGGGAATTATGTTTCCCTGTGATAACTTAGACTCATGGACGTCTGGCATGGCATGACCTCTTAATGCTCCTTGTGCATCTATCTTTCCTAATCGCCAATATATACATAAATCAGAAAATCAGATCACTCTTCACCCATCTATCACTCTCCAGTCAGCTGACCATCGTGCCAATCCATGAACTTGTCTTTGATCTCCCCTAAAATAATGATACCTTTTAAACTTGAATTAATTAATTTAGAAGGCTAGCTCAAGAAATCACAACTATCTATAAACCGCATTGCTGTATGGCTTGTATGGCTTGTCTTGGGTGCATTACTCCCACATTACATTGTGTGAGATGATGAGTGTTGAAATTGTTGAGTGCATGGGACTTGCTAATGGAGTTCACTCTGTAATAGTAAATGGAAAAAGGAAAAAGCAACGCATTGTCAGGGGACAAAGAAATTAAATAAGCCTGTAATGTTTGTTGATGCTCATGAGCAGTGCAAACTGCTCTGCTCTATTTCCTGCTTGCGTCTCCGTCTCCCTTTACGGTCACTAGTTCATCTGGCCGCGGGACGATGGATAGCTCTGTCTTGAGTGCTTATGAGGTGAGGCACATTATAAAGCAAATAATTCAGTTACCATAATGATAATGGCTCCCTCGCCTACCATAGACGCCAGTTCATTTCCAGTGGGACGGCAGTATCTGGATCCGGCACAGTTTGTGTTCCTGATCAAAAGTTCCACCATTGCGACTTCACACTACAGCAGCTTTCATGTTTGCTTTCTTTTGTAAGATGAGAATGTTGGTTGACATTGCACGTTGTTAGAAGTTGCAGGACAGAACATGTAGTGCCCAGAGTGGAGACGATATCCAGGCCAGGGCTTGTTATCTAAATCCATGTATGCCGCTGCCCGCTGAGTAGAAATCTTGGCATGTCGCCCGTGTCCATCACAAAGATTAAGCACCAGCCAATGACACTGTGATTTAGGCAAATGGATAGCCAGACAAAGAATGTCTGGTGTTGGCTGGGAAGGGCAGACAGAGTTTAGTCCACTGTTGATGATCTTTAAGTAGTAAGAACATTATTGTTATGTTACATTTTTATGCTGGGTAAACAAACAGGCCAAAATGCAGCTGTGATGTAAAGGCACATTATAGTATGTATGGTCCTAGCTGGCCTAGTGTGTGTGTGTGTGTGTGTGTGTGTGTGTGTGTGTGTGTGTGTGTGTGTGTGTGTGTGTGTGTGTGTGTGTGTGTGTGTGTGTGTGTGTGTGTGTGTGTGTGTGTGTGTGTGTGTGTGTGTGTGTGTGTGTGTGTGTGTGTGTGTGTGTGTGTGTGTGTGTGTGTGTGTGTGTGTGTGTGTGTGTGTGTGTGTGTGTGTGTGTGTGTGTGTGTGTGTGTGTGTGTGTGTGTGTGTGTGTGTGTGTGTGTGTGTGTGTGTGTGTCCCTCTCCTTGTTCTCAGCAGAATGGTTTATACAGTAAGGCTCCCTTCTTCAATCACATTGGGGTCTTAGCTTTTCAAATAAATGCAAACGGACCATTTAATGGCTGTTGAGGAAGAATTACCCACTTCCAGATCATTGTTTCATTAAATGCTATGAAGGCCATGACGGGTTTCTTACAAAAGGCCATTGATGCTCAGATTTTCCTTGTTAGCCAGCAGTAGTATTTTCAACTCTGCAATAATACACCAGACTCGCCAGTGGTTGAATATAAAGCATTGAAAGACATATCGATTTCAGCTTTTGTTCCAAGACTGCTCTGTTCTTTGACCCTACAAAAGAGCTTCTGAAAGAGCACTGAGAAGGACGATAGAACTCACCACCCTGGATAAAATGATGCTGTAAGCCATTCAAATGGAATCTTAATTCCAAGTGTCCAACTCATTGCTGTGCTTCTTGGTTTGAAAGCATTTTCAAACCTATATTTTCCATTGTTACTTTTAAATGTTTAAATATTATCTGTTCAAAATTGCAATACAATATAGTGGACATCATGCCACAGCAGTTGTGTTGCATTCAAGGCAGCATAGAGATTCATACCAAAGTGAAACAGACAATTATTGTGGAGACGACTGGGAGCACCTCTACCAACTAGTGTGATGAAAATAACAATGAACGATCAATGCACCTCGCTATTATGCTGTTTGACCTTGTCCAACCCGGTGAGCGGGGAATGGTGCAAATTAGTGGTTATTTCATAATAAATTTTTTCTCCTTCCGAGAAATGTAGAGGAGTCAAAAGTACAATATTTGTCTTTGAAACGAGTAAAACATGGGTCCGTTATGTAAATGATAATCAAAGCAAAATAGCCGATCTACAAGCTAACAACGCTTGTCAACCAGTCAGTCATCAGAGAAATATGTCACTTTGTTGAACTGCGATGTGGTGTGAGCTAGCGGATCTAATGTTTATGGAAGGATTGGCCCTAGCCAATCACAGATTTACACCAACAAAGAATACATTTACAGGAACTGATCCTCTTTCCAAAACCCACAAAGAAGGAGAACATTATCGTTATTATAAAAATTAAGTCAATATTGTAACATGATAATGTGGTTAATAATGATTGAGATGTACATGTCATGAAAAGTCAGGACAATGCATAAACTAAGTGTCCTGTACGGGTCCACTTGGTTACAAGAACAGAAGTCATTATAATGCATCTGTGTTCATAATTGTCATATTGGGCAATAAGGCAACACCAAACACATGCAGGCAGGTAGACAACATTTCACTTCCAGAAATGGTCAGTTTGGCTGTTCACTGCACGCTTCAGGCAATCCGCCTGCCAAATAATAGGCCCCTAAGACTTAAAAGTGAGAATTGTACTGTCTACAAACTGTCAGGGAATAAAGCAGACGAGCAGAATTGCCTGACAATAAGCTCTAGCTTAGCCAACCAGTCATCAGATAAATATGTCACTTATATTTCCATTAATTCCGTCCCAGAGGCCCAAATTAAGTTTCATCCTTAGTTTTAACTGTAATAGGTCGGAAGTGGCTATCAGCCGGTAACATGCAGGAGTATCCCCGTTACAATGCGCTAGACCCTTGGGAGATGGGTTGTTTTTACTTAAACTGCTTAAAACCCATTATGTCAGTGCCAGTTATTGTTGTTTGATTTTATTCAGCTAGACGAAAGGTATGGTGGTTAATTATTTGATGCCTTCCATTCATTTTAAGATCCAAATCTAGCCAGCTGTCTTCAGTTTATGTGGGGTAAAGTCTACCCTCAAACGATTCGGCAAACAACAGCAAGCACTAGATCTCTTCCCAATACAGGAGTCATGAGCAATATGAGCTAATTTAAAGCTAAATGTTGTGGATGTCATGTTATTCCAAACTGGAGAGAGAGAAAGAAATATGGCTGGAACTTGAGAGCTGATGGTTGCAGCGTTGTAGATCTTTTCAGCAGACTGTCCATCACAGTGATTGGAGGAGGTGTTGTAGAGGTTGAATGATGTGAAACATCAAGCAGTCATGATAATGGACGAGCCAAAGGTTGTTTCTGACAGAGCTAAAAGGTCAGTGGACAGCATGTCAAGACCAGTGAACTGTTGACAAAATGTTCCTCTGGCAAGAGACAAAATGAGACTGTAATGGGGAAGCCATTCACAACCAAAAAGCAGCACTATGCAACATTCCTCTTCTACCCCAGATTTTAACCTGGTTTCCTGCTTAAGTGCCAAAGCTTTTACCATTGAGCTAATAGAGCCGTCCTGTTTGCTCGAGGAATACATTGAATCTTGACCATCAGCTCCCCCTTCACGCAACCCATCAGGGTTTTGAATGACGCTTCCAGACCACAACGGGTTTGTGGCTGTCGCTCGCTGCCTGTCCTTGTTTTGGGCATTTCACTATCCATTACTACAGTGTGTTAGCTGTTCACTCGATACTTGTTATTGTTATTATTGAGGGGCGCTAGCCCCTCCTATATTCAGCTAGAGTGTAGATTTTTGTCCTAACACAAACATTAAATTCCATTGGCAATGATTGGAGAATTTACTTCATACTTTGTGTATGAGCAAATCGGCTATTTTTGTCCTACACAAATTAAATTCCCATTGACAATGAATGGATGGTCCAGAGCCCAGGCAGAGGCCTTTTGTGGTGGTTCTGGACAACTGTGGGTCCGACCGAATCGACACCGGGCACTGCACTCCCTGTGGTGGTGTGGAACTTGTGTCTGTGAAGTCGGTGGGGAGAACGGTTCTATAGAGTTACGTGCATTACAGCCGTACACACATACATGTCATACAGACATACAGAGACGTGGTGCATTTATAGATGGATGGTTGCCGATAGGCAAACAGACTGTTGTTATTGGTGATTACATGCCCTACCTAATTGAAGGCAGCTACAATATACAATATTATGCAATATCACAATATGTAATATGTAATATACTGTAGATAGGCAAACACACTCACAATTGGATTGCATATTTCCAGTTGTTATTATTATCCCAGTGACCTAGTAAGTCACATTAATAAATTAATAAAAGTCATTATAATGAATACATGTAAGTGGAATCTTTAAGATGTATGTTGTATGTTAATTGTACTTAACTATACTATAGGAATTCAACCTCATATACTGTATCTCATATGTTATAGCAGCACCTAGTGTCAAATCAACATTAACTCAATTATTTTGTATTTTCCAACAGTCTAATATTCTCTATTTTTGTAATTTCCTAAATACTGTATAAATACTAAATACTGTATAACCCCTAAATACTGTATAAATACTTGCTACAGTGAAAAGAGTTAAGGCAGTGAACAAGTCTGGAGAAAAAAGAGATGCAATTATGTAGTAAAAGCATTGTTTTACGGTAGCTATATGTTAATGTCACCTTGTTGAACAAGTGAGCATTACGATACATTTTTCACCCTTATTCAAAGTAAAGTTGTGTTCCAAAGGCATAGCTCCCAGGAACATGCATTAATCATTAGGCTGTGTGTTTGCATCGCTATTTTCTATTATATTTGGATCTTCTCTCCAGTTGACACGTTCGCCACAAAGGATCTGCTCCAGGAAAAACTCATGGTGGTGGTGGTTGTTGTTGTTCGAGATGATGTAAATGTTCATGACTATACGGATATATTCCAGGACAGACTCGTGGTGTCGGAGGTGGTTGTTAATGATTCCTTTAAAAGGCGTATATCAATTTCTCTTGGAAACAGATTCTCTATATTATTATCTGCACTGGTCAAATCTGAAAGCTAGCTGTCAAAATGCCTTGCCTCCAACCTCTGTTGTGCTGCGGTGAAACATTGAAGGAAGGGAAATGTGATCATTTTACTTTAAAATGTACACTTTTACATGATGTTGTTTTAGCAGAATTTAATGAAAAATGTTCATGTGTTTAATTATTACACTTCATTAGTAAATATCAATAACCCCCTCTCTTATTCTTCTCATTTTTCCAGACAAACCAGAAGTGAAGATATTGGTGGAGTTTCCACAGGGTCTGACCAGGGAAGGCGAAAATCTAGAACTGACATGTTTGGCTAAAGGCAAACCACAGTAAGGCACAGTCACGCATGCACACACACACACACACACACACACACACACACGCACACGCACACGCACACGCACGCACACCCCCACAGGGGTTAGATATACATACAATTAGTGATATACTGTGTGAATGGGGAGAGAATGCAAGCATGCACTCACATGCACATTCAATCATGTGTACTGTGTGCGCATACCTTCAGAGAATGTGTGCATATTGCATATGAATATGTAATTATTTCAATGTTTCATACCTGACTCCAAAAGAGAGATGGGAAGCTCTCTGTCTTGTTGGATAGAAGGACATTAGCATTCCAGGGCGGGTGCACACAGTTAGCCAGCTTATGTGATGTTAATGCATTGCAGGAAGCACATGCATTAAGCTAGAGCGCTACAGGAGAGAGCAATGGCTACACATGTAGGGGAACGTTGATGTCATCTCAGCGAGTTCAAAGGCCACAGCCATTATGGCCAAATCCAGCGCAAATCTGAATTCCTATCCAGATTGAAGTTGGATTCAAAATTCTGATTCCGTGTGGTTTTCAAATGAAAACCAATCTGATTCCAATCTGGATAAGTCAAAGATCTGATTTGGGGTTCCAGACGTTAACACGTACAGTGGCCTGGTCATCAAGTGATGGGAGCTGACACAGGTCTCACCTCTAACATCCAATTTGGACAGTGGACATACAGTACGTGACAAACAGGAACGAAAACTGGAATCATGTCTGATCATTTTAATGTGTTCCTAATTTGAATTGGTAAGCACGGCGTAACACAAATACAATGAACTTCTGTGCTCTCTCTTTTGATTCGTGCATGCGCCATACACGCGCACACAGGCCCTTTCTTTCTTTTGATTGGTGCATGTGTGCGTGCATGCACCATACACGCACACACAGACCCTTTCTCCCCTTTTTTTTCAGTCTCTGTAACTTAGGGTATACATCCATACCACACTGCAGTTTACATACTGTACTGTACTTGGCTGGTGTGTCATGGATACAAGCTCAGTCTCTCTCTGTCTCTCTGTCTCTCTCTTTCTCTCTCTCTCTCTCTCTCTCTCTCTCTCTCTCTCTCTCTCTCTCTCTCTCTGTATATAAAGATGAAAACACAATCAATACAGAGAGCAGGGAATTGTAAGTCATTTTCATTAGCGCTGGTGAGAGTTGTGCAGTCATTACCAGCAGATAGCGCAGGCTGCCTCGGCTGCATGTGGCCATTTGTATTCTAGACGGCCGCCCTTCCACTCTCCTTGCAGCAACCCCCCCCCCCCGCATCCACACACGCACATTCTGCGTCTGTCTGTCTTCTCTCTCCTGCTCTCATTCCCTTGTATGAGAGCATTCCCTTTGACCCCCCCCCCCCCCCCCCCAAATTAAACCACTTTCTCGCTTTTCTAGGTAATTTCTCTCTCTACATCTTGGGAATGTCTTTTTTCTGTGAATTAATTTTTATTCTGACTCTACAAGGTTTCTCCGTTGTCATGGACACTGCTGCACACTGCTGCGTTTTTAAATAAAGTTAAATTTCCTGTGCCCAGAAATCTCTTTTTCAGGTGAGGGAACAACTCCAACTCAGAACGTGACAAGAGAGGCTACGGCACTGTTAGTGCTCAAGAGAATTAACAGTGTGCTAATATTGTGGCTATATTGGAAGTTGCGGGGGCCAAATAGAGGTGCACAACAGTGTGCACGGCTCTACAAGCTCATTGTCACAGACTCCTGCCGAGTCAGAGAGGTGGCAAAGACTGCCAATACATCCTCCTACACTGTGACACGTCCACCTACACGTGCACACATGCCTGAACAATGGAAGTCGAAGGGAAAACAACATTATGTTCCTGTATTTACATGAGAGAAGCACAGATATTGAAATACAGTACATTAATGCTTTTTTCCCCATAATTTCAAAACTTTAATTCCAGTGTGCCGATACATTTTCATCCTTTCATACACAGGTCCTCCCATGTGCTGGCAAGTAAAATTATCCAGATTCTCACCTATTTTGTGTTGTCAGAATTAAGGTAGGCCTACTTGTAGAAGGGATTAATGCAGACATTGTCGCCTGGATCAACGACAGGTCTGCTCATGAGGGGCGCGGCAACGCAAGCCTGAAAAACAAGCACAACTCAGTTCTCAGAAATGAACAGTTGTGTTTTTGAAGATTTGGCGACCTTATTTGAATTATATGGAAAGTTTGTCCTTACCTGTATCAGAAATGTTATAGGTTAGTTTAGTTATTTTCAGCTATCTCAGTCTGGATCTATTGCTTCCGGAAACAACTTAATTTCTCTATAGTAGATTTGTCTCTTGTTTTGTTTTGTTTTTTTGTTTTGTTTTTTCTACGTTTTTTGTATTTAATTTTCATTATTATTATTGTTATTATGCTTTAACTCTGCTGTCTTCTATGTATGTGGGTTTGTATGTGGGGAGGTCTGTGGACGGGTGGTTTATATAAAAAAAAACAAGCTCAACTCAAAAATAGCAGATCTACAAGCTCACAATGTGTCGCACTGCGACGCATTGTGAGCTTGTAGATCATGAACATGTGAAATGGGACATTCTGCAATATGAGTACTTTTAGTACTTTAAGTACATTTTGATGCCAATACTTTTGTACTTTTACTTGAGTACATTTTGAATACTACACTGCACTATTTATATATTTACTTAAGTAAAACATTTGAGTACTTTTTCCACCACTGGATATAGTGCTGATAATAACCAACAACAAAGAATAGAAAGAGAAGATCCGCACACCGTTCTAAAAGATCCCAAAACAATTTATTGAAAACAATACAACGTTTGGGCGTCACAGGGGCCTTCGTCAGGTATACTGACGCCGTGGCGAAGGCCCCTAGAGAATACCTGACGAAGGCCCCTAGAGAATACCTGACGAAGGCCCCTGAGGCCAAAACCTATTGTTTTCCGCTCTTTCCTTTCTTGGTTATTCTTTTGGACCCTGCACCCGTTGAAATGTGTGGATGTGCGTGCACCTCTTAACAACCCTCAATTTGAACTGACAACAGGATATATAGTGCTGATAATAACAGGATGACGTTCATTTCGTCGCCTTCGTTTCAGGCCGCAGCGGATCAGCTGGGTGAAGGTGGACGACGACGTGCCGTCCCACGCCGTCATCACGGGCAGTGACCTGTACATCGAGAACCTCAACAAGTCGTACAACGGAACGTACCGCTGCCTGGCCGCCAACGCCGTGGGCGAGTCCTACGACGACTACATCCTCTACGTTTATGGTACGTTGGCGTCAGGGAGGCTACTGTATACTGTACGTCTCCTCCGTGTTGTTAGCCTGCGTTCTCACTCGTCATCACTTCAGGTTTAAACTTTATTCCTCTGCAGTCGCTCATGCCCTGTAGAGTTTCTCACCACTGCCTTCTGCTGATGGGAAAACCCTGGTCCATCTCTTAACCCTTAAAGGTTTCATGACATTAATTTTCATAAAATTTTATTCTTTTAGGTTTTATGACCTCAATTACACCCAAAAACTTTGAACATTCAGTGGATTTTCTGTGGTCTGGAGTTTTCTCTGGGGTTTGGAAGCCTGAGCTGCAATGAATGAAAACAGGCAAAACAGTCAAAACAGTGACATCTGCTGGCAAATCCCATTGACATATATGGGATTTTCTGGCTCCTACATCACAAACAGCAGGAATATCAGAGCATTTGTTTGAGCCAGAAAACCCCAGACCACAGAAAATCTACTGAATGTTAACAGTTTGACTCCATAAAACGTGTTACCCGCTATTTAATCAAATATTCTACGCTGCCGCGATTGTTTTATTACCTTTAGAGCATACACTGAAGTATTTGCAGCTTTCAACGTAAAAAATCTGAAAAATGGTCCGTCGGCATGTTATGATCATCAGCACCAGCGGCCATTACAATCCGCCTCCATGAGGCATTGTAGTCACTTACATTGAGCTCAATTTCCCAGAAGCCCTAGCAGCCCAGATGATGACTTGATTTCCGGTTTCGTCATCATAACGTCGCATTATGATGACAAATCCGCTGTTTCTTTTTAATTATTTTAAAACGCTAGTATGTACAACGGTGATATTTGGCATGTGAGTTAAATTCATTTGGGTGGAAGCATTTAGGGGAAAGATATATTTTTAGCTGTATCAGACAACCCTGTTTTCTTTTACATTTCTGATCTGCCACCACATACATTGACACACTGTATAGATGCAGTGTGTGTTTTGCAGTAAGTCATGACGCTCGCAAGGCAGGAGTACGTACAGTACATGGTTGGAGCTACTGTGTAACGAGCTAATGCTGATTACTGTATGCTTCCTTTTGTCCTCTGCTAAATACGCTTGCACTGCACTAAAACATTTGGAGGAAACGATTTTGTTCACCAAGCTCTGGTCTCACAATAACTAATTAATTTCATTCTGACATTTTCTGGTGCGACCTTCGACCGGGCCTTTTGTTGATATTTGTTACTCATTATAATTTCTGGTCATCACTAGATACACTACTACCACCATGTCATTATTTAAAGGTCAAGTTTGATGATATATATTATGTGTCTCTTACATTGACTGCATCAAATATTAACTTCAAAGTCAGCTGGAACATTGCTTGTGTGTGTGTGTGTGTGTGTGTGTGTGTGTGTGTGTGTGTGTGTGTGTGTGTGTGTGTGTGTGTGTGTGTGTGTGTGTGCAGTTGTGCACGCGCGCCAAGAAAAGGAAAATTTTCATTTATGTAGGCTTACTTCATAACCTTTCCCTTTACTACAACCCCCTGACAGTAGCTGTGGAAGGTCATAATTCATAACATTGTTATTCACACACAGTGTGTACAGTACTACAATATAGTGCCTCTGCATCTCTTTTCTCTTCATCTCCTTCCTTCCTTCCATCGGCCATCATCATCATCACTCTTTTCTCTGTGGCTCTCTGTTAATCCAAAATGTCATTTCTCCCCCTGTCCCTCCGTCCCCCAGCCTTATCCAATTACACACTGATACCATTGATACCAATAACGTTTGCTCCCAAAGCAGGACATTTTCAATGGCCAAAATGACTTTCTCATATAATTTCTGCTAGCTCCTGGGTCCATGGAGAAATGATATGGCTTTTCAGAAGGATTTAACAAAGAAAAAGTGGATTTGCTAAACAGATGATTACAGGAGTTTGAACAATGACTCTGGTTCAACTCATTTACCGCCAACATTGCCATCTGGTGTCGGAAAAGTGTAATCCAGAACTGCCGCCCAGTCTTTTAATACGGCGAGACTCTTAATTAGTAAGCCCCTTCACTCGGAAACCGAGACCCAGGAAGTGAATAATCGCTATGTAACAGGCCCCGCGATTGTTATTTAATTCACACATAACATACATTTTGTAACCGAGGATCATATCGTTTAGAGAAATGAGCCACAAATCAAGCTTGTTTTGAGCCAAAAAGAAGAATCTGAGATATCACGATTCTAAAAACTGCGTTCCTATAGACAGCATAAGCCAGCGGAACTTTAATTTCCTTTTTTTTTCATTGCACCCGAACCGAAGTGTTACGAGTACAGGACACAGTAAAAAGGCGTGAAAAGGCGATGTCGGCAAGGTGGGCGTCCTGTCAGCCTACTGTCTATCCTATCTAATATTATAGGTTTTCTATTATAATAATATAAAATAAAAGGCGAAAGCCACAAAAAAACATTAAAAAAAGGCGTGAATGGCGGTGGTAACAGTACGAGTGCCCTCAACGTCCAGGAAACGGCATATTGCCACCTGCCTTTTCACACAGATACCAGTAGACTAAACTGCCAGCGCTTCACGCATGCATCTGCCTGTATTTTGTGTTTATTTTTTGGGTGCACATGTGCAGCTTTGGGAATTACACATTACAGTGCATTAGTAACACTTGCATAATAACATTACTATGAATTACAAAGGGTTCCAGCTATTATAAATATTTGTATTACTTTACTGGAGTAATTTTACTACAGAAAAACGTTTAGACAGATGAGAACAGATGAGATGTAATGTACTTGATTACATAACCCGGATTCAGCTACGGACAGCATTTACACTTTAAGCTTTAGACTTTCGCCTGCAGTGATAGAGAGTGTTGCAGCTTCTGCGTTGTTTATGTTTGGTCATGAAATTGCATTTGAACACCAATAACATTATTGTGTCATTGTCATTTCTTTCCATTGCATTGAACCTGCCCTCTTCGTAATGTGCTTCAGGAGAGATGGGGCCCAAACGCATGCAGCAGAAGTGGAGGCAGAGCAGTTATTTAAACAATTTATTGGCAACCAAACCACAGGCACAATCAAAAGTCCAGGGACAGGAAAAGGTCAAACACTCTGGAGACAATTTTAGGAGCACAAGGGAAATATAAGATGACAACGGTAGGCGCACTAGGAAATATTGAATTCTGTTTAACCTGCCCCAGGCAGGCTAAATAAATAAGCTTGCTTTTTAAATTCCTTTGAGCACAAATGTAATTGGCACAGAAAGCAATCCATGCATACAGTATAACATTAGTTTTAGTTGAAAGTAATACATAATACAAGTTATAACAAACATTACTAAAAGTATTATGTCCCCAATGCTGTGTGTTTCTGCACATATTTGCAGTGCTCTCCTCGTTGTGCAGATCTCTTGCCTCAAAGTGGGAGTGTGATTACGAAATGACACGCTGATCAGTCCCGCAGTATCCAAGATTAGCTGCTAGACAGACAGACAGACAGACAGAACAGGACGAACAGGACGGACAGACAGGAGCAAAAACACCTGCTCCCCACTATTTCAAACCGATGGAGATAACCAGTGAT
The DNA here is from genome assembly GCF_963924005.1 of Protomyctophum bolini. Taxonomy (NCBI): domain Eukaryota; kingdom Metazoa; phylum Chordata; class Actinopteri; order Myctophiformes; family Myctophidae; genus Protomyctophum; species Protomyctophum bolini. The sequence goes on along the minus strand of NC_137874.1, from coordinate 22,471,522 downwards.
TTGTGACCAAACACTACTTTCTCCTGGTCATATCTGTCAATCACAACCGCAGTATGGGTTAAAAAAAGACCCGACTCAGCCTGAGGTGTAAATGGACCAGTAATTGCTCCAGGCTTTTTGGACACAGACCCATTCTCACATCCTCTCACATCCTCCGACTCGCTCCCGGGCCATGGCAAGAATAACACAAAGGCAGATCTATGCGATAGTAATGCTACACATGGGCATCTAAAAGCCCCACATAAAAATATCACCTGCCATTAAAAAAAAATAATCGGAGTCAGTCTATTGATGATTTGATGTCTGTGGTGCCTTATCCATGTGCAAATCACATGGAACTGTCAACTCGTAAATGTGAGCCACGTGCTGGGACTGGCCTATCACGTAATGTTCCACTTACCACTTTGTTCTCCTCGTGCAAGCCTGCCACACAATGGCTGCGCACAAAACGCATGCGCAAAATATCCACTCACTCCTCTGAATGTGAGCCGTTAGCAGAGCACTCATGATTTAGCACAGCCTCATCCTCCTCCTCCTCCGTCAAAGTTAGAAAGACGAGCAGAGGTGAGATCTACATGTACCGCAGGCGCGCGTGCGCGCGCGCACACACACACACACACACACACACACACACACACACACACACACACACACACACACACACACACACACACACACACACACACACACACACACACACTTTTAATTTTGGTGAAAGTACTGTTGTAAAAGTCTCATTGTGAGCATTCAATGTCTTCTACAATGCACATAAAAATATTGTAAAATGTAAAAATATTGAAAGAAAAAAGAAAAGGGGTTAAAAGTTGAAACTTTATTAAATTTTTATTTACTGGTCCAATTTGTAAAATCAATTGAATTCAAACTCCACCAGGTATGACACGGTGTGTTCAGGCCGCTGCCTATACGATATGTGCCGAACTGCCGATATAACCTGCCCCCTCTTGCCTGGCAGCCACAACAAATTCGGCCGTGGCCAACATCTCCTCTCATACATTAGATTCCCAAGTATTGTGACTCTAAGTGATGGAGAGCACCACACAGCTAGCTGACACTAACAATGTTAGTGCTTTCTGGACGACTCTAATTCTCAACAGCCCCTCCACTTCACAGAGGCACAACAAAAACATCAGGGCTTTCCTCTTGCAGTCAAGTGTATTCTAGCACAGAGGAGTAGAACTTGTTTACAGCACTGCCGATAACCCAATAATGGAGGCCTTCCCCTATACTCCCTACTCCTAGCTCCTTCACCCAGCACTGCATTTTATTGCACAGCGCTGGCTCGTTTAGTGGTCCCATTGATGGAAATTTTCCTTTTTGCTTGCTTCATGCTTCCTCTTCTCTTAATGCTTCTGGGAGTTCTTCCAGACTTTGGCTTTAGAAATCACGTTACCACAGAACCAGATTCTGGGCATGTGGCAGAGACACAGCGTGCCAAGCTGTACAGGAACAAAAGAGGACACAAGCATGCGACATGTACCATAATGCAATGCTGGGATTGTAGCTGTAGCATCTAGATTAGAGCTATACAGCACTTATGTGCTGGTGGGACATGCATCGGCCATCGTCGTCCATTTCTTTCATTATTTCTCGTTTGAGTAACGGAAACTAAAATGCACTCTGTTCTCTGACTATTCATTGGCTTGTTTTTCTGCTTTCTCATGCATGCAAAGCTCTCTCTATATCTGTTCAAATATTAGCACCGTTTCATGTACAGTACCTATCTAAATGTAATTATTATATGCACCGATATCAATATAATGTCAGCCCGTATATTGTGATATAAGCCAATATTTCCCTCGTTGACTGCCATCGGCATATTGGCAAATAAGATGACATTCACTGATGGCTTTATCTGTTGTTGTTATACATTTTGGGCTGGCTATGTTGGTGTGTTGGTTATCTACAGCATACCAAGCTGTTATGTTTTATAATATAGGTCTGTTAGTTTAACTGGTTTAAATAACAACCAAAACAAAATAAACTAGTCTCCACCAGGGCAGGTCAGGTTGTGGCCTCCTGGTGGCGCTATAATAGGCCAATGTGAAAAGGGTGCCATTTCTTCTTACGCCTTGGATGGCAATTGGATGATGTGAGGCATTTTGTTACAAAAATAGGTTTTGCAAAAATCCACCTGTTGGTGGCGCTATAACAGGCCAATGTGAAAAGGGTAGGATATATTCCTCAGCTTAGTAGGAAATTCTGTGAAAGATTTCACGTAAATTGCACTCTGCGTTCATTATTTGAGGCTTTTTGTTCAAAACGGGCCAATCTTGCAAACTTTGAAAGCCAATGTTAGCCAATCAGGATGGAATATGAAATATCGGACAGATCTGTCTTGAACACATGACTATAGAGATAGTGTGTAACAATTTGCGGGATTTTTGGACAGATTGTTTTTCAAAAGTCGGCCTCCTGGTGCCGTTCTGGAAAATGTAGGCCGAGGTTCATCGTCGGCATCCAGGGAGTGTGCGCGCAAAATTTGGCATCGACCGGGTTAACGGTGCCGGAGATTAGCTGTACACAGAAGGGCAGATGGACACACACACGGACACACGGACGGAGTGCAAAACATACTCTCTCCCCAAGCCTTCGGCCTGGTGGAGACAACTAGTACGGTAGCAGCTATCAGCCAGATTGTCATTTTAAACATCGGTATCGGTAATCGGCCCAACATTTCCATATCGGTCCAAGAATTGCACGTGTGCTGCATAGTGCAGCAGACTGGAAGAGTCTCTGTCCTGTTTGACATATTTAAAAACCTCACATTTCTGAGACCAAAATATCAAAATAATAATAATAATAATGTTTTAAGTGAGCCGTTGTTATTAATGTCCTTAAAGTTAGAATATCTTCGATATCTACTGTATCCACTTGAAGTTGGAGATACTGGTGATGCACCATGTATTTATGGTAGCGTTTGGAGGTGTAATCTATATCTAATCTGTATATAACAAGCCAACAAGAAATCACGGCATGATATTTCCAGTGCAACCATTAAATCTAAAACATAAACCATCAGAAATAATGTCTTATTTCGCAGTCAATAATTCAGAATGCAACGCAGTGACAACATGAGGTTAGAAAGAGGAAGTGTCACTTAATGTCATCAGCTGGAGTTAAAGTATATCTAAAATAACAGCTCACAACAGACACAAAGAAATGCCCTTGTATTTTGGCCATGCCAGGCTAGCTCACTGTGAAGTTATGACCCTGTACACTTTCCCTCCTTCTCACATCATTAATTTACAAAAAACATACAAAGAGTATTATTGTCTGTGGAACACACCAGATCCTGCAATTAGTGAGGAAAAAAACATTTGCAAAACACACTGAGAAAGTCACTGAGAGACATTTCTTCAAATTCACCAATGTGGGTGTCTAAATTGCTGTTTGCATTATACACTACAGCATATCCAGGCATAAAGCCTTTAGTAGACAAGCTTTGATTAAAAACACTCATATTCCCTGTAAGTGAACAATACAAATTACATCCATGTGACAGTGTTCTTTGTTACTTGGTCACTGTGAATGAAAGAATAAGTAAGAAAAAAGACAAACGGCACATTGCCTAGGTTTATTTCCAAAGGCAATTGATTACAGTATAGTGCTCAGAGTTCTCACTGGTCATTGAAAATGTGCTTCCTTCAAAAACAGAACTCATAATGTTAATTTTATCTTTATCTGTAAGTTTGAGTCCCTGCATCTCTGCTACTGTATGCATTGATCACTCGATCAGTCAGATGATACTTTGCCGCTTTCTAAGCATAATTATTATTGTAGCTTTTGGCCAATGACTGTTTTAACCCAGTTCCAACTACATCTTGTGCATGTATGATACAGCACCTGCTTGGTCTCAGAGCTTCCTGTCTGTTGCGTAATTCACTTAGAAGTGAAATACTGATCCAATGACATGAAACAAGCAAACCTCTTATGAGTCAGCAGGTGGAAAAGTACATGCAGCCCTGTCACATTTGAAAGTCAATGAGGCAGCTCCGGTGTGCTTTGATAAGCTGTATCACCAAGACACAAAGAATAATAAAACGGTACATATCCAGGCAGTGTAGCAGTACCTTTCCTTTTATTTATTTCTTCATTGATACTTATTTAATGAGCTATTGACACTGATGATCCCAAACATCTGCTGGACCCTCACAGTTCATGACAGGATAGATCCAATTAGGCAGCACCACTGCTGAGCTGGAGTCTGTCAGCTCTCCAGCATGTGTGCTCATCGGCACAAGCTGTGTCCTCTCTTCTCTCTCTCTCTCTCTCTCTCTCTCTCTCTCTCTCTCTCTCTCTCTCTCTCTCTCTCTCTCTCTCTCTCTCTGATCTCTCTCTCTCTCTCTCTCTCTCTCTCTCTCTCTCTCCCTCTCTCTCCCTCTCTCTCTCTTTATCTCTCCCTCTCTCTCTCTCTCTCCTTACATTGCACCACTCAACCTTGTACTTCTCAAGCCTGCATTTAAAAGAGTGGAACATGGATTAAAATGCATATCAAGAAGTATTTGGATACTGATCAGCTGAAGACAGTGTTAAATTGTTAATACTACCTTTTCTCAACTGGCCGGGAGGGGACATGCATTGATTAATTGTTTTCGATGTGTATTTATTTAGTGCATGCAGTATATCCTCTTTTATAAACTAATTATACCTCATATCTCTGCCTCTTTTTCGTCATACGGTACTAATCTTTTCCTTTCTCCTCACTTATACTAAATTATATTGCTTTTATTTCCATTAAACCACTGAGCGATCTTCCTCCTAATCAGCCTCCAGAGTGACCCATTTCTCTGCGTCTCTTAATAATAACCCCCGGCGGCATTCCTGTCCATTCCCGGCCAATCAGAGCAGCATGGGAGGCTTCTAAGCAACCACTGCTGCCTGCAGCTCCTTATCAATGCAGCCCTACTGCTCCGACAGGGAAAATGTCAGTGTTGATATCCCCCTGTGGTTACTGGCCCTATAGAGTATAGAGGAGTACAGCCTGGGCTAATGAAGTAAAAAGGAAAAGAACTACATGGGGAGGAAGAAATGGCCTCCAGCCAAAGCCTGTGTACCAACCTGGCCCCCGCCAACCTTCCAGAACCTCACGTGGCGTTTGTTTTTCAAGTTTATTTGCTCTGATAGGTTCCCTCTGCTGTTATCGGTTTTATACTGTACCTGTGTTTCTTTTTTCTACATTGAATCCTTTGCTTTGCGTTTGAGCTCGTGAGTCGTGATGGGTTTGCAACCTCATCGATATCGTCACCCAACAGCCTCGTCTGCCCAGGACGACATGAAGCATGTACTGGCGCACTTTGTTTGACAAGTTGGTAATAATGACAGCATGAGTATTACACTGGTACGAGTTGTCTGTACACGTTTAATCACTCCCAACAGCCGACCGCTTGCCGGGTGTAGTCAATTTGACATTCCCCCGGTTCACTGCGTGCTGTTAGACATGTACGTATTAAAAATGAAAAAACCCAATCAACTTCCAGCTGCACTACGAGACAACTGGCTGCAGCCTCACCTCCGTATATGTGGCATCTAGTGTACACACACACACACACACACACACACGCACACACACACACACACACACACACACACACACACACACACACACACACACACACCACAGAGGCAGAACCGCACAGGCTGTTGGTCATGTATCAAACAACGAGGAAGCTACCATCACACCCTGCCTGTTGCTCTCCCTTCATATCCTGCCATTGTTTTATCTCTATATGTTTTTATTTTCATTTGATAATTTTTTTGTCCACTCATTTGCGTCCCGCATGTTGTCATGTATGTTTCTCCTCATTCAGATGCTCCCACCACAACCCCTATACCCACCACAGCCACCACCTCCACCACCTCCACCACCACCACCATCTCCTACCCTGAGGCCAGTCAAGGTACAGTATCACCACCTCAACCCCGGCCTATACCTACCACAGCCACCAAACCACCCGACTGTTATCAACCCATAATCGCCGATATGTTCTTATCAAGACCGTGCAATGGGGGCAATATGGACATATCCTATACATACTGCCTGCCGTGGGTAGACGACTAGGAAAGGTGGAAGTGAAATGACTGCCTCCGAAGCGAAAACATTGTGAAACTGCACTACACGTATACAACAATTTCGCTTTATGTTTACATACGTGGCCGGTTAAGACTGAGGTTGGGGTTTGATTTAGGGCTAGGGTTTGTAGTCGGACAACGCGCCAAACACGACGTCGGACAATTGCTGTCAACAATGTCAATATGTATGAAATGTCCATACTGTCTCCATTGCATGGTCTTGATACGGGCTGATGATGGAGATTAAATCATCTGATAACATCCGAAAACGCTAATCTAAACCATTGGTTCTCACACTTGTATTCATTTCAAGGACCGCCAGTTTGGTATATATTAGGCCACGGAGCCTCACAACTCTTGAGAGTTTACAAATGGAACCAGATGGCATTTACGGGTCCTTTTATAGGTTCATATCAGTCATTTAGCTGGTGGAATCCCCTCAAGGACCCAGAACTCAACCGTGCGTGCGTGTGCGTGCGCATCTGAGCCTTTCATTCCCAGTGCCACACCGGGTAACAGGCATATGCCATCATCTCCATGTCACCTCGCTTTCAGGTTATTGTCTTCGTGTGAACATCGATATTCTGCCAGGTTCCCCGGTGTACATCCAGCTTCATGGAACAATGTCATGTGCTGTGAATGTATTTATTCATTCTTTGTTTTTGTTTGCTAGCTTGCTAGTGTGTGTGTGTGTGTGTGTGTGTGTGTGTGTGTGTGTGTGTGTGTGTGTGTGTGTGTGTGTGTGTGTGTGTGTGTGTGCGCGTGTGTGCGTGTGTGCGTGCGTGCGTGCGTGCGTGCGTGCGTGCGTGCGCATGCACGCCTCATAAGATTGGAAGTCCTGATAGTAATAACCATGAGGCTCTACTCTCTCTCTCTGCATTGCTGTCAGTGCAACCTGTCACAGCAACCTGCCCTCCTGACATACTGTAACACTGACATGGTCCATTCTCTTTCTTTCTCTCTCTTTCTTTATCTGATGATTTGTGCCGCACGGTGTACATGATGGTATTCACTCCATTCAGTTTCATTAATCCATTGCTTAGTAAATAAAGAACTGATTACAATAATATAACATTCTCTATAATCAATCAGTAACATGTAGCTGACACTTATGTCTATCAAATATGGTTTTAGTGAGCCAGTCAAAGGCCAGAGGGTAAGGAAGCAAACATCGGGTGTAATGTCCTATGTTATCGGCGCCTCAGTGCGGCTGCAGCGTGTGTTTAATTAATCCAGAACACACCTTCGGCTCGTCCCTACAGCGACACAGGCGTGCCATTAATGACAGGCAGAGGGTTTAAGGCTGGTGTCCCAAGATAGCAACTTTTGCACAGGAATGCGCAATGCTAAATCCCCAAATAGCAGGTTTAGGGACTTCGGTCGAAAATAGCACCCATAATGTTCACATCCCGGGTCTTCTAGACAGGTGGAGAGAAGAAGGGTGGGTATGCACCAGTGCTCGAGTGTAGTATTTATTTTTACACTGAGATATGTGGGCTCCATAGTGTCGGTATTTCTGATTGAAAACGAACCACTTGCATTATACTAGAAACCCTCTCATCCTCTTCAGCCCTTGATTCAATTATTGATGTTTACGTGCATGGAAGGAAGCAGGGTGCAGCTAGGCCATGACGTGCTCTGCTAGTTGATTCCATTCATCCACAAACCAATGGTGGAGTACTTTCACTTAAGTATAAATTGGAGGTATTTGTACGTCCAAATGTACTTTACTTGAGTATTTCCTATTTCTAATACTTTTACTTCTACTCCACTACATCTCAGAGGCAAATATTGTACTTTTACTCCACTACAATTATTTGAAAACTTTAGTTTAGTTACTTTGTAGACTTACGTACAAAATAACGCCTATGTCGAGAGAAAAGGTGCTTTATTATTATTATTACCCTTATTATTATTATTATTATTATTGTAGTTTTTTATTATTATTATTTTGTTATTTTTGTTCAAATTCAAATCAAGATTCAGGTCCATTGTCAGTTTCCAGGTCTGTCTGTAGCAGTGTTGACTGGGCTTTTGTTTGTTTTCACTCCCAAAAGAATTAAAAAGATACACATGGATTAAGTGGACTGTGAGGGAGAATGCCTAAAAAGCCACCAGGGCATTGAGAAGGCTCTTTATGCCTTTGTCCACCTTTTGCCCTCTCTCCCATCTGTGTCACACAGGAAGTAGAATAATGCATTTTTCATCCAGATACACAGTGCTCTGTGCTCAGAGCAGGAGTTCATTATCTCTTTGGTAGACTCACACAAGTCAGTCTCTAAATGCTTCCCATCTTTCATTGTTAAAACTGGAAGGAAAACAATTATAGGGCCCCATTTAAACAGTCTATGGCGCATGGCAGAAAGCATATCGCGCACGTGCCTTGGGGACAGGTCCAATGGCACTTCTGCTAAATGAAATGGTGTATAATCTGGGTAAGGCGCACGGTGCCAAGGAGCTGAATTTTATGTCAGTAGACTTTGTATTAGATACAGCTGCTGTGTACTCAGGACCCCTGACGTGGATACTCATGACTAGGGATGGGTATCAATGGGATTTTATCGTAAAAAAAGAAAGAAAAATATACATATATATATAATATAAAAATTAAATTATTTACTAAATCATTTAGCTTGCTTTTAGAAGTCCCCAGATGATCGGTAGGCGGAGATCTCCAATCATCGGGCATCGCGAGACTCTTTGGCAATCAGGGCTAATAGGGGGCTTTAAGTATAGAAATAAATTGCTTTCTGCATAGAGAATCCAGCGATCCTCCTCCTACACAATTATTTCTCTTACCACCTCCACACTATATGGAGAACTACAACTATAATGATCCACAGTCCACACAAAATGAAAATGTATTCATAATTCATGGAATCCGTTCTGATAATAAATAATACTTTGTATTGATGAAATGCCAATACATACGACGGACATTCATTTCATTGAACCTTGTGATTTTTTTTTAACACTAACTAAATGGGACAACAAAACGGTAACAGTAACAGAAGTGAAGCAAATATGAAATGCTTTGTGTCAGGGGCTTAAATTGCATGAACACCATCTGGTGAGCCAGTATTTTCCAATTATAACAAATCAAAATGCCCTCCCAACACACCATGCCCAACTCCCACCTCTGTCCATCAACAATCAGTCACACATGAGTGTTTCAATATGAAACGTACTCCTGTTTAGTCTCTTAACCACTTCAACATACACTACAGTTGAGCCAGCAATGGCTAATTCAGTATACAGTAAGGTCAATGGTAATATACAATAACTGCAGTCATTTGATACACAGCCTGAGAGAAGAGCATGCATTGGGATTTATAGTGCCTTTATGCAAACACTGGACTGCAGGCCAACACATCATCTTTATGTGGAGCTATATTGTCACATCGGAGAGTGATGTGTTCAATAATAACCAAAAGGAGATGGGAGATGAAACTCTTAAAGCGGACAAGATTGCATCAGCAAGGCACACACACACACACACACACACACACACACACACACACACACACACACACTTGGAGATGGTAAAGCTCTTCATTTAGAATTGCATATACATATACTGTATTATTATTGCTAGTGAGTAAACGTCAGCAGTTTGACTCTGCAATACTGTTCCAATGGATTCAATTACATTTTTATTTAGTCACAAGCTTTTGTTAATACTTTTCATACTGTAGGTTAAACATATATAAATAGCTAAAATAGCAGATCTACAAACTCACAATGTGCCGAAACGTGATGCGTTGTGAGCTTGTATATTTCAGCTATAATAATAATAGCTCAAATGTATATAGCGCTTTTCTAAATACCCAAAGCGCTTTACATAGGAACACTAGGAACGGACTTTAAGAAGAAAAAACAAAGCAAAACATAACAGATACATTAAGATAAAAGATACAAAAGATAAAAGGATAAACGAGGCCTCAGCTGGGGAAAGCTATCCTGAAGAGGTGGGTTTTGAGTGAGAGGAGAGAGGGAGCAACTCTGAGATGGTTAGGGAGTTCATTCCAGAGTTTGGGGGCCGAAACATAGAAGGCCCTGTCCCCCCAGGTGCGGTACTTGGCCTTGCGGACCTTCAGGAGGTTGGCTTCAATGGACCTGAGGGAGCGGGGGGGGGGGACATATGGTTCGAGAAGATCGGAGAGGTAGGGGGGAGCCATGTTATTGAGAGCTTTGTAGGTGGTGAGCAGGATTTTGTAGTGAATTCTTTGTTTGACGGGAAGCCAGTGTAGGTCGTGGAGGACGGGTGTAATGTGGTCTCTGCAGCGTGTACTGGTGAGCAGGCGGGCAGCGGAGTTTTGCACGTGTTGTAGTTTGTTGAGCCATTTAGTATACTGTTGCAGTAGTCAATCCGGGATGTGATGAATGCGAAAGACAGAGAGGGCCGGAGGCGGGCGATGTTCCTGAGGTGGAAGAAGGCGGTTCTGGTGATCTGGTTTATGTGGGGGAGGAATGAGAGGGTGGAGTCAAAAGTGACACCAAGGTTACGGATGTGGGGGGAGGTTGTAGCCATCAATGTTGAGGGTGAAGTTCTGGGTGGAGCTGGTGAGAGAGTTCGGGCAGATGAGAAGGATTTCTGATTTGTTGCAGTTGAGTTTTAAAAAGTTATTTTGCATCCATATTTTGATATCAGAGAGGCAGGTGGTGAGAGTGTTTATATGACACTGTATATATGGCCATCATGAAAAGTTGAAATATGAGATATGTCCGACAGCGACAATATGTTAACTATATCTCTACTGCTATGCTGTTAGCATAAGTTCCCAGTGCCAGCATACGTGTTCACCCCCCCCCCACACACACACGCACATCGCACACACAAACATACGCACGCACACACACACACACACACACACACACACACACACACACACACACACACACACTCACTCACTACATATACACTCACTACATACACTCGCTACACATTGGAACACGCTTGTTAAAAGCTTCCAACCATTATATAGACGGCGTATACGTATATATACGGACCTGGGATATGACGCCACCTAGTGTCGACGTCCGTACCTGGGAAAAAAAGAGATAAAAGACAGAATTGAATGACCTTGTGTGAAATGGCCATTGAGTTTGAATTCACAGTCTCTATATTCAATGACATGGCTCATTAAAGTACTTAAAGTACTTATATACTCGATATATCAATTATAAGTTGAGAGAATGACAGATTACCGATAACAGCTTCTGGTAGGCAGGGATCACACTGGGTATGATCCCCAGGCAATTTGCTAACATGTTGTCAGTCCTGTGGTCCAGTTTTAGCAAATGACAGGGTGCATATACTTATAGTTTAGACTAGTCATTGGTTAGACATGGGTTAAGGTTAGGTTTAGGTGTGCTGCCGTGTGGGAGGTTAGGTTTAGGGTGAGGGTTTGAGATGGGTTGTAGTTGTAGGACTAATGACTGGTCTAACCAATGACTATAGTCTAAACCAAAAACTGTCTAAACTAAGTACTGCACCCGTTATTACTAGATATTCAAGTCGCTATGCAACCTTCACACCTTTGGATATTAATAATCTATACATTTCTGTGTGCGTATGAAACAGACATATCTGCCAGTGCCAGTCACAGAAAGACACAGATGGACAATGTTCAACCCAGGGGGGCAGTCAGACAGATATTTTGTGAAGCCACAAGGAAATCGGGATTTCCTGAAAGTTCGTATAATGGCCTGTTGTGGCGCTGTCATTGGGCCCAAAAAAAACCCATATCCCCATAGAAGTCCATGTATTTGGGCCCAACTTCACCTAGACTGTATTACCTTAATAAACATGGTCATGAATACTTTTTGCTTCCAGTCACTAGTTTAAAGTCTCATTTCTAATGTCATAATATTCTTTTTGGAAAATTATGGTCCCATTTATAAAAAAAATTACCATAAAGTCGTGCATGTTCTAAAGGGCGTGGCTACCGCTACAGTCTATGATCGAGATTCCCTACCCACTCGAGTCAAAATAAAAACCAACTAAGAAGAAGGGGGGAAGTCCCGCCTCGTTGTCTGGGCCAGCCAATGGGCCAGCTGGGCCCAAACGGATCTAGAAAGATGGCGACTTACAATTCAAGGACTGACAGGCTTCATTTTACGTTCATGTTAGACCCGGGGAACGCTTTGTCCATATTTTTTACAGTCTATGGTTCAACCCCAGTACTTGCGTCCAAGTAAAGATGGACACTGGAATATAGATTACCGTATATATATATACACCTGTTCAAACATGACTCCACTACGAGTGAAAGTTGCTTAAGCAAATTTGTACTTGTACTGGAGTATATGCTTTTAAAAATAATGAAGTATTAAAAAGTATATTTTCCTTTTAATATCAATGCATTGCTGTATTAACGCTTAGACAGTGGCTAATTGTTTAATCCAGGGTTCCACCACGTGTAATACACTAAACCCGCTATTTGTTTAATGCGTTTAATTCGCAGTTTTAAAATAATTAAAAATAAATAGTGGATTTGACGCTCGTGAAGTACGAGCGTCATGTGAACCATGGCTATTGTAATGTGAGAGCTTGTAGATTGGAACACGGCTTAAGTTTGTTAATTCATTCATGTACTTTTTTCCCCTCCTAGAAATGTAGTGGAGTCAAAAGTACAATATTTGCCATTGAAATGTAGTTGAGTGAAAGTCATATACAGTAATATCCAAAAATACAAAGAAAACACTCAAGTTAAGTACAGTGCACAGTACAATACTCAAGTTAATGCACTTAATTACTGTCCACCACAGCAAAAAGACGTAAGAGGCATAGCAGTAAGTCATGGAGTCACATGCACCTCATTATTTTCTGCTGATGTCAGTGAGGAGGACACCTGCGCTGCTTCAGTTGCCCTGTAAGGTTTCAGATGCCGAGGGGCAGACGAGGACAACGAGGTCACTTTCCTGAAAGGGCCCCGCGCAGCTGTCACCTGGAGTATAACGGTCGGTGAACAGGTCTCGCAGCCTCTGGGATTGAACGTATGGAGTTCTGTGAGCAGGGAAACCGGATGTGAAAAAGTAGTAATCTCTTCAAATCCTCTTGGCTACGTACCATGTTTTAGGGTGGAAAAGAATCACGGCACTCCATCTTTAAATGTGAGAAATAAATGTGGCTTTTATAACATCCTCAACTTCCAAGCCTCCCAGAGGTGATCGCACACAACATCAGCCCTGAAAGAGAACAGAGCTTAACAGCGTTATGTTCTTCCGTTCAGAAAGCAGCAAAGAAGAAAAGTGCTGTGTCAAAATGACTTGTAAGTGCCTGCTTCAAGCCATTATGCTGAACAACTGTCCATGCCTGTGGCATTACTTAACACAGACTACAAAGTGTCTCCTCTTAAAGGAGCTGTTAGACTGTAGGGGCCCTCAGAGGTTTCAATCACTCCCCAGTCCCCACAGAGACAATAAGAGTAGGTCTTCTGTTTTAAGATGGCATCCTGTTTGTTCGGAGGCCCTTGTGGCGTTCCATCGAAGGGCGAGCCTGAAGGATAGTGTTCGCCTGCCGCTCCCAAGAGAGTGACATGGTAGCACAGTGCAAGCATCCTCACTCTCTAATGCAGGGCTGTCTAAGACTCGACACACATAAAGTGAAACGAGGAAGTTAAATAAATGTGAAGCTTCTGTACAAGCTATATTTAGCTCTCCATACACCAAAATGCAAATGAAGACTGTCTTGCGAAAGTTTCATAATCTCATTACTATTACAGTATGTCTTACAGTATATATTTTCAAGTACTGTAGGCAACACTTTGGCAACTAGGCCTAGCTCATGGCGTTTTGGTGTGTTTATTGTATGGTATTCTCAATACCTGGTCTACTTTAGATGTAGACCAGCTTTGATAATCACTTTAAAAGCCATTTTTTCTGATGGGCTACTTTTATCAGCAAGCGGGCATCTCTCAGACAAGTGTTTATGGAAGCATATGACAATGCTTGAACACAGCAGAGTCCCGTCCCCTGCTGCTATTTCCTTCACTACTGGAGGGTACTAAACTTACATACGTACATGTAAGTGTGACGTGTTTCCATCCCAGTACCAAGATACACTAGAACAGAGATGTTTTTTTTAAAGCACAAAGTTCTATGAACGCTAGATTAGGTGGCCAACAAACTGCAGATATGGCCAGATGATGTTTTGTTCAGCATTTTCCTCATCGCTGCCTTTGGACAATCCTTGGGTTTTGCCCAAAGGGATATACCCATGGGCGTCCCTAGCATTCTGCTGGATCACCTCCAGCCATGCTCCACCAGTTATTTTACTACACAAGGGCCAATTATGGGCTTCTAGTGGTTTCTGCTAGGACGGTCACAGCCAGGGCCGCTACTACGCGCCTGTATACCATGTTCCTGAGGGGGTACCTACATTTAGGAATTATTTGCTCAAAATAAAGAATTCAATTGCGTTATATTGCGTACCATGCTTCGGTGCATGCGTGCCCTGCAGGGCTCTCTTCTCCGGTTTTGTGATTTGTGTGTATTGCATCTGTTTAATTAATCGCAACCCCTTCCATCCATGTCTCTGCGACACACAGAAAGTTAACAAATCTCAGATTGCAACCCTCTATTTCAGGTCATCCACTTTAGATTTCAGACAAAGACTGTACATTTGCAAGCAAAATACTAGGAAGTGGAGCATGGTGCAGGTTTGTTTTCAAACAATCTTGGATTACAGACGTACACTCACCATGGTCACTGCTATTGTTGTTCCTCAGAATGTCTGTGGGAAAAAAACGGTGCTTTAAATGAAGGAAGATGCCGCACTGCTCATAGTCACAATGCAAAATGTATTTTAATGGACCCCCATTTAATGGCATTTCTATCTCTGGGACCCACAATTTATATTGTAAAATCTATGTTAATTTAACTCTGAGAGTGTACAAATGGAACTCCCTCAAGGACCCCTGGGGGTCCCAGGACCCCACTTTGGGGACAGCATGTGTAGATCATGATGCCAGTTCCCCCATTCACAGATTGTGCTACCGAGTCGTCCACATCAAGGTCAGTGTGATCCCTGTTTGTAAAAGGGGTATAATTCAGTTCACAACCTTACACAAATATTTTCAATTAATTCATTTAAAACTATAAACTTACAGTATTACCGTTGGCTCGCAATTAGGCAATGGACGATAATTTCTCTTGATTCAAAGCAAAACGTGTTATATTAACTCAGAGAGTGTAAAAGTGGAACTGTAACCGTTAAATTCACACACTTGAATCCAAGTTGACGCAGCCTATCCATGATAGCAGTATAACCACAATCGTGTGTGTGTGTGTGTGTGTGTGTGTGTGTGTGTGTGTGTGTGTGTGTGTGTGTGACAGTGTGTGTGTGTTTATCTCTGCACTGCCTTTGGTTTCCTTTGATTTCCCTTAAGCCTTATGTCTTTTGTGGTGTTCTGGTCTATTGAATGCTTGCTTATGGGTGTCATTTTGTTTTCTCCTCCTGTCCCACTCCCCCCCTCCCCTACCTCCCTCCCTCATTTCTTTTGCATGTCGCTACTCTTGCTCCACACCTCCCTCCTCCACAACCACCACCTCCCTCCTCCTCCTTGTGCTCCTCCAACTTCTCTCCTCGTGTGCTCAGACACGGCGCCCAGCACTGAACCCGCAGCTCATGGTTGGTATCTCTTCTTTCCTTACTTCGAGGCTCTGTGTCTGCTGGGGACCTCTGTCAGTATCCAGCAGCCGTAAATGGAGGCTTGTGTCGGGGACTCATCTGGCGTGGTTCCTGTCGCCCCTATTGAAAACGCCCTGAAAACATGCCAATCTTCCACCAAAAACTCAAACGTTCCGGCTCACACGCCCTTCCCATTTGAAACGACAACAGAAACAAGCCATCGCTGTGACAATGAGGTTCCCAGAGGACACGCAGCCTCACTTTTGTTTTGCTTTGTTTTTCACTTATTCCCTGTTGCTGTTGCATGCACACGGCAGGCTAGTGACTGATCACTGGTGCACAGTCTCCAGTTACTGTACCACACTGCCTATCCTGGGAAATGTTGCATGTCTTTTCACTAGTGGGCAGTGACACAGTATAATGTCTTCACATTAAGGTTCTGTTTATGCAAACCAGAAAGGACCCAGCACCAAACAAAAACTGCCTGTCGTTTGTTTACTTGATGTGTTGCTGTTATTGCTGTTTTATCTGACATTGTGTATCATTTTCTGCTCTAATAACTCGGCGATAGGCCCCTTTTCATGCCTGTTTTCATCGAAACATACAAATTCTGTTACAGTCACCTGGGAAGGCATAGATCATGATGCATGAACTCTCTGATGAAAGCCGACATAAGATATTAATAGATATGAATCGGTATTCAAGAATGTGCCTTGTAGGCTATGCTGTACCAAGATTGCACAGAGATATTGTGAATGTGTTGTTAACCGAAACAGCCAGGTTTTCACTGGCCGCTCACATGCCAGGTGGCTAGCGATGGATCAGTGCTTTATACTACTGTATCTTTTGCATTTTCAGCATTTAGAGTAATTCTTTGGACGGTTGCACCAGGTGGTGTAGCTGTGCTGAGCAGAGATCAGTTTTTGAAAAGTGTTATTTGCTACAATGACGTGTTAATAATAGCATAATTATACACAGCACTCAGCAATTATACACGCAGCAGGTCATAGATATTTTTTCCCCAGATCACCTCACCTCACTACTATAATTGAAAAGCCATGCATGGCATTTGTGTGCGTGCCCTCCTGCATTCCCACATCAGTTGTCCAATTGCCTCCACACTTGGCACAACATATTGCTCAGTCAAGTGCTCAGTCAGGCCTTTGAACAGGGTACTTTCCCCCCTTTCAATTAGCATAATATTTGTACACCGTCACCTTGCATAAAGAGTCCCTAATTAACCCAAATGATGGCCACAAGGGGCCCGCCCTGTGCATGTGCAGAGAGCACATGCACATGGACAGGGCTGCAGCGGAAAGTGAGCAGCTTCAGGTTCCTCTGGGAGGACCTGAGCTGGTCACATCACATTACATGGGCACCAATGTCAACTGCTTGGTATATGGAAGATGCACCTATCATACTCAGAACACACATCAAAGCTCTACAGAGGGTGGTTAAAGCAGCACTGCCAGCACATCACCAGGAGGACTGAGCTGCCGGCCTGGGACCTTTACACCCAGACGGTATAGCAGAGAGACGATTCTGACATGTTGGCTTTCAGTGGCAAGATAATGAATGGGTTGGCATCGACTGTACCTGCCTCATGGCCAGTTCTATACACTGCCTTCTCCAGGGGAAAGAGAACAGGCACTGTGAATGATTTGATTGTGGACGCTAAGGAGAGAATAACGTTGTTTTTTGGAGCTTCTTTAGCTTTCTGTAGCAGTTGCTTTAGTCGCCAGTGATTCATTGAAACATATAGTATATTTGCTCATGATACATTCTCTAATGACTTCGGCTTTTCATAATTTACATGTTTCCTATCCTACATGCATACAATACAGCACATAATCAATCTTATTTATACTCAGAGTTGTGCCGGCGTTACATGTGATACAGGTTTGGGGGGATGGGGGAGGTGTATATGTCGGGTGCCTTCATGGCTCTGGTTTCCATTGTTGCTTTGTTGAATTCATAATTATGATCACTCACCATTGATACCACCAAAGCCATTATTAGAAGGTACCTTGATATGGTTTAATTGGTTTGAGTATTAATTGTTACAGTATGTGCTTTTATATCTAACATCTTGATAAAGATGAATAGCGCCATTTAGGTTTCCAATGAGATATGCCACTCTGGGCTCATTGGCAATGAGTTGGAACATTTTCTTTTCATGATGAGATGGTGAGCTTCATAGCACATCCAATCTGAAATTCACTTTGTGGACAAAAGGCTTGCAACTAATTAGGACAGTCACAAAAGAACCGCCCCACGAGCTCTGCATTGATTGATATTATTTCCATCTTCCCCACAATCTTTCATTATAGACCATTAGACATGCTTATTCATTGACTAAACGAGTAAGACGCGCGAACGCGGGAAGCGAACGCACTCAGCTCCATATATGGGCACAAAAGGGGCCAGGTCCACAACAAACAAATCACTGGCCCCTTTTGTGCCCATATATGGAGCTGAGTGGACCTGGCCCCTTTTGTGCCCATATATGGAGCTGAGTGGACCTGGCCCCTTTTGTGCCCATATATGGAGCTGAGTGATTGCTGATGCAACACACTCCATATTTGGATAGCGGGACAGACAGACACACGGACACACAGACATGATCTGCTAGGTCTCATAGTAAGTGCTCACTGCATTCGCAATCACTGCGTTCGCAATCATACTCTCCACTGTCCTCAGTCTCCAAAATAAATATTACATTGTCGATCTGTTACCAACATAAGTATGTAATGTTTTAGTTTTTTCTTATAAAAAAAATCATTTGAAAGCAGCCTCAGATCCATTCATATGTAGCTTTAATACTGTATATAGCCTTGTTTTGGGACAGCTGCTAATGACTGTTTTTAGATAGCTTATTGATTCTGTTCGATTCTATGGCAGCTTTCATGTTTCTGGCGTTTTTAAACTAAAGCATTTAACCATAAACTTCACCAATTTAATTGCTTTATACATTTTTTATAATACTCAACCTATTACTGATTTATTTCTCATTGTCTCAGCTGAGCAGCTAACCTCAGGGACTTGGGATTGGTGTGACATTTTGCACTCCTATTAGTCCAAAGAAGTCCCATTAATCAATGCTATTGAACACCCTTTACGTTTGTGTGTTGGTTAAAAAAATAAATAATAATAATTAATTAATTACAGTTAATATAGTACTAGACCTTACCCGTTCGGAATATATGAACACAGTTCATAACCCACAGTGTGGGTAATGCGATGTAATAGATCACATTACTGATTGGGAGGGAATTGTCCTGTCTCGCAATATGCACGTAGGCTACACTATCTATCGCAAACATTGCAGATTTATCCCCGAAAAAGCATGTTTTTGCAATAAACGTTTTTAAATTCCGCATTGGAGGGCCAAAGGATGAAAATGGAATTGCTTTGGGCTCTCTGTTGATTAAACCACCCTCAACATGTGAATGAAATTTGGGGTAGATTGAACATTCCGTTGGTGATTTGTGTAATTCTTTGTAAAACAGCCCCCCCACCCCCCCCCCAACTAATTTTGAACGACGATTAAAGCCGAACGATCCGGACTATGAAAATTCTGCCTGTAGTGTTTTAATCAGATAGGTCCAGAGATCATGTGTACCGTTTTTATTGTGCACAAAAGCTGTAGGTGGAAGACCAAAAAGTGTGTTTTGAAGAAAAGTCAAAATGGCGGAAAATCTATCCCAACGCAGGGAAAGTGACATTTAGATTTTATGACATATGGTTCAAGAGTTATACGGCGAAATGTAAAGTGGGCTGTTATAGCACCACCATGAGGCCGACTGATAATTAATTAATAATTATTATGAACCTCCCCTCCAGGTGTTGTAACTGTAGCGGTTTCTGAGAGAAAAATGTGAGTTTATGTGAGTTTTCGCATTTTCCCATGTAAATCCATGGGACATTTTAATGCACTAAATACATTCATTATTAATCAATATTTGTTGAAGTGAAAAAAGGCGCTTTGTTAAGACCTTCGTAATATTATGGTCAATGCCTGTGTGAAAAGTCGGAGCGATTGGTGCAGGCCGTGAGGAGCTACGACAGTGTTTCATTCATTCATTCATTCATTCAGGCATTTGACCATGGGCATAGCTGTAGCTCTGGACAACCGGACCTCCATATATGGGCATATCGCGTTTGTTTATGATTATGTCTGAGTCAGAATGACGTGGCCGGTCGCTACCAGACTCACGTGGCCAGACTGTTGCCTCTAGAAAATTTCAAATGCGTCTGCCATACAGTCTGCAGCAATGGAAGCTCTATCATGAGTAAGCAATAAAGCTGAAGTGGAGCCTCCTCCCCACTTCTATTTCGTCTTTACAGTTGCACAAAATGTATCCTAATATAAATTGAAATAATCTAAACTTGTTGCATAGCAGAAGTAGAAATAAAAAAATCACACCCGTGGGAAGTGAGGGGCGCTAATATATTAAAGTCTAACACATGTTGATTAGGTGATGTAATGGTGATAAAAAACAAACATTAAATGCCATTAACAATAAAGAGACAATATGGCATAAATCACACATTATGACGTACATTTTCCCTTCATTGTCAATCGCAAAAGCTGTATATAGGAACGCCCCTCAAGAAATCACACCCTTGTGAAGTGAGGGGTGCTCTTATCATCGTACATCATCCATTCATTGTCAATGGGAATTTAATCTTTTTGCAAGATGAAAATCTACACTAGCTGAATATAGCGCCCCTCATAAAAATAAAATGAAAAGATATTTTAAAATATATTTTCGTGACCGGAAATGCCAGCTTCCTTATTCTGATTTTGGGAGCTGTAGTTCCAGACTTTAGGCCTATATAGCACTCTGAGATTGTGGAATAGTTGTCTTGCTATGCGAGACAATCCCACTACTAACCAAGTTTAATAAGTATAGCATGACAGGCCACCTGCATGATGCTGTTGAATTCCTGATTGTCCCTGTATCTGCAGATGGCCTAGGAATGCAGCTACAATCATTAATTCTTAATTAAGCGATTAGAGAATCCAATTAGACTTTCGTTCCTCTGTTTCACATCAAGCCTTTATCAACACAACCCATTACAATGAGATACTCTGTCTATGGCACCACTTAAGGTTCCTTGTTCCACCCTTGCCAAATTGATAACACGGTTAATTGTCATGTTCTTTGTTTCGCCTCTTTTAAAACTGTATAGGAATGTGTATTTCTGAGAAATATGTTATTAGTTGGAGCTCGCCTGCATCATATGGGGGAAAACGCCGGAAAATACTAGCATAGGTACATTTCTGAGGGGCGCTAGGCCCTCATATGCCCAGCTTTGAGGGTTTGTATGAACACAAACATTGGCTTGTGATTGGCTGATCACCCCATAGTGATGATTTGATTGTCAAAGTACATATTGAGGAGGGCAGAAAAGTGAAGACGCCAAAAGTGATTTCTTTTTTTTATACAATCTTTATCCCACGATTTTGCAACCCATTTTTTCATCCAATGTCAATTATCTAATGTAAGCCTGGGCGCTACACTCCCTCTGCCAACCTGGGGAATGTTCATTCTATGCATGAGGTCGGCTATATGGCTCAGGCAGAGCAGGTCGTCCAATGATCCCTGGGTCGGCGGTTCGAATCCCGGGGCTCCTCCGCATGTCGAAGTGTCCTTGGGCAAGACACTGAACCCTACATTGCCTCCAATGAGTTGGTCGGTGTGAGCTTGCCACCATTGGTGTGTGAATGTGGGAAGTGAGGACGCTGGCCACCTCCCCACTTTGAGCACTTGGAAAAGCGCTATAAGAATGCAATACATTATGAGTCCAAGCTGCTTATTTTCACCTGACAGGGAGAGTTTCCCCGGTCGGACGTAGCGCATGGAAGGAACATGTTATTCTGAGCAGTTCCTTTCTCCTCCATTAGGCTGGCCACGGGGAGGTAGTTTAGAGACCAGGATTACTGAATGTTTTTTGTGAGGGTACCTACCCTGGGGGACATGGGGAGAACATGAAAACTCCACACAGAAAGGCCCTTTTGTCAACCGCACCTCGGGTATGGCCAAAAGTGATTGGCCGGAATGACATTTGTGGTGATTTGTTTGGCTGAACACGGAATGTGATGTATGATGATAAGATCGTCCCTAACTTCACACGAGTGTGACTTTTATAAGCTTTTACAATAAGTGATGCGGGAGATCAGACAGAGAGGCGGCACAGCAGGAGCCCGGCTGCATTCATTGTACTGCACTGTTGTGTGCTAAACCAGAAGCTCTCCATCTACCAGCGAATCTTCCTTCCTACTCTCACCTATGGCCATGAAATGCGGGTCGTGATTGAAAGAACAAGACCACGGATACAAGAAACTGAAATTAGTTCTTACGTGGGCGGCTTGCATCTCCCTTAGGGGTAGGGTACAAAGCTCAGTCACCTGGGAGGTGTAGAGCAGCTGAATAGAGCTCATGGAAATGAGCCAGTTAACATGCATCTATAGTACAGATGGCTCCTCATGCAGTGTATAGCTCTGAGGAGGGCTTCAGGGCACATGCAGCTGGTGAGAGACCATAGGGAACACCAAGGACCAGATGGGAGGATAATATAGGCCTCGGGGTCCCCCCTTTTGAAGTAGCTAAGGTGGCCCAGGAAAGGACAGTCTGGGATTCTCTGTTGGAACGGTTACCTTCATGACGTGACTCCAATACATGAAATACATATATTCACAATATACCACTAAAAAAACTAACATCTCAGGAACCTCTGAGATGCCTGCTATCTACCTAGTTCCCTATTTAGAAGAAGCTTCCAGTGCTGCTGATCCGCCCTGGTTTAGACTCAACAGGGGTGTAGGCTACAGAGAAGTGTGTTGTGCTGGAAGCAATGTGCTGAGGTGTTCCTGGAGGAGGTGGTGGTTTTAACAATTCAAGCACACATTTTATTATTTTCATCCTAGACTTTTTTCATTCACTTGAGCAATGGGAGGCATGGTTTATGAATTGTGTGTAGTAACCTGTTTTCGAGGGGCGTATTCAGCTATAGTGTAAATTCTTGTCCTAACACAAATATAAAATTCCATTGACAATGAATGGATGCTGTACAGTCTCGGGGGCAGACACTGTGGAAGAAAACATGCATGGAGGAGGTTAAGGAAATGCCTCCTCCGTTTCCGCCTCCCGGTTGGCCACGTCCTGCCCGCACAGGGGGCAGGAGGTCTTCATCATGTCGCTCAGCCAGGGATCCAGACACACAGCATGGTAGGCGTGAGAGCACGGCAGCACCCGGAGCTTCTCCCCTTCCCGGTACTCCTCCAGGCAGATGCAGCACATGTCGTACGGGTCGTCCGTCTTGTACTCGTGGATTTGTTTCTTCCGCAGCTCCCTGATGGTCCAGGCGTCCGCCCGCAGCGCCAGGTGAGTCCTGAGGAGCACAAAGATGACCAGGTAGAGCACCGGGACTAAGACAGCTACCGACACCAACTGCAATAACCACCCATGCGTCGGCACAAACACACACACACATGCCATGATGAACAGTGTTAACAGGTGTTCGTCTAGGGTTATCCGCCGTGTTTGGCTCAACTTCAACCATGACTGTAACCCAGCGTACCAGAGGATTACAGACAACCACATGGTAAAGAGCACGGGGAACCAAAACAATAAGCCCAAGACAGCTAAGACTCCCAGCAGTGACACTAGTGACACTACCAGGCTTAACCGCGATCTTTGGTCTAAAGCAGTGGCAAAGCACCCTACGGCACCGATGCCGGTGCCTAACCCACCGAGGAAGGTGACGATCTCACCGACGATAGCGGCGGAATTCTGAACGGCGTCAGGCATGAGGACAACATAGCCACCCTTGTCATCGGTATAGTTGCGTTTCAGAGAGTCGGCCGTCTCCTCGCTCACGGACATAGAAGGGATGTGTATCAGCGTCCATACACTGACCTCCCAGGTGAGTCCCATTCTGGTCAGACCGCCGGTGGCCTGAACAATGGCGGCCCCGTACCCGGCCCTCTGGGCGTTGAGAACCTGGGCAGCGTGGCTGCAGCCGCCAGAGTGCGCCATGAGGACGATGAGGTTGCCGCCATGGCCGGGGGGTGCGGGGTCCATGGGCTCGCATGTGTTCTCCGTTCGCGTGTCGACAAGGAAGGCCGTCAGTCCGTCCGACGGTGGGACGCCGCCGAAAAGTGCAGAAAGTCCGTCGAAGTTCCTGTGTCCGCCATCGGACGAGTAGGCGTGGATGTCGCCCGCTGCAGTCGACATCAGGCTGAGGGCAGCGAGGAGCAGGACAGCAGTGATGACATTCCGCATGGTCGACAGCATCAGATTATAGATTTCTGTAAACTGGTATAGTTTATTATTTATTACTATAACAATTATCAACTTTTCAGGGTGCTCACTCATTTATATCTCCAAACTCTGTTGAGTCGACGTGTCACAGCTGCGAGCTGATTGGACGTAGTATTTGGATGACATCACGGATGCTATTAGTGGTGCAACAGCAAACTAATCCATTTGACCGACTATCCTTAGTTTAAAGGGACGAAACCGGTGCCCGGCTGTAGAACACCGAGTCGGTAACGATGGAAGTTGGAGATCCATGCCCCACCCGGCTATGCAATACCCGTTATACCCATGTCAGAGTATCCGTTCCACACATCTGTCTGTGTCCCTTTTATGCCCATATATGGAGATTTCTGTATCTGTCTATGTGTGTCCCTTTTATTCACATATGGAGTTCAGGCATCCAGAGCCCGGGCAGAGGCCTTTCGTGGCGGTTCTGGACAAACGTGGGTCCAACCGACTCCGACACCGGACTCCCTGTGGGGGTGCGGAACGCGTGTGTCGAATTTGAAGTCGGTGGGGCGAACGGTTCTCGAATTACGTGGATTACAGCCGTACAAACGTACATACAGACAGACGCATGGAGACATTTATAGATAGATATTTCATTCCAATTTCATTCTAATTTTTTCCACCACTGCAGGTGTCACCAATGATACTAATGACTGTCAAATTGACATTACCATGTCAGGCCCTGTCACATCAGGCCCCTCACACGGCACTATGTGACAGGGATGTCATGGTACCGGTAAATGTGCCTCTATGGTAATGGTCATTGTGTCTATATCAGTGGTTCTCAAACCTTTTTCTCTCAGGTCACCCCTGTAAATAATCTTTTCATCCTTGTCATAATACGGCACGCAAATATGTAAATATTTTCCCCTAAGACACAGTATGTGTCACGAGGTAGTCTTGAGAGAATAGTACTTTCCATGTAGATTGGTTATTTTTGCCAAGGACATATAGTCTGTCTTACTAATTATAGAAGGTCTATAAACTGAAGTGATATGGATAAATTCCAAATATTATCAAAGTATTCTGCGGTAGCCTTGGAATGAGATAATGTATGATGATGTATGATGATCAGAGCGCCCCTCACTTCACACGGGTGTGATTCCTGTCACTGTGTGTGGCTATCCTTGGCGAGGGAACAAGGAGTCCAGTTGGGTTTCATCTCAGGGTCACAGAGTACGGCTTCAGAACAGTTGCTGTTCACAGCTTAGTCCTGCAGCTCCTGCTAATTAGTGTCAAACACGTGCAATCTTTGAGAGTGACCCAGCGTCAGCCTTGCTGTTAAATTAGTGTTCCTGCTCTCTCATTCCCTGCCTGTCTACACACGATCACCCTCCCCCCACCACCCCGACCCCCGTTAACTTGCACCTCTCCCAGTGGAAGATGAATTACAGCAGGGCTACTGTACAGAGAGGCGAGATACATTTGCTGACATTTTCATACAACCCCCCACCTGCTGCACGCATGCATGCACGCACGCACGCACGTACGTTCAGAGTTCACACGCACACTTTCTTATCATAGCCGTAATATGGTGGTGTGTTTTAAAGCACATCTTTACCTGCCTGACAGAATTAGATGTCAGAGAGATTTTCTCACTTTAACAGAATCTTCCCGCCACGAAGAAGTAAATCTAAAGTAAAAATAACCTATTCGGTCTATCAAGTAACGATTGTTTGAGTTTGACAGGTACCGCCGCCCTGCCACGCCCCCATCCCTCCATCCCTCCATTCCTCTTTCTCTTTTCTCTCTCCCTCCCTCTAATAAATTGTGTGCTGCTGCCTTAGTATCCAGAATGTCACAAAGGAAATCCCCAAAGTGTGGATTTAGACTTCAGATGAATGCAGGAAATGTAAAATGTAAAACTCTGGTGTCTGTGGGGCTGAGGGACTCTGACGTGAACAGACTGCAAACATCTGCCAGTTGTTCAGTCTTCTCAAGTTTTATATCATAAAATTCTGACTTGAGAAGACTAAACAACTGCCAGAGTTGTTTAGTGTAACGATGATAGTACATCATATATATTACAATGTATATTATCACCGTTAAACTAAAATTAAGCTAGCTGTTAAAGGACCACGAAATTATATGGTATGTCAGTTCACACTGGAATTTGTCCTGCGACCCAGCAGCCCTGTATGCAGAATACACAAAGTCGAGTATGCTGGGACACCATGGGCTCTATTTTCGTCTATGCTGTAGATCGGCTAGTTGAACTATTCAAAACATATTTCGATAAAAGTAGTTTTAGGGATAAGGGATTTAGCATGGACGAAAATGGAGCCCATATCTCCTTCCTGAAGGTATAGCAACCTATATTCTCCATACAACGCTAGTGTCAGTGTTAGGTGATATTCCTTGCCAACCTTAGAATATTGCTATCATTATGTGGATGTATATAGCCTCTGAAGTGGTTGTCCAACAATCAAGTTGTTGCAGAAAAAAACAAAGTGTGTGTGTGCGCGCGCGTGTGTGCGTGCAGAAATGCAACTGTGGTGTGGGATTTGTTTGGGACATGCAGAACTGAGTTTACATCTCAATGTAACCATGTACTTGGTGACTGCTCACCACCACCAACACCTGAGACACTTTTGCTTTCATTTCCAAAGCGTGGTTGGAAGCTTTTGATGCAGGTGCTTCTTTGTGTGCTGTGAACAGTCAATCCGGTGCACAAATGGACATTATCTTTTGGTTTGTCATGGACTCATGGATCCTTACACTTGATCAATAGCATTCACATATCATTATGTCCAGCAGCCTCTGAGGCCCGCTGTGTTCTTTAGTTCGAAGCAGCGGCTAGACACTCTTAAACTCTTCTAACTGTGTGGCACACGCTGTCTACATTTTAACAAGCATGATAGTGTGTGTGTGTGTGTGTGTGTGTGTGTGTGTGTGAGAAAGAGTGCTTGTTTGTTTTTGTTGGACTATGGATGGAAATTATCTAGCTAAATCCGGCATGTTTACATGAGATTATGTTCAATTGATTGCATTTTTGTACATGTATTGAATGTTCATCAAACTGCACTTTCCCTTAAACAAACAAGTAAAGTTTGTTTGTTTGAATGATTTAGAATAGATGCCAATGCTGGAGGGACCCCCCAGAACAGGGAGACATGCAGTAATTGAAGTCACACTTTTTGTCTGTCTGTCTGTCTGTCTGTCTGTCTGTCTGTCTGTCTGTCTGTCTGTCTGTCTGTCTCTGTCTCTGTCTCTGTCTCTGTCTCTGTCTCTGTCTCTGTCTCTGTCTCAGATTCCAGGGCTGGAGAGGGCGCCCCCAGAACAGTAGACCATGCAGTCATTGGTGGCGTGGTGGCAGTGGTTGTGTTTGCCATGCTGTGTCTACTCATCGTTTTAGGACGCTACTTTGCAAGACACAAAGGTTAGAAGGCCCTTTTTGCTTTTTCAAATTTATGTAAGTGAAGTTGCATTTTGGTCTTTTTACACCTAGGTTACACTTTCTGTGATTTCTTTCCAGACAGTGAATATTGTCATTCATCCATGGGGTTGAATAGTATTTGGTCCTTTTTTTCTTTTTCTTTATTTTTTTAACGCTATCTCTACTGCTGGCTGTTAGCATTAACCCCAGTTCGAGGGGCCAGCATACGCGTTCACTTTAAAATGTTTGCCCACCCCGCCGCTCGCTACACACACTCTAGTATCATTGGAACACGCACACACTCTTTACCTCTCGTCAGAAGCGTTTACATGGCGGCAGCGTCGCGGTACAAGCACAAATTAAATCCGAAATGTGGATGGCAGAAAATCCACCAAGGACAGCGATCCAAGAATTCGACTTATGGCGGTTTGAAAATCCTCCTTTCAACTGCTTTGCACTGTGACTATATTTGCAATCCCATAGTTGGAACGGTGGGGCGGTTGCTATAGGAACCGGACCATTGTTAAAGGTTTCTGCAGGCATCAACCATTATATAGACTGAGTATACGTTGGGGTACGTATATATACAGACTTGGGATATGACGCCACCTAGCGCCGACGTAAGTATATATACGGACTTGGGGGGAAAAGAGTTAAGTGGCATCTATAGCTATATATATACCTGACAAACAGGTTATTAATATAGCAATCTTGGTAATTGGTATGGACAAACTATAGATTAAATCAAGAGTATGACCCTGATTGTGTGTTGGCCCTGAAGCACTTTGCATTCTATTCAGCGTATCAGTAATGCTACTTCGGTCGGCAACACTCGCATCACAACTATATCTAACCATTTATTGCAACAACGCAGAGATCCAGTGTAGGAGAGAGACGTATTGAAACGCCTTGTTGAGGGAATGAGGTGTGATTGGTGTGTAGAAAAGTGTGGCTGATTGAGAGCAGTCAGCTGACAGCTGATTACAGCTGAGGCGTATATGACTCCTGTGCCCTGTATGAACTAACGCGAGGCTTCATAAAAATCAGTGGGTACAGTATGAGCCAACTCTACGCCCACAGACATTTCAATTAACTCATTTACATACATACATTTTAAGAGG
The DNA here is from genome assembly GCF_963924005.1 of Protomyctophum bolini. Lineage (NCBI taxonomy): Eukaryota > Metazoa > Chordata > Actinopteri > Myctophiformes > Myctophidae > Protomyctophum > Protomyctophum bolini. The sequence continues at coordinate 22,442,965 of NC_137874.1, read as the reverse complement.
CATGCGTGACTTGGTGCTCGCTCACTCAACTTGGGTTGACCATGATTATTACAGTCACGGGGGCTTGATCTCCATAATCACAAGGGTGTGCATTTGTCCGTGCGTCATGTGACTGACATGGATGTCGCTCAGCCCTTGACCTTGTCTTCATTATCCTCAGGTACCTACTTCACACACGAAGCCAAGGGCGCCGATGACGCAGCGGACGCAGACACAGCCATCATCAACGCAGAGGGCGGACACACCAGTTCAGAAGAAAAGAAAGAGTATTACATCTAATCAAAAGAGGACCCCCTCATCACACCAAGTGTCCTCTTTGGGACACAGCGCTGTTTGGGGGGAGGGGAGGGTGGGAAGGATTTAGAGGGTGGAACCAGGGATTTGAGGGCACTTAGTGATTATTTTTTTGGTGGGTCAGTAGTGTAAAGAGAAGCGAGGAGCCGAGCTGAATTTAGACTAGCCTGCAGCTGTATAGATGGAATGTTTGATGTACAATAAAAATAGGGGGGTGGGGGTTAGGGATTGGTCAAGAAGTGGTCATATATTGCGGTGGGGTGGGTGCTGTTGGGGGGGGGGGGGGGGGGGGGGGCTGTGATGGGAGGGGGGGTGGTTGGGTGCCAGAAATCACTGTAGAGAGCTTCACCATTTGACACCTCCCCAATACTGCTGGTACACATTTTTTGTTTTATTCAACCGTTTGCAGAAAATTCTGTGCCTTGTTCTGAATTTGTTTTCTATTCCCACTTTGGAGTTGTGTTGAACCCCTTTTAGCATTGCCACCACCGTTGCTTCCCTGTCTCCCACTCTCTGCATCTCCATTCTTGTAAGTATCTATGTACTGTTGGCATTCATATGAGGGTAACATTACACAGCCACTTTACTCGGATCCCCCAGTGTGTGTGTGTGTGTGTGTGTGTGTGTGTGTGTGTGTGTGTGTGTGTGTGTGTGTGTGTGTGTGTGTGTGTGTGTGTGTGTGTGTGTGTGTGTGTGCGTGCGTGCGTGCGTGTGTGTGTGTGTGCGCGCGCACACGTCATGTGTTCTCCTCCTGCATACCAAAAGATCATGAAGAACCTATTTCCAATATACTGTGATTTGTCTCAAGCCACTACCTTTATCTTATCCCCCTCCAAAAAAACTAAAAACTAAAAAAAAACCTTTTGACAAGTCCAAAATGCATGGAATGCTTTACATATCATAGTTGAAAGGACACGCAGTAAATGAGAAACAGGTTGTTGTATACTACATGCCCATCTCATCCTCTCCTGAACATCACCACATACACATCATTTAAAAGGATGGAATGAAGGGACAATTTTGCGTGAAATGATCTTGCACCTCTGTTTTATTTTATTTGGCTATAGCATATTGTTCATGGTGTATTGATTTAATTTGGGTTATTGTCAAAACAGACCTCGTCAGAAACATTTGCATCGCCTCAGAAAGAGCTAATAAGTACAACATTATTTGCCCTCATTGTGCTGAAATAATCAGATTTTCTTTATTATTATATTATTCTTTTATTTCCTGTTAATTTTGTCTAAGTGGAAACACAGTACTCCTGGAGGCTTTTCATTATTTGTGGTGTTGGTGGTGATGATGATGATGATGATGATACTACTTTTATTTCCATCTTATTTATATTTGTATTCTTTTAATTAGGAAGACAAGTAAACAAGTATTCTAAGTTATTTACCGTAGTTCCTCTGCCAACCTGCTGCATTACTGCATTGCCTACAAAGTCGAATAATAATTAATAATGTGTTACTAATGTTGGCCATCCACCACCATGTGTAATGCAGACATCTACATTCAACTGTCCAGACCAAACTTCAGACATTTAAGAAACTTCAGAAATCAAACTCATCAAGAGAAACAATTTCTTTCTTTTTCTTTCTTTCTTTTTATTTTTTTAACCTGAGCCCTGTTTTTAAACTTTTTAAACCACAAATGAAGAGTGAGCGTAAAATGTAGAGTTGGTCCATTCGTTCGTCTACGGACGTTTTGTGTTATTATTTTTATTTATTTTTTATTTTTGCTTAATTAATGGCTTATTCTTATATCTGTCTGGAAAGGTTATTTCATTGGTTCCATTATTCTTGAAACAAGCAAAAAAATCGAATAAACAAACAAACAAACAAACCTAAATTGACAGCCTTCCCCTCGTTTGTAGTCCAAATCATAAAAAAATATGCCAGGTATAGTAAAATTATATAAACCCCCTTCAAAAATAAGTTGGTCAAATAAACAATTCAACGTTTGTACAAAGTTGGGATGGGCATTTCCATTTTGTTTGTGGTCGACGACTAACAATAAGCCTATTATTCGACTTGTCGTGACATCATCGCCAGCCCACCCCCAACATAGACCATTAATTGCACGCAACTATCATGAAATAGATGCTATTTCAATTATTATTATTCTCTTTTTCAAAATGGTTCATGTGCTACCGTGAAAAAAAATGAGAATACCTCTTATCAGAAATGACAGTGTTCGTGCAAGCGCTCTATCATATCCATATCAAATACTAATCTTGTACAAAAGCGGAAAAGCAGAACTCTAGTTTGCTCTTACTTTTTCTTCGAGGCAGCTGCGGTGGAATTGGGAAACCACTGGATTACATGCAGCCAGTCCACGCGATATGTTCGGGGTCATAAAGCTGTCACTAATTGCAAACTTAAGTGTGCGAGTGTGTGTGTGCGTGCGTGCGTGTGTGCATGTGTGAAATAACACCAACATAGTTGAAAAAATCTTTTAATTTTCTCGGTTGTGAAAATTATAATATTGATATCGACGAGTCGACAGGTGGATTTGTCAACTAATAATGCCCATCCCTAGTACAAAGATCACATAGTCAAAGTGACTGTCAGAATCTCACATGGGTTACGCAAAAAAACAACGTACTGTATGAAGGTTCACCACATCACAGAAAGACTGTAACCTATGGAATTAGACACATGTATCATACACAAATCCATGTGAAATAGGCAAATATTGCAAATAATATCTGTTTAGGATTTAAACATGAATTGTGTTACTACTTAAAACCAGGAAGGAACTGATATTGCTTTGCTGCAAGTACACGCGTGTTTCACAACTGGAATGTATTACAGCAGACTGGGCCATATTCAGCACATTACAGCTCTTCTGTGTATATGGTTTAGCTATGATCCAACATTTTTCAATTGTGTAAACATCTTGTACTTCATTGCATGCTTGTACATAGTACAAACCTCTCTATTCCTTCTCTGTCTTGCTCTATCACCTGCTTAAACATATTGAGGACATATTTCTTGGTGCCAGTAAGGGAGTGTTAAGGAATGCCAAAAATCATTTATCTATTTGTGTTTGGTTTGATTTAGGCTTAATTTGTTTGTCTTGTTTCTTTTAACAAATCCATGGGATTGCATATTGCCCTCCCCTTTCACTCAACATGGCAATGTGCTTATGAAGATGGTGAGATATTTTGTGGAAATCAAAATGTAATAGTCAATTCCCATGTCAAAGTAATTTGTATGTATGCAAGTTTTAAATTTGCAATTTGTGTACAGTGACAAACTACCACACATGAGCACACGGCTGCACGCACGCACGCACACACACACACACACACACACACACACACACACACACACACACACACACACACACACACACACACACACACACACACACACACACACACAGTTAGGGAATCACTGTCAAAATGAGGTTGGAGGTGCAATGAGTGCTTGCACGTCCCTAATCAAATAGTGCTAGTGTATTTTGATATCCATCTAATGTTGCTTCCCCAGGTTTAAAAGAGAGCATGCAGGCCAGGGTTGTTGTTAGATGGAGGCTAGAGAAGGGAGGTCGCATGAATGGTGATCTTGAATCTGTACGTTTCTTTTTTTTCTTTTTTCTTTTTTTGGACCTCATTTTTATTTCAAACACTGTACTCACCAAGGAATTACCACTAAGTTTAACACTGTATGCTGTTGACAATGCTGTCTGTCTGTTGCGTAGGTTGGGGTTTTTCTGACTAGGTTAGATGGTTTTCCAGTCTGGTGTTAACTGACTTGTTATTGTTGCTTTATAATTCACAGAGCAGATGTCAGTTCCATCTGTTAGATTGAGATTGTGTGACTTGTATTTAACAGTGAGTACTATTTCGCTTCAGTGACGTGTGGCAGCTTCCATTCAAACACAACTCAAAATCTGTGCTTGCCAATAAAGGAACAGAATCCTGAATATTTGTCTTCTCTTAAGCTGATCTAGTGAACTTTGATTTGTAATTGTTAGACTTTGTGAGTTAAAAGAAAGGAGTGGGTTTGGTTTAAGTCCAGTGCTAATCTGACAAAAAGGTTCCAATATAAATAAACACAACCTGATCAAAAACATTTGGGTGGACTTGAATTTTCAGAAGAGGTTTTTAATTGCTCAGATCTTCATGTTAGAATTTTTAATTTAGGTTATTGTGCGTTTAATTCCTTTTTTTTCTTTTCCACCAAATGCCCCATTGCTACCAAAAGTAGAGATAACTTGGACTTTGGTCTCACAGTGTAACTGGTGTAATTTTGTTTTCCAACTAGATTCCACTGTTAATGTCCAGTCTCAGGTTCATGCATTGCTGACTGATGTGACTGCATCTCAGGTAGAATGCAATGTTTAGGCCCCACCTTTCGGTGACACAAGAGCAAGTACAATGCATCATCATTAAAAGCAAGTACAAAAAAAAGAAAAGAAAAAAAAAACATTTTAGATCCAAGAGACAAAATTCGTGAAATATTTTGCATATATGCTGTCTTCTGTATTTTTCTTAATATTTGGTGCACTGTATATGTATTAAGTATTACTTTGTATTGACATAGTTCACAACGGATGCGTACTCTGTTTATTAGGATGAAGCAGAAACAGAATCAAATTATTGTGGCTGTAAAACTGTCCGTTTCCACGCACCGCCGCCTTTGGATTTTTACGGTTCATTCCCAGGACGTTTCATTGTTTACCACTCATGTTTCTAGATTGATTATTTTTGTCTTTCTGCTGTTCTTGGACAATGTTAATGTGTATTAATGAACAAACAGAGATCCACATTCCCATACACATTTTGTATTGGTTCATAAATAGACATTTTTACAAAACAATGAAGAGTTCTTGTCTTAATAAAAAAAGAAGATATTAATGTTCAAAGTAATTGGAGTTTGTGTTGTTTTTTCCCCACATCATTTGGACTGAAAAGATCAATCAAGTAAGACTTTAGTCTTGTTGGGCTATTGTTTCTCAACCCTTTTTGGGCTAGTGCCACCTATCTAATAGCCAGGTCCCTTACCTCATCAAATCCTGTATGTACATTCAAGACTCTATATGGCCACTACAGAATTCATTCCATATGTTGATCTGACCACCCATGTCAAAGCGCCAGCGCTCACCCAGCAGTCTGCCGTCACCCAGGCGGATGTGTGCAAAAAGGGTCACGCTTCTCGCTCTCAGGTTGTCTTACTGGTGTACAAAAAAAGAAAAACAACAATGAAATAAAAATAAATAAATCTGAATGAAGTTATCTTTAATTACATTATTATAAGTAATACTATTAGAGTTGTACTATTACTCGAACGAAAATAAAAGCTTGGGGGGGGGGGGAGATGCAATGCAAATGAAAGACATATACTGTGTATCCCTATTCCCTGACATAATTTTATAGCTAAACGGACAGAATTCTATTTTATTTGAATGATGAAACCCAGCTGCCTTTAATAGTTGGAAATGGAAATTGCGGAAATGGAAATTGCGGAAATTGTAATTGCGGAAATGGTGGAAATGGAAATTGTGGAAATGGAAATTGCGGAAATGGTAATTGTGGAAATGGAAATTGCGGAAATTGAGGATTGCGGAAATTCCGGAAATTGCAAATTGCGGAAATTGAAAATTGCGGAAATTGCGGAAATTGAAAATTGCGGAATGTTTAAAATTAAATTGCGGAATTTTTAAAAATCCTCAAAAATGATCTGGAACGGCTTGTTATAGCATGCCGTGTCGTGTTTTAAATCCTCAAAAATGATGAAGACTATAGCGATGACCTCTGAGACCATGGACGAATGAACCATGTAAATACAACAAATTGAGCAGGGCACTGCAGGGAGTTGCACCCCGTTCCAGTAAACCAGAAGTACGACACCAGTGCCTTAGTTTTTGTGTTGTCATTTACAGGTCCTTTCGTTGAAATGTAAATTTTACATTTCAACAGTAAAGTAATAGGGGTCATACCTATGTTCCCTCAGCCCTCAGAGATACTGAGATTTTACAGTTTACTTGCGCGCTCTGCTTGCGCACTAGTTGCAACAAGCAAGTATGCACTCTACAGAGTGCAGTTCTAGTTTTAATTATGTTTGGGAGACAAGAAACACTTCCCTGGGGGTTTTATGTGGGTAATATGTTTTTAGATATTTAGTGTCTGTGATGTCATGGACACTGGTCTCACTTCCTTCCTGGACTACATGTTGTCTCAGTAAGACAGCCCTCCCCATATATCCACAAGGTGGGGTGAGTGCAGAAAAGCATTATGGTAAATGTATGTAGTAATCCAGCAGTGAGACCAGTGTTTCTTGTCTCCCGAACATCATTAAAGGTGTAGGGAAACGGAAATGGTGGACATTTTGAAGTTTCAGCTTGAAATGCTGGCTCTGAAGTTTCTCAGAATCCCTCCAGGCTATGGGGTCTCAAAGTCTGTGACTTCCTGCACATGAATTTTGTTTGTAAACAAAGTGACAGGGAGACATGGGGAAAAGCCAGCGGATTATTTATAACCAATACACAACCTATATACATATTTTAGCGTAATAATTAAAACTTTTAATTAAAAACGAGGAATACACTGTCTGGATGTCATCTTGAATGAGATTAAAAACACAGCTGTGGAGGAGGACAACAAAGCATGGGAATCAAACTGGTGAGCTTCATTTTTATTGGCTTTTATTGATGTGAATCTCTACAGGTAATCACGCAGGATGTTTTTGTTTTCAGGAAGTAATTAAAAATATATTTTTATGGACTTTTGATATAAAAACACATACATGAGAATTTGCCCATTTTTTTGGCATCCATTGTTAGGTATGCTCATATGATGACCACGTCTAAAAGTGTGAAAAACGTATTTTTCATTTCACTATGCCTTTAAAATAAGATCTGGTTGCAAAAGGGGTGAAGTGGCCCTTTAACAGGGACAGACTGTATATTTCGTATAATACAAAACAGCCACAAGACTTTTCAGTTTATCTCTGGGTCCCAGAGGGTTTTGAGATGGTATATGGTGTATATGGTGTATGGGGCGTTGGTAATCTGTATCATAAAATGAATGATCATTTGGAAGGGAAGTGAATTGGATATCAATCAGATGGCATTATATATACTATATGATATGAAATGCACCCAGTCCAATACCCCAACATTCCCACTGGAATATGTTGTTCAGAATTTACTCTAATCTAAAACAAATGGAAGTACTGTACCTGTAAGCCACAGGAACAGAAGGCATTTGTTATGAGGCCACCTTCAATGGCTAATGTATTCAAGGTAGTATGATTGGCTCCTTCTGCCCGCCCGGCATGTTCAATGTATACTACAAGATGATTGGTTACTGGGTATTCCCATGATCTCCAGACTTGGACCTGATTGGCTCCTATCCCTGTGGTGCCGTCCAATCAGGCAGGATCATCAAAAAGCCTAGTGGATATAAGGGCCTCTCCTTCCATGCTCTCAAGCCAGCTTTTCATGCTTTTTTTGACAGTCAGAACATTTTAAAACCACTGGTATCAAACTATAAGAAACTATAAGAACCTGACAACAAACACTAACACCTCAGTAATGATTCAGTGATTTTATTTGGATTACTGAATGCCGTAATTGAATTATATTTCTGCTGCAAATGGGACTTGTTTGATTGGCTACTTACACCTGACAGGGAGACCAGGCCACACCCCCAATTACTCAGGTGTAAGTAGTCACTGATTAGCCCCTCCCCTATAAAGCCTGCTGCCCATGCTCCATTTCCTGTTTGGTCTTTCTTTGTGTGCACTGACTGAGCAAAGTAGGAAACTGCTTGTAGCACTTTTTGAGTTTAGGCCATCGATACAATTTTTGGACTTTGTGGTCCTAATGTATGTTTCTCAGGCGTCCCCTCTCTACGCATCAGTGTTGATGACCAATGTGCAGAAATGTTGCCTTTGACCTTCATATTGTGGTTCTTCTAACAAGCCTCTGCTTATAGGCTTGTCTACTCTCACCTTGGTGAGTGGTTACCTTAGCACTTTTAATGGTTTCCCAAGATGGCATACCATCAAGTTGCAGTCACACATACAATTCCACAGTACTTAGTTCTTAGCCCAAATTGTTGTTTGTTTTTGTATTTAATTGATTGGTGTTTGTTGTAATAAATAAGTGAAATGGAATTTGTTTGATTCAATTAAATAATGTTTCCTTGAGTCACTATAGAATAGCTCAAAACTCAGCCTATACTTGATTTGATTGACATGCTGCATGCCATGAGTGTATAAAGTGTTGTTTTTTCTAATTGAATTGAGCTACTCTAAGATGAGCTGTGGTCATAACAGCGCTGTTTGGTCATTAAAGTGTTTTCAACTAGTTTCTCATTTTATTGTAACAGTCTAAAGTGAGAACAGCAAATGTTCTTTAACAAAACAAATTAAGTGTAAAAAAATATATACTAATCATAAAACACTTTTTGATAAACAGGCTATAGTGCATTTGTTCTCACTTTTAAAGTAAAAGTCTAAAGTGAGAGCAATAAAATGTACTTAATTTGTGATCATCAGAAACTAATACATTAATATGATAACAAAGGGTATGACATTTTAATGACATTACTTAGGCTGAAACAAAACATCTCTATTTTCTTTCAATGAAAGTGTAAATCTGTGTGCAGTCTCTAACAATGTTCTACCAGATGGTTTTAAGCAATCACCTAAATCTCAGTTGAGTCGCCTATAACCCATCGTTTTTGTCAAATTGCGGAATTGCGGAAATTGCGGAAATTGCGGAAATTGAGGAAATGGTAATTGCTGAAATTGCGAAAATGGAAATTGCGGATTTTTTTTTCATTTTTTCATTTTTTTCAAATCTTCAAAAATGATGAAAAACTGCGCGCTATAGTATGCCGTACGATATGGGCTATGGCCCACGGTCCAAAATGATGAGAAATGAGGCTAACTTTTTTTTTCAAAATTTCAAAAAACATGGGCTATAACCCATCGTTTTTGTCATTTCGTCATTTTTTTCAATCCTCAAAATGATGAAAAACTGCGCGCTATAGTATGCCGTACGATATGGGCTATAGCCCACGGTCCAAAATGATGAGAAATGAGGCTAACTTTTTTTTTCAAGATTTCAAAAAACATGGGCTATAACCCATCGTTTTTGTCATTTCGTCATTTTTTCAAATCCTCAAAAATGATGAAAAACTGCGCGCTATAGTATGCCGTACGATATGGGCTATAGCCCACGGTCCAAAATGATGAGAAACGAGGCTAACTTTTTTTTTTCAAAATTTCAAAAAACAATGGGCTATAACCCATCGTTTTTGTCATTTCGTCATTTCTTTCAAATCCTCAAAAATGATGAAAAACTGCGCGCTATAGTATGCCGTACGATATGGGCTATAGCCCACGGTCCAAAATGATGAGAAATGAGGCTAACTTTTTTTTTCAAAATTTCAAAAAACATGGGCTATAACCCATCGTTTTTGTCATTTCGTCATTTTTTTCAAATCCTCAAAAATGATGAAAAACGGCGCGCTATAGTATGCCGTACGATATGGGCTATAGCCCATGGTCCAAAATGATGAGAAACGAGGCTAACTTTTTTTTCCAAAATTTCAAAAAACATGGGCTATAACCCATCGTTTTTGTCATTTCGTCATTTTTTTCAAATCTTCAAAAATGATGAAAAACTGCGCGCTATAGTATGCCGTACGATATGGGCTATAGCCCACGGTCCATAATGATGAGAAATGAGGCTAACTTTTTTTTTCAAAATTTCAAAAAACATGGCTATAACCCATCGTTTTTGTCATTTCGTCATTTTTTTCAAATCCTCAAAAATGATGAAAAACTGCGCGCTATAGTATGCCGTACGATATGGGCTATAGCCCACGGTCCAAAATGATGAGAAATGAGGCTAACTTTTTTTTCAAAATTTCAAAAAACATGGGCTATAACCCATCGTTTTTGTCATTTCGTCATTTTTTTCAAATCCTCAAAAATGATGAAAAACTGCGCGCTATAGTATGCCGTACGATATGGGCTATAGCCCACAGTCCAAAATGATGAGAAATGAGGCTAACTTTTTTTTTCAAAATTTCAAAAAACATGGGCTATAACCCATCGTTTTTGTCATTTCGTCATTTTTTTCAAATCCTCAAAATGATGAAAAACTGCGCGCTATAGTATGCCGTACGATATGGGCTATAGCCCACGGTCCAAAATGATGAGAAATGAGGCTAACTTTTTTTTTCAAAATTTCAAAAAACATGGGCTATAACCCATCGTTTTTGTCATTTCGTCATTTTTTTCAAATCCTCAAAAATGATGAAAAACTGCGCGCTATAGTATGCCGTACGATATGGGCTATAGCCCACGGTCCAAAATGATGAGAAATGAGGCTAACTTTTTTTTTCAAAATTTCAAAAAACATGGGCTATAACCCATCGTTTTTGTCATTTCGTCATTTTTTTCAAATCCTCAAAAATGATGAAAAACTGCGCGCTATAGTATGCCGTACGATATGGGCTATAGCCCACGGTCCAAAATGATGAGAAACGAGGCTAACTTTTTTTTTCAAAATTTCAAAAAACATGGGCTATAACCCATCGTTTTTGTCATTTCGTCATTTTTTTCAAATCCTCAAAAATGATGAAAAACTGCGCGCTATAGTATGCCGTACGATATGGGCTATAGCCCACGGTCCAAAATGATGAGAAACGAGGCTAACTTTTTTTTTCAAAATTTCAAAAAACATGGGCTATAACCCATCGTTTTTGTCATTTCGTCATTTCTTTCAAATCCTCAAAAATGATGAAAAACTGCGCGCTATAGTATGCCGTACGATATGGGCTATAGCCCACGGTCCAAAATGATGAGAAATGAGGCTAACTTTTTTTTTCAAAATTTCAAAAAACATGGGCTATAACCCATCGTTTTTGTCATTTCGTCATTTTTTTCAAATCCTCAAAAATGATGAAAAACGGCCCGCTATAGTATGCCGTACGATATGGGCTATAGCCCATGGTCCAAAATGATGAGAAACGAGGCTAACTTTTTTTTCCAAAATTTCAAAAAACATGGGCTATAACCCATCGTTTTTGTCATTTCGTCATTTTTTTCAAATCTTCAAAAATGATGAAAAACTGCGCGCTATAGTATGCCGTACGATATGGGCTATAGCCCACGGTCCAAAATGATGAGAAATGAGGCTAACTTTTTTTTTCAAATTTCAAAAAACATGGGCTATAACCCATCGTTTTTGTCATTTCGTCATTTTTTTCAAATCCTCAAAAATGATGAAAAACTGCGCGCTATAGTATGCCGTACGATATGGGCTATAGCCCACGGTCCAAAATGATGAGAAATGAGGCTAACTTTTTTTTTCAAAATTCCAAAAAACATGGGCTATAACCCATCGTTTTTGTCATTTCGTCATTTTTTTCAAATCCTCAAAAATGATGAAAAACTGCGCGCTATAGTATGCCGTACGATATGGGCTATAGCCCACGGTCCAAAATGATGAGAAATGAGGCTAACTTTTTTTTTCAAAATTTCAAAAAACATGGGCTATAACCCATCGTTTTTGTCATTTCGTCATTTTTTTCAAATCCTCAAAAATGATGAAAAACTGCGCGCTATAGTATGCCGTACGATATGGGCTATAGCCCACGGTCAAAAATGATGAGAAATGAGGCTAACTTTTTTTTCCAAAATTTAAAAAACATGGGCTATAACCCATCGTTTTTGTCATTTCGTCATTTTTTTCAAATCCTCAAAAATGATGAAGAACTGCGCGCTATAGTATGCCGTACGATATGGGCTATAGCCCACGGTCCAAAATGATGAGAAATGAGGCTAACTTTTTTTTTCAAAATTTCAAAAAACATGGGCTATAACCCATCGTTTTTGTCATTTCGTCATTTTTTTCAAATCTTCAAAAATGATGAAAAACTGCGCGCTATAGTATGCCGTACGATATGGGCTATAGCCCACGGTCCAAAATGATGAGAAATGAGGCTAACTTTTTTTTTCAAAATTTCAAAAAACATGGGCTATAACCCATCGTTTTTGTCATTTCGTCATTTTTTTCAAATCCTCAAAAATGATGAAAAACTGCGCGCTATAGTATGCCGTACGATATGGGCTATAGCCCACGGTCCAAAATGATGAGAAATGAGGCTAACTTTTTTTTTCAAATTTCAAAAAACATGGGCTATAACCCATCGTTTTTGTCATTTCGTCATTTTTTTCAAATCCTCAAAAATGATGAAAAACGGCGCGTTATAGTATGCCGTACGATATGGGCTATAGCCCATGGTCCAAAATGATGAGAAACGAGGCTAACTTTTTTTTTCAAAATTTCAAAAACATGGGCTATAACCCATCGTTTTTGTCATTTCGTCATTTTTTTCAAATCTTCAAAAATGATGAAAAACTGCGCGCTATAGTATGCCGTACGATATGGGCTATAGCCCACGGTCCATAATGATGAGAAATGAGGCTAACTTTTTTTTTCAAAATTTCAAAAAACATGGGCTATAACCCATCGTTTTTGTCATTTCGTCATTTTTTTCAAATCCTCAAAAATGATGAAAAACTGCGCGCTATAGTATGCCGTACGATATGGGCTATAGCCCACGGTCCAAAATGATGAGAAATGAGGCTAACTTTTTTTTTCAAAATTTCAAAAAACATGGGCTATAAACCCATCGTTTTTGTCATTTCGTCATTTTTTTCAAATCCTCAAAAATGATGAAAAACTGCGCGCTATAGTATGCCGTACGATATGGGCTATAGCCCACAGTCCAAAATGATGAGAAATGAGGCTAACTTTTTTTTTCAAAATTTCAAAAAACATGGGCTATAACCCATCGTTTTTGTCATTTCGTCATTTTTTTCAAATCCTCAAAAATGATGAAAAACTGCGCGCTATAGTATGCCGTACGATATGGGCTATAGCCCACGGTCCAAAATGATGAGAAATGAGGCTAACTTTTTTTTTCAAAATTTCAAAAAACATGGGCTATAACCCATCGTTTTTGTCATTTCGTCATTTTTTTCAAATCCTCAAAATGATGAAAAACTGCGCGCTATAGTATGCCGTACGATATGGGCTATAGCCCACGGTCCAAAATGATGAGAAATGAGGCTAACTTTTTTTTTCAAAATTTCAAAAAACATGGGCTATAACCCATCGTTTTTGTCATTTCGTCATTTTTTTCAAATCCTCAAAAATGATGAAAAACTGCGCGCTATAGTATGCCGTACGATATGGGCTATAGCCCACGGTCCAAAATGATGAGAAACGAGGCTAACTTTTTTTTTCAAAATTTCAAAAAACATGGGCTATAACCCATCGTTTTTGTCATTTCGTCATTTTTTTCAAATCCTCAAAAATGATGAAAAACTGCGCGCTATAGTATGCCGTACGATATGGGCTATAGCCCACGGTCCAAAATGATGAGAAACGAGGCTAACTTTTTTTTCCAAAATTTCAAAAAACATGGGCTATAACCCATCGTTTTTGTCATTTCGTCATTTTTTCAAATCTTCAAAAATGATGAAAAACTGCGCGCTATAGTATGCCGTACGATATGGGCTATAGCCCACGGTCCAAAATGATGAGAAATGAGGCTAACTTTTTTTTTCAAAATTTCAAAAAACATGGGCTATAACCCATCGTTTTTGTCATTTCGTCATTTTTTTCAAATCCTCAAAAATGATGAAAAACTGCGCGCTATAGTATGCCGTACGATATGGGCTATAGCCCACGGTCCAAAATGATGAGAAATGAGGCTAACTTTTTTTTCAAAATTCAAAAAACATGGGCTATAACCCATCGTTTTTGTCATTTCGTCATTTTTTTCAAATCCTCAAAAATGATGAAAAACTGCGCGCTATAGTATGCCGTACGATATGGGCTATAGCCCACGGTCCAAAATGATGAGAAATGAGGCTAACTTTTTTTTTTCAAAATTTCAAAAAACATGGGCTATAACCCATCGTTTTTGTCATTTCGTCATTTTTTTCAAATCCTCAAAAATGATGAAAAACTGCGCGCTATAGTATGCCGTACGATATGGGCTATAGCCCACGGTCCAAAATGATGAGAAATGAGGCTAACTTTTTTTTCAAAATTTCAAAAAACATGGGCTATAACCCATCGTTTTTGTCATTTCGTCATTTTTTTCAAATCCTCAAAAATGATGAAAAACTGCGCGCTATAGTATGCCGTACGATATGGGCTATAGCCCACGGTCCAAAATGATGAGAAATGAGGCTAACTTTTTTTTTCAAAATTTCAAAAAACATGGGCTATAACCCATCGTTTTTGTCATTTCGTCATTTTTTCAAATCTTCAAAAATGATGAAAAACTGCGCGCTATAGTATGCCGTACGATATGGGCTATAGCCCACGGTCCAAAATGATGAGAAATGAGGCTAACTTTTTTTTTCAAAATTTCAAAAAACATGGGCTATAACCCATCGTTTTTGTCATTTCGTCATTTTTTTCAAATCCTCAAAAATGATGAAAAACTGCGCGCTATAGTATGCCGTACGATATGGGCTATAGCCCACGGTCCAAAATGATGAGAAATGAGGCTAACTTTTTTTTTCAAAATTTCAAAAAACATGGGCTATAACCCATCGTTTTTGTCATTTCGTCATTTTTTTCAAATCCTCAAAAATGATGAAAAACGGCGCGCTATAGTATGCCGTACGATATGGGCTATAGCCCACGGTCCAAAATGATGAGAAACGAGGCTAACTTTTTTTTTCAAATTTCAAAAAACATGGGCTATAACCCATCGTTTTTGTCATTTCGTCATTTTTTTCAAATCTTCAAAAATGATGAAAAACTGCGCGCTATAGTATGCCGTACGATATGGGCTATAGCCCACGGTCCAAAATGATGAGAAATGAGGCTAACTTTTTTTTTCAAAATTTCAAAAAACAAGGGCTATAACCCATCGTTTTTGTCATTTCGTCATTTTTTTCAAATCCTCAAAAATGATGAAAAACTGCGCGCTATAGTATGCCGTACGATATGGGCTATAGCCCACGGTCCAAAATTATGAGAAATGAGGCTAACTTTTTTTTTCAAAATTTCAAAAAACATGGGCTATAACCCATCGTTTTTGTCATTTCGTCATTTTTTTCAAATCTTCAAAAATGATGAAAAACTGCGCGCTATAGTATGCCGTACGATATGGGCTATAGCCCACGGTCCAAAATGATGAGAAATGAGGCTAACTTTTTTTTTCAAAATTTAAAAAAACATGGGCTATAACCCATCGTTTTTGTCATTTCGTCATTTTTTTCAAATCCTCAAAAATGATGAAAAACTGCGCGCTATAGTATGCCGTACGATATGGGCTATAGCCCACGGTCCAAAATGATGAGAAACGAGGCTAACTTTTTTTTTCAAAATTTCAAAAAACATGGGCTATAACCCATCGTTTTTGTCATTTCGTCATTTTTTTCAAATCTTCAAAAATGATGAAAAACTGCGCGCTATAGTATGCCGTACGATATGGGCTATAGCCCACGGTCCAAAATGATGAGAAATGAGGCTAACTTTTTTTTTCAAAATTTCAAAAAACAAGGGCTATAACCCATCGTTTTTGTCATTTCGTCATTTTTTTCAAATCCTCAAAAATGATGAAAAACTGCGCGCTATAGTATGCCGTACGATATGAGCTATAGCCCACGGTCCAAAATGATGAGAAATGAGGCTAACTTTTTTTTTCAAAATTTAAAAAAACATGGGCTATAACCCATCGTTTTTGTCATTTCGTCATTTTTTTCAAATCCTCAAAAATGATGAAAAACTGCGCGCTATAGTATGCCGTACGATATGGGCTATAGCCCACGGTCCAAAATGATGAGAAATGAGGCTAACTTTTTTTTTCAAAATTTCAAAAAACATGGGCTATAACCCATCGTTTTTGTCATTTCGTCATTTCTTTTCAAATCCTCAAAAATGATGAAAAACTGCGCGCTATAGTATGCCGTACGATATGGGCTATAGCCCACGTCCAAAATGATGAGAAATGAGGCTAACTTTTTTTTTCAAAATTTCAAAAAACATGGGCTATAACCCATCGTTTTTGTCATTTCGTCATTTTTTTCAAATCCTCAAAATGATGAAAAACTGCGCGCTATAGTATGCCGTACGATATGGGCTATAGCCCATGGTCCAAAATGATGAGAAACGAGGCTAACTTTTTTTTTCAAAATTTCAAAAAACATGGGCTATAACCCATCGTTTTTGTCATTTCGTCATTTTTTTCAAATCTTCAAAAATGATGAAAAACTGCGCGCTATAGTATGCCGTACGATATGGGCTATAGCCCACGGTCCAAAATGATGAGAAATGAGGCTAACTTTTTTTTTCAAAATTTCAAAAAACAAGGGCTATAACCCATCGTTTTTGTCATTTCGTCATTTTTTCAAATCCTCAAAAATGATGAAAAACTGCGCGCTATAGTATGCCGTACGATATGAGCTATAGCCCACGGTCCAAAATTATGAGAAATGAGGCTAACTTTTTTTTTCAAAATTTAAAAAAACATGGGCTATAACCCATCGTTTTTGTCATTTCGTCATTTTTTCAAATCCTCAAAAATGATGAAAAACTGCGCGCTATAGTATGCCGTACGATATGGGCTATAGCCCACGGTCCAAAATGATGAGAAATGAGGCTAACTTTTTTTTTTCAAAATTCCAAAAAACATGGGCTATAACCCATCGTTTTTGTCATTTCGTCATTTTTTTCAAATCCTCAAAAATGATGAAAAACTGCGCGCTATAGTATGCCGTACGATATGGGCTATAGCCCACGGTCCAAAATGATGAGAAATGAGGCTAACTTTTTTTTTCAAAATTTCAAAAAACATGGGCTATAACCCATCGTTTTTGTCATTTCGTCATTTTTTTCAAATCCTCAAAAATGATGAAAAACTGCGCGCTATAGTATGCCGTACGATATGGGCTATAGCCCACGGTCAAAAATGATGAGAAATGAGGCTAACTTTTTTTTCAAAATTTAAAAAAACATGGGCTATAACCCATCGTTTTTGTCATTTCGTCATTTTTTTCAAATCCTCAAAAATGATGAAGAACTGCGCGCTATAGTATGCCGTACGATATGGGCTATAGCCCACGGTCCAAAATGATGAGAAATGAGGCTAACTTTTTTTTTCAAAATTCAAAAAACATGGGCTATAACCCATCGTTTTTGTCATTTCGTCATTTTTTTCAAATCTCAAAAATGATGAAAAACTGCGCGCTATAGTATGCCGTACGATATGGGCTATAGCCCACGGTCCAAAATGATGAGAAATGAGGCTAACTTTTTTTTTCAAAATTTCAAAAAACATGGGCTATAACCCATCGTTTTTGTCATTTCGTCATTTTTTTCAAATCTCAAAAATGATGAAAAACTGCGCGCTATAGTATGCCGTACGATATGGGCTATAGCCCACGGTCCAAAATGATGAGAAATGAGGCTAACTTTTTTTTTCAAAATTTCAAAAAACATGGGCTATAACCCATCGTTTTTGTCATTTCGTCATTTTTTTCAAATCCTCAAAAATGATGAAAAACGGCGCGTATAGTATGCCGTACGATATGGGCTATAGCCCATGGTCCAAAATGATGAGAAACGAGGCTAACTTTTTTTTTCAAAATTTCAAAAAACATGGGCTATAACCCATCGTTTTTGTCATTTCGTCATTTTTTTCAAATCTCAAAATGATGAAAAACTGCGCGCTATAGTATGCCGTACGATATGGGCTATAGCCCACGGTCCATAATGATGAGAAATGAGGCTAACTTTTTTTTCAAAATTTCAAAAAACATGGGCTATAACCCATCGTTTTTGTCATTTCGTCATTTTTTTCAAATCCTCAAAAATGATGAAAAACTGCGCGCTATAGTATGCCGTACGATATGGGCTATAGCCCACGGTCCAAAATGATGAGAAATGAGGCTAACTTTTTTTTTCAAAATTTCAAAAAACATGGGCTATAACCCATCGTTTTTGTCATTTCGTCATTTTTTTCAAATCCTCAAAAATGATGAAAAACTGCGCGCTATAGTATGCCGTACGATATGGGCTATAGCCCACAGGTCCAAAATGATGAGAAATGAGGCTAACTTTTTTTTTCAAAATTTCAAAAAACATGGGCTATAACCCATCGTTTTTGTCATTTCGTCATTTTTTTCAAATCCTCAAAAATGATGAAAAACTGCGCGCTATAGTATGCCGTACGATATGGGCTATAGCCCACGGTCCAAAATGATGAGAAATGAGGCTAACTTTTTTTTTCAAAATTTCAAAAACATGGGCTATAACCCATCGTTTTTGTCATTTCGTCATTTTTTTCAAATCCTCAAAAATGATGAAAAACTGCGCGCTATAGTATGCCGTACGATATGGGCTATAGCCCACGGTCCAAAATGATGAGAAATGAGGCTAACTTTTTTTTTCAAAATTTCAAAAAACATGGGCTATAACCCATCGTTTTTGTCATTTCGTCATTTTTTTCAAATCCTCAAAAATGATGAAAAACTGCGCGCTATAGTATGCCGTACGATATGGGCTATAGCCCACGGTCCAAAATGATGAGAAACGAGGCTAACTTTTTTTTTCAAAATTTCAAAAAACATGGGCTATAACCCATCGTTTTTGTCATTTCGTCATTTTTTTCAAATCCTCAAAAATGATGAAAAACTGCGCGCTATAGTATGCCGTACGATATGGGCTATAGCCCACGGTCCAAAATGATGAGAAACGAGGCTAACTTTTTTTTCAAAATTTCAAAAAACATGGGCTATAACCCATCGTTTTTGTCATTTCGTCATTTTTTTCAAATCCTCAAAATGATGAAAAACTGCGCGCTATAGTATGCCGTACGATATGGGCTATAGCCCACGGTCCAAAATGATGAGAAATGAGGCTAACTTTTTTTTTCAAAATTTCAAAAAACATGGGCTATAACCCATCGTTTTTGTCATTTCGTCATTTTTTTCAAATCCTCAAAAATGATGAAAAACTGCGCGCTATAGTATGCCGTACGATATGGGCTATAGCCCACGGTCCAAAATGATGAGAAATGAGGCTAACTTTTTTTTTCAAATTTCAAAAAACATGGGCTATAACCCATCGTTTTTGTCATTTCGTCATTTTTTTCAAATCCTCAAAAATGATGAAAAACTGCGCGCTATAGTATGCCGTACGATATGGGCTATAGCCCACGGTCCAAAATGATGAGAAATGAGGCTAACTTTTTTTTTCAAAATTTCAAAAAACATGGGCTATAACCCATCGTTTTTGTCATTTCGTCATTTTTTTCAAATCCTCAAAAATGATGAAAAACTGCGCGCTATAGTATGCCGTACGATATGGGCTATAGCCCACGGTCCAAAATGATGAGAAATGAGGCTAACTTTTTTTTTCCAAAATTTCAAAAAACATGGGCTATAACCCATCGTTTTTGTCATTTCGTCATTTTTTTCAAATCCTCAAAAATGATGAAAAACTGCGCGCTATAGTATGCCGTACGATATGGGCTATAGCCCACGGTCCAAAATGATGAGAAATGAGGCTAACTTTTTTTTTCAAAATTTCAAAAAACATGGGCTATAACCCATCGTTTTTGTCATTTCGTCATTTTTTTCAAATCTCAAAAATGATGAAAAACTGCGCGCTATAGTATGCCGTACGATATGGGCTATAGCCCACGGTCCAAAATGATGAGAAATGAGGCTAACTTTTTTTTCAAAATTTCAAAAAACATGGGCTATAACCCATCGTTTTTGTCATTTCGTCATTTTTTTCAAATCCTCAAAAATGATGAAAAACTGCGCGCTATAGTATGCCGTACGATATGGGCTATAGCCCACGGTCCAAAATGATGAGAAATGAGGCTAACTTTTTTTTTCAAAATTTCAAAAAACATGGGCTATAACCCATCGTTTTTGTCATTTCGTCATTTTTTTCAAATCCTCAAAAATGATGAAAAACGGCGCGTTATAGTATGCCGTACGATATGGGCTATAGCCCATGGTCCAAAATGATGAGAAACGAGGCTAACTTTTTTTTTCAAAATTTCAAAAAACATGGGCTATAACCCATCGTTTTTGTCATTTCGTCATTTTTTTCAATCTTCAAAAATGATGAAAAACTGCGCGCTATAGTATGCCGTACGATATGGGCTATAGCCCACGGTCCAAAATGATGAGAAATGAGGCTAACTTTTTTTTTTCAAAAT
>NC_137874.1:22371436-22422235 GCF_963924005.1 Protomyctophum bolini | reverse complement strand
ATGAGAAATGAGGCTAACTTTTTCTACTTTTTCAAAATTTCAAAAAACATGGGCTATAACCATCGTTTTTGTCATTTCGTCATTTTTTTCAAATCCTCAAAATGATGAAAAACTGCGCGCTATAGTATGCCGTACGATATGGGCTATAGCCACGGTCCAAATGATGAGAAATGAGGCTAACTTTTTTTTTCAAAATTTCAAAAAACATGGGCTATAACCCATCGTTTTTGTCATTTCGTCATTTTTTTCAAATCCTCAAAAATGGATGAAAAACTGCGCGCTATAGTATGCCGTACGATATGGGCTATAGCCCACGGTCCAAAATGATGAGAAATGAGGCTAACTTTTTTTCAAAATTTCAAAAACATGGGCTATAACCCATCGTTTTTGTCATTTCGTC
Source organism: Protomyctophum bolini (assembly GCF_963924005.1). NCBI lineage: Eukaryota > Metazoa > Chordata > Actinopteri > Myctophiformes > Myctophidae > Protomyctophum > Protomyctophum bolini. The sequence continues at coordinate 22,421,835 of NC_137874.1, read as the reverse complement.
ATTTTTTTTCAAATCCTCAAAAATGATGAAAAACTGCGCGCTATAGTATCGCGTACGATATGGGCTATAGCCCACGGTCCAAAATGATGAGAAATGAGGCTAACTTTTTTTTTCAAATTTCAAAAAACATGGGCTATAACCCATCGTTTTTGTCATTTCGTCATTTTTTTCAAATCCTCAAAAATGATGAAAAACTGCGCGCTATAGTATGCCGTACGATATGGCTATAGCCCACGGTCCAAAATGATGAGAAATGAGGCTAACTTTTTTTTTCAAAATTTCAAAAAACATGGGCTATAACCCATCGTTTTTGTCATTTCGTCATTTTTTTCAAATCCTCAAAAATGATGAAAAACTGCGCGCTATAGTATGCCGTACGATATGGGCTATAGCCCACGGTCCAAAATGATGAGAAATGAGGCTAACTTTTTTTTTTCAAAATTTCAAAAAACATGGGCTATAACCCATCGTTTTTGTCATTTCGTCATTTTTTTCAAATCCTCAAAAATGATGAAAAACTGCGCGCTATAGTATGCCGTACGATATGGGCTATAGCCCACGGTCCAAAATGATGAGAAATGAGGCTAACTTTTTTTTTCAAAATTTCAAAAAACATGGGCTATAACCCATCGTTTTTGTCATTTCGTCATTTTTTTCAAATCCTCAAAAATGATGAAAAACTGCGCGCTATAGTATGCCGTACGATATGGGCTATAGCCCACGGTCCAAAATGATGAGAAATGAGGCTAACTTTTTTTTTTCAAATTTCAAAAAACATGGGCTATAACCCATCGTTTTTGTCATTTCGTCATTTTTTTCAAATCCTCAAAAATGATGAAAAACTGCGCGCTATAGTATGCCGTACGATATGGGCTATAGCCCACGGTCCAAAATGATGAGAAATGAGGCTAACTTTTTTTTTTCAAATTTCAAAAAACATGGGCTATAACCCATCGTTTTTGTCATTTCGTCATTTTTTTCAAATCCTCAAAAATGATGAAAAACTGCGCGCTATAGTATGCCGTACGATATGGGCTATAGCCCACGGTCCAAAATGATGAGAAATGAGGCTAACTTTTTTTTTCAAAATTTCAAAAAACATGGGCTATAACCCATCGTTTTTGTCATTTCGTCATTTTTTTCAAATCCTCAAAAATGATGAAAAAACTGCGCGCTATAGTATGCCGTACGATATGGGCTATAGCCCACGGTCCAAAATGATGAGAAATGAGGCTAACTTTTTTTTTCAAAATTTCAAAAAACATGGGCTATAACCCATCGTTTTTGTCATTTCGTCATTTTTTTCAAATCCTCAAAAATGATGAAAAACTGCGCGCTATAGTATGCCGTACGATATGGGCTATAGCCCACGGTCCAAAATGATGAGAAATGAGGCTAACTTTTTTTTTTCAAAATTTCAAAAAACATGGGCTATAACCCATCGTTTTTGTCATTTCGTCATTTTTTTCAAATCCTCAAAAATGATGAAAAACTGCGCGCTATAGTATGCCGTACGATATGGGGCTATAGCCCACGGTCCAAAATGATGAGAAATGAGGCTAACTTTTTTTTTCAAAATTTCAAAAAACATGGGCTATAACCCATCGTTTTTGTCATTTCGTCATTTTTTTCAAATCCTCAAAAATGATGAAAAACTGCGCGCTATAGTATGCCGTACGATATGGGCTTATAGCCCACGGTCCAAAATGATGAGAAATGAGGCTAACTTTTTTTTTCAAAATTTCAAAAAACATGGGCTATAACCCATCGTTTTTGTCATTTCGTCATTTTTTTCAAATCCTCAAAAATGATGAAAAACTGCGCGCTATAGTATGCCGTACGATATGGGCTATAGCCCACGGTCCAAAATGATGAGAAATGAGGCTAACTTTTTTTTTCAAATTTCAAAAAACATGGGCTATAACCCATCGTTTTTGTCATTTCGTCATTTTTTTCAAATCCTCAAAAATGATGAAAAACTGCGCGCTATAGTATGCCGTACGATATGGGCTATAGCCCACGGTCCAAAATGATGAGAAATGAGGCTAACTTTTTTTTTTCAAAATTTCAAAAAACATGGGCTATAACCCATCGTTTTTGTCATTTCGTCATTTTTTTCAAATCCTCAAAAATGATGAAAAACTGCGCGCTATAGTATGCCGTACGATATGGGCTATAGCCCACGGTCCAAAATGATGAGAAATGAGGCTAACTTTTTTTTTCAAAATTTCAAAAAACATGGGCTATAACCCATCGTTTTTGTCATTTCGTCATTTTTTTCAAATCCTCAAAAATGATGAAAAACTGCGCGCTATAGTATGCCGTACGATATGGGCTATAGCCCACGGTCCAAAATGATGAGAAATGAGGCTAACTTTTTTTTTCAAAATTTCAAAAAACATGGGCTATAACCCATCGTTTTTGTCATTTCGTCATTTTTTTCAAATCCTCAAAAATGATGAAAAACTGCGCGCTATAGTATGCCGTACGATATGGGCTATAGCCCACGGTCCAAAATGATGAGAAATGAGGCTAACTTTTTTTTTCAAAATTTCAAAAAACATGGGCTATAACCCATCGTTTTTGTCATTTCGTCATTTTTTTCAAATCCTCAAAAATGATGAAAAACTGCGCGCTATAGTATGCCGTACGATATGGGCTATAGCCCACGGTCCAAAATGATGAGAAATGAGGCTAACTTTTTTTTTCAAAATTTCAAAAAACATGGGCTATAACCCATCGTTTTTGTCATTTCGTCATTTTTTTCAAATCCTCAAAAATGATGAAAAACTGCGCGCTATAGTATGCCGTACGATATGGGCTATAGCCCACGGTCCAAAATGATGAGAAATGAGGCTAACTTTTTTTTTCAAAATTTCAAAAAACATGGGCTATAACCCATCGTTTTTGTCATTTCGTCATTTTTTTCAAATCCTCAAAAATGATGAAAAACTGCGCGCTATAGTATGCCGTACGATATGGGCTATAGCCCACGGTCCAAAATGATGAGAAATGAGGCTAACTTTTTTTTTCAAAATTTCAAAAAACATGGGCTATAACCCATCGTTTTTGTCATTTCGTCATTTTTTTCAAATCCTCAAAAATGATGAAAAACTGCGCGCTATAGTATGCCGTACGATATGGGCTATAGCCCACGGTCCAAAATGATGAGAAATGAGGCTAACTTTTTTTTTCAAAATTTCAAAAAACATGGGCTATAACCCATCGTTTTTGTCATTTCGTCATTTTTTTCAAATCCTCAAAAATGATGAAAAACTGCGCGCTATAGTATGCCGTACGATATGGGCTATAGCCCACGGTCCAAAATGATGAGAAATGAGGCTAACTTTTTTTTTCAAAATTTCAAAAAACATGGGCTATAACCCATCGTTTTTGTCATTTCGTCATTTTTTTCAAATCCTCAAAAATGATGAAAAACTGCGCGCTATAGTATGCCGTACGATATGGGCTATAGCCCACGGTCCAAAATGATGAGAAATGAGGCTAACTTTTTTTTTCAAAATTTCAAAAAACATGGGCTATAACCCATCGTTTTTGTCATTTCGTCATTTTTTTCAAATCCTCAAAAATGATGAAAAACTGCGCGCTATAGTATGCCGTACGATATGGGCTATAGCCCACGGTCCAAAATGATGAGAAATGAGGCTAACTTTTTTTTCAAAATTTCAAAAAACATGGGCTATAACCCATCGTTTTTGTCATTTCGTCATTTTTTTCAAATCCTCAAAAATGATGAAAAACTGCGCGCTATAGTATGCCGTACGATATGGGCTATAGCCCACGGTCCAAAATGATGAGAAATGAGGCTAACTTTTTTTTTCAAAATTTCAAAAAACATGGGCTATAACCCATCGTTTTTGTCATTTCGTCATTTTTTTCAAATCCTCAAAAATGATGAAAAACTGCGCGCTATAGTATGCCGTACGATATGGGCTATAGCCCACGGTCCAAAATGATGAGAAATGAGGCTAACTTTTTTTTTCAAAATTTCAAAAAACATGGGCTATAACCCATCGTTTTTGTCATTTCGTCATTTTTTTCAAATCCTCAAAAATGATGAAAAACTGCGCGCTATAGTATGCCGTACGATATGGGCTATAGCCCACGGTCCAAAATGATGAGAAATGAGGCTAACTTTTTTTTTCAAAATTTCAAAAAACATGGGCTATAACCCATCGTTTTTGTCATTTCGTCATTTTTTTCAAATCCTCAAAAATGATGAAAAACTGCGCGCTATAGTATGCCGTACGATATGGGCTATAGCCCACGGTCCAAAATGATGAGAAATGAGGCTAACTTTTTTTTTCAAAATTTCAAAAAACATGGGCTATAACCCATCGTTTTTGTCATTTCGTCATTTTTTTCAAATCCTCAAAAATGATGAAAAACTGCGCGCTATAGTATGCCGTACGATATGGGCTATAGCCCACGGTCCAAAATGATGAGAAATGAGGCTAACTTTTTTTTTCAAAATTTCAAAAAACATGGGCTATAACCCATCGTTTTTGTCATTTCGTCATTTTTTTCAAATCCTCAAAAATGATGAAAAACTGCGCGCTATAGTATGCCGTACGATATGGGCTATAGCCCACGGTCCAAAATGATGAGAAATGAGGCTAACTTTTTTTTTCAAAATTTCAAAAAACATGGGCTATAACCCATCGTTTTTGTCATTTCGTCATTTTTTTCAAATCCTCAAAAATGATGAAAAACTGCGCGCTATAGTATGCCGTACGATATGGGCTATAGCCCACGGTCCAAAATGATGAGAAATGAGGCTAACTTTTTTTTTCAAAATTTCAAAAAACATGGGCTATAACCCATCGTTTTTGTCATTTCGTCATTTTTTTCAAATCCTCAAAAATGATGAAAAACTGCGCGCTATAGTATGCCGTACGATATGGGCTATAGCCCACGGTCCAAAATGATGAGAAATGAGGCTAACTTTTTTTTTCAAAATTTCAAAAAACATGGGCTATAACCCATCGTTTTTGTCATTTCGTCATTTTTTTCAAATCCTCAAAAATGATGAAAAACTGCGCGCTATAGTATGCCGTACGATATGGGCTATAGCCCACGGTCCAAAATGATGAGAAATGAGGCTAACTTTTTTTTTCAAAATTTCAAAAAACATGGGCTATAACCCATCGTTTTTGTCATTTCGTCATTTTTTTCAAATCCTCAAAAATGATGAAAAACTGCGCGCTATAGTATGCCGTACGATATGGGCTATAGCCCACGGTCCAAAATGATGAGAAATGAGGCTAACTTTTTTTTTCAAAATTTCAAAAAACATGGGCTATAACCCATCGTTTTTGTCATTTCGTCATTTTTTTCAAATCCTCAAAAATGATGAAAAACTGCGCGCTATAGTATGCCGTACGATATGGGCTATAGCCCACGGTCCAAAATGATGAGAAATGAGGCTAACTTTTTTTTTCAAAATTTCAAAAAACATGGGCTATAACCCATCGTTTTTGTCATTTCGTCATTTTTTTCAAATCCTCAAAAATGATGAAAAACTGCGCGCTATAGTATGCCGTACGATATGGGCTATAGCCCACGGTCCAAAATGATGAGAAATGAGGCTAACTTTTTTTTTCAAAATTTCAAAAAACATGGGCTATAACCCATCGTTTTTGTCATTTCGTCATTTTTTTCAAATCCTCAAAAATGATGAAAAACTGCGCGCTATAGTATGCCGTACGATATGGGCTATAGCCCACGGTCCAAAATGATGAGAAATGAGGCTAACTTTTTTTTTCAAAATTTCAAAAAACATGGGCTATAACCCATCGTTTTTGTCATTTCGTCATTTTTTTCAAATCCTCAAAAATGATGAAAAACTGCGCGCTATAGTATGCCGTACGATATGGGCTATAGCCCACGGTCCAAAATGATGAGAAATGAGGCTAACTTTTTTTTTCAAAATTTCAAAAAACATGGGCTATAACCCATCGTTTTTGTCATTTCGTCATTTTTTTCAAATCCTCAAAAATGATGAAAAACTGCGCGCTATAGTATGCCGTACGATATGGGCTATAGCCCACGGTCCAAAATGATGAGAAATGAGGCTAACTTTTTTTTTCAAAATTTCAAAAAACATGGGCTATAACCCATCGTTTTTGTCATTTCGTCGTTTTTTTCAAATCCTCAAAAATGATGAAAAACTGCGCGCTATAGTATGCCGTACGATATGGGCTATAGCCCACGGTCCAAAATGATGAGAAATGAGGCTAACTTTTTTTTTCAAAATTTCAAAAAACATGGGCTATAACCCATCGTTTTTGTCATTTCGTCATTTTTTTCAAATCCTCAAAAATGATGAAAAACTGCGCGCTATAGTATGCCGTACGATATGGGCTATAGCCCACGGTCCAAAATGATGAGAAATGAGGCTAACTTTTTTTTTCAAAATTTCAAAAAACATGGGCTATAACCCATCGTTTTTGTCATTTCGTCATTTTTTTCAAATCTTCATAAATGATGAAAAACTGCGCGCTATAGTATGCCGTACGATATGGGCTATAGCCCACGGTCCAAAATGATGAGAAACGAGGCTAACTTTTTTTTTTCAAAATTTCAAAAAACATGGGCTATAACCCATCGTTTTTGTCATTTCGTCATTTTTTTCAAATCCTCAAAAATGATGAAAAACTGCGCGCTATAGTATGCCGTACGATATGGGCTATAGCCCACGGTCCAAAATGATGAGAAATGAGGCTAACTTTTTTTTTCAAAATTTCAAAAAACATGGGCTATAACCCATCGTTTTTGTCATTTCGTCATTTTTTTCAAATCCTCAAAAATGATGAAAAACGGCGCGCTATAGTATGCCGTACGATATGGGCTATAGCCCACGGTCCAAAATGATGAGAAATGAGGCTAACTTTTTTTTTCAAAATTTCAAAAAACATGGGCTATAACCCATCGTTTTTGTCATTTCGTCATTTTTTTCAAATCCTCAAAAATGATGAAAAACTGCGCGCTATAGTATGCCGTACGATATGGGCTATATCCCACGGTCCAAAATGATGAGAAATGAGGCTAACTTTTTTTTTCAAAATTTCAAAAAACATGGGCTATAACCCATCGTTTTTGTCATTTCATCATTTTTTTCAAATCCTCAAAAATGATGAAAAACTGCGCGCTATAGTATGCCGTACGATATGGGCTATAGCCCACGGTCCAAAATGATGAGAAATGAGGCTAACTTTTTTTTTCAAAATTTCAAAAAACATGGGCTATAACCCATCGTTTTTGTCATTTCGTCATTTTTTTCAAATCCTCAAAAATGATGAAAAACTGCGCGCTATAGTATGCCGTACGATATGGGCTATATCCCACGGTCCAAAATGATGAGAAATGAGGCTAACTTTTTTTTTTCAAAATTTCAAAAAACATGGGCTATAACCCATCGTTTTTGTCATTTCGTCATTTTTTTCAAATCCTCAAAAATGATGAAAAACTGCGCGCTATAGTATGCCGTACGATATGGGCTATAGCCCACGGTCCAAAATGATGAGAAATGAGGCTAACTTTTTTTTTCAAAATTTCAAAAAACATGGGCTATAACCCATCGTTTTTGTCATTTCGTCATTTTTTTCAAATCCTCAAAAATGATGAAAAACTGCGCGCTATAGTATGCCGTACGATATGGGCTATAGCCCACGGTCCAAAATGATGAGAAATGAGGCTAACTTTTTTTTTCAAAATTTCAAAAAACATGGGCTATAACCCATCGTTTTTGTCATTTCGTCATTTTTTTCAAATCCTCAAAAATGATGAAAAACTGCGCGCTATAGTATGCCGTACGATATGGGCTATAGCCCACGGTCCAAAATGATGAGAAATGAGGCTAACTTTTTTTTTCAAAATTTCAAAAAACATGGGCTATAACCCATCGTTTTTGTCATTTCGTCATTTTTTTCAAATCCTCAAAAATGATGAAAAACTGCGCGCTATAGTATGCCGTACGATATGGGCTATATCCCACGGTCCAAAATGATGAGAAATGAGGCTAACTTTTTTTTTTCAAAATTTCAAAAAACATGGGCTATAACCCATCGTTTTTGTCATTTCGTCATTTTTTTCAAATCCTCAAAAATGATGAAAAACTGCGCGCTATAGTATGCCGTACGATATGGGCTATAGCCCACGGTCCAAAATGATGAGAAATGAGGCTAACTTTTTTTTTCAAAATTTCAAAAAACATGGGCTATAACCCATCGTTTTTGTCATTTCGTCATTTTTTTCAAATCCTCAAAAATGATGAAAAACTGCGCGCTATAGTATGCCGTACGATATGGGCTATATCCCACGGTCCAAAATGATGAGAAATGAGGCTAACTTTTTTTTTTCAAAATTTCAAAAAACATGGGCTATAACCCATCGTTTTTGTCATTTCGTCATTTTTTTCAAATCCTCAAAAATGATGAAAAACTGCGCGCTATAGTATGCCGTACGATATGGGCTATAGCCCACGGTCCAAAATGATGAGAAATGAGGCTAACTTTTTTTTTCAAAATTTCAAAAAACATGGGCTATAACCCATCGTTTTTGTCATTTCGTCATTTTTTTCAAATCCTCAAAAATGATGAAAAACTGCGCGCTATAGTATGCCGTACGATATGGGCTATAGCCCACGGTCCAAAATGATGAGAAATGAGGCTAACTTTTTTTTTCAAAATTTCAAAAAACATGGGCTATAACCCATCGTTTTTGTCATTTCGTCATTTTTTTCAAATCCTCAAAAATGATGAAAAACTGCGCGCTATAGTATGCCGTACGATATGGGCTATAGCCCACGGTCCAAAATGATGAGAAATGAGGCTAACTTTTTTTTTTTCAAAATTTCAAAAAACATGGGCTATAACCCATCGTTTTTGTCATTTCGTAATTTTTTTCAAATCTTCAAAAATGATGAAAAACTGCGCGCTATAGTATGCCGTACGATATGGGCTATAGCCCACGGTCCAAAATGATGAGAAATGAGGCTAACTTTTTTTTTTCAAAATTTCAAAAAACATGGGCTATAACCCATCGTTTTTGTCATTTCGTCATTTTTTTCAAATCCTCAAAAATGATGAAAAACTGCGCGCTATAGTATGCCGTACGATATGGGCTATAGCCCATGGTCCAAAATGATGAGAAACGAGGATAAGTTTTTTTTTTCAAAATTTCAAAAAACATGGGCTATAACCCATCGTTTTTTTCATTTTTTCATTTTTTTCAAATCCTCAAAAATGATGAAAAACGGCGTGCTATAGTATGCCGTACGATATGGGCTATAGCCCATGGTCCAAAATGATGAGAAACGAGGATAACTTTTTTTTCCAAAATTTCAAAAAACATGGGCTATAACCCATTGTTTTTTTCATTTTTTCATTATTTTCAAATCCTCAAAAATGATGAAAAACGGCGTGCTATAGTATGCCGTACGATATGGGCTATAGCCCATGGTCCAAAATGATGAGAAACGAGGATAACTCTAATTGTCGTAGTGGTTAAGATGTTGGCTTTCCACGTGGGAGACCAGGGTTCGATTCCCGGCTGTTACACTATCATACAAAAGAAGACCTCAACAGCGCTAAGAAATATCTGATTAATATGATGCTGTGTTATTTAAACTTTACTAACTGAAGGCTAACGAACAAAAGATCACTTCAAAATTACCAGGAGACTTTGCCTGAGAGTGTCTGACTGATGGTGCAGTGGTCTAATCATCAGGGTTTCAGTACAGACATTCCATGTTCAAGGCCTGTTCCTCCTACAGCTCAATGCTGCAGTAATTTGAACTTTTCAAGGCTAGAATAAAAAATAGAAACTCAAAAGCACCCGGAGACATCTGCTGAATGCCCAAAGGTGCTGTGGCGTAATGGTGTGGAGCGCTTGGCCCGATGCCTCTGCTACAGTCAGTTGGCCGGTTCAAGTCCCATGTCATGACATCAAGGTGCTGGAGGACCATCGGGAGTTCCTCCTACAGCTCAATGCTGCAGTAATTTGAACTTTTCAAGGCTAGAATAAAAAATAAAAACTCAAAAGCACCCGGAGACATCTGCTGAATGCCCAAAGGTGCCGTGGCGTAATGGTGTGGAGCGCTTGGCCCGTTGCCTCTGCTACAGTCAGTTGGCCGGTTCAAGTCCCATGTCATGACATCAAGGTGCTGGAGGACCATCGAGAGACGGTGCTCTCTCCCCCTGTTTCCTGAAAAGTAGCATTTGGGGGTTATGTTTGAAAGAACCCTGTCCACCTAAAGTTTTACAGATAAGAATTAGGTCAAACTTTTAAAAAGAAATAGCAATGCATTTTGGCCCATCATCTGACAGAATAGTCTGTGACTATATGAATTTGACAATGAAAAACTGCAAATTGCGGAAATTGAAAATTGCGGAAATTGAAAAATGCGGAAATTGCGGAAATTGGAAATTTGGGAAATTGGAAATTGCGGAAATTGGAAATTGCGGAAATTGAGGAAATTGCAAATTGCGGAAATTGAAAATTGCGGAAATTGCGGAAATTGCAAATTTGGGAAATTGGAAATTGCGGAAATTGCGGAAATTGCAAATTGCGGAAATTGGAAATTGCAAATTGCGGAAATTGCAAATTTGGGAAATTGAGGTGGCCCAAAACTTGGTTGGAAAGTCCCTCTTTTATGTCTGGCTTCCAGGCCAGTTGGAAAATGGCACACTGAGAGGTGGTAAGAGTATGTTAAATTGGACATTTTCATGGTAAAAGATTAGCTGGACAGGGTTCTTTCAGACATAAGCCCCAACCGTTACATCTCAGGAAACAGGGGGAGAGAGCACCGTCTCCCGATGGTCCTCCAGCACCTTGATGTCATGACATGGGACTTGAACCGGCCAACTGACTGTAGCAGAGGCAACGGGCCAAGCACTCCACACCATTACGCCACGGCACCTTTGGGCATTCAGCAGATGTCTCCGGGTGCTTTTGAGTTTTTATTTTTTATTCTAGCCTTGAAAAGTTCAAATTACTGCAGCATTGAGCTGTAGGAGGAACTCCCGATGGTCCTCCAGCACCTTGATGTCATGACATGGGACTTGAACCGGCCAACTGACTGTAGCAGAGGCAACGGGCCAAGCGCTCCACCCCATTACACCACGGCACCTTTGGGCATTCAGCAGATGTCTCCGGGTGCTTTTGAGTTTTTATTTTTTATTCTAGCCTTGAAAAGTTCAAATTACTGCAGCATTAAGCTGTAGGAGGAACTCCCGATGGTCCTCCAGCACCTTGATGTCATGACATGGGACTTGAACCGGCCAACTGACTGTAGCAGAGGCATCGGGCCAAGCGCTCCACACCATTACGCCACGGCACCTTTGGGCATTCAGCAGATGTCTCCGGGTGCTTTTGAGTTTTTATTTTTTATTCTAGCCTTGAAAAGTTCAAATTACTGCAGCATTGAGCTGTAGGAGGAACTCCCGATGGTCCTCCAGCACCTTGATGTCATGACATGGGACTTGAACCGGCCAACTGACTGTAGCAGAGGCATCGGGCCAAGCGCTCCACACCATTACGCCACGGCACCTTTGGGCATTCAGCAGATGTCTCCGGGTGCTTTTGAGTTTTTATTTATTATTCTAGCCTTGAAAAGTTCAAATTACTGCAGCATTGAGCAGTAGGAGGAATAGGCCTTGAACATGGAATGTCTGTACTGAAACCCTGATGATTAGACCACTGCACCATCAGTCAGACACTCTCAGGCAAAGTCTCCTGGTAATTTTGAAGTGATCTTTTGTTCGTTAGCCTTCAGTTAGTAAAGTTTAAATAACACAGCATCATATTAATCAGATCTTTCTTAGCGCTGTTGAGGTCTTCTTTTGTATGATAGTGTAACAGCCGGGAATCGAACCCTGGTCTCCCACGTGGAAAGCCAACATCTTAACCACTACGACAATTTGAGTTATCCTCATTTCTCATCATTTTGGACCATGGGCTATAGCCCATATCGTACGGCATACTATAGCACGCCGCTTTTCATCGTTTTTGAGGATTTGAAAATAATGAAAAAATGAAAAAAACGATGGGTTATAGCCCATGTCTCATTTAACCAGCCTTTTAGAATTTATATGGACAGTGAAAATGTTCTTCAGGAGACTAGAACCCTGACTAGAACGATATGGGCTATAGCCCATGGTCCAAAATGATGAGAAACGAGGATAAGGTTTTTTTTTCAAATTTTCAAAAAAACATGGGCTATAACCCATCGTTTTTTTCATTTTTTCATTTTTGCGGAAATTGGGGAAATTGGAAATTGCGGAAAGCGGAAAATGCATAAAAATTGCGGAAAATACAACACATTGAGCAGGGCACTGCAGGGAGTTGAACCCCGTTCCGGTAAACCAGAAGTACCAGTACCAGTGCCTTAGCTTTTGTGTATTCAACTATTTGGGTAACATGTGAAAATGATGAAAAACGGCGCGCTATAGTATGCCGTACGATATGGGCTATAGCCCATGGTCCAAAATGATGAGAAACGAGGATAACTTTTTTTTTTTTTTTTTCAAAAAACATGGGCTATAACCCATCGTTTTTGTCATTTCGTCATTTTTTTTAAATCCTCAAAAATGATGAAAAACTGCGCGCTATAGTATGCCGTACGATATGGGCTATAACCCACGGTCCAAAATGATGAGAAATGAGGCTAACATTTTTTTTCAAAATTTCAAAAAACATGGGCTATAACCCATCGTTTTTGTCATTTCGTCATTTTTTTCAAATCCTCAAAAATGATGAAAAACTGCGCGCTATAGTATGCCGTACGATATGGGCTATAACCCACGGTCCAAAATGATGAGAAATGAGGCTAACTCTTTTTTTTTTTATTTAAAAAAACATGGGCTATAACCCATCGTTTTTGTCATTTCGTCATTTTTTTCAAATCCTCAAAAATGATGAAAAACTGCGCGCTATAGTATGCCGTACGATATGGGCTATAGCCCACGGTCCAAAATGATGAGAAACGAGGCTAACTTTTTTTTTCAAAATTTCAAAAAACATGGGCTATAACCCATCGTTTTTGTCATTTCGTCATTTTTTTCAAATCCTCAAAAATGATGAAAAACTGCGCGCTATAGTATGCCGTACGATATGGGCTATAGCCCACGGTCCAAAATGATGAGAAATGAGGCTAACTTTTTTTTTCAAAATTTCAAAAAACATGGGCTATAACCCATCGTTTTTGTCATTTCGTCATTTTTTTCAAATCCTCAAAAATGATGAAAAACTGCGCGCTATAGTATGCCGTACGATATGGGCTATAGCCCACGGTCCAAAATGATGAGAAATGAGGCTAACTTTTTTTTCAAAATTTCAAAAAACATGGGCTATAACCCATCGTTTTTGTCATTTCGTCATTTTTTTCAAATCCTCAAAAATGATGAAAAACTGCGCGCTATAGTATGCCGTACGATATGGGCTATAGCCCACGGTCCAAAATGATGAGAAATGAGGCTAACTTTTTTTTTCAAAATTTCAAAAAACATGGGCTATAACCCATCGTTTTTGTCATTTTGTCATTTTTTTCAAATCCTCAAAAATGATGAAAAACTGCGCGCTATAGTATGCCGTACGATATGGGCTATAGCCCACGGTCCAAAATTATGAGAAATGAGGCTAACTTTTTTTTTCAAAATTTCAAAAAACATGGACTATAACCCATCGTTTTTGTCATTTCGTCATTTTTTTCAAATCCTCAAAAATGATGAAAAACGGCGCGCTATAGTATGCCGTACGATATGGGCTATAGCCCATGGTCCAAAATGATGAGAAACGAGGATAACTTTTTTTTTCAAAATTTCAAAAAACATGGGCTATAACCCATCGTTTTTGTCATTTCGTCATTTTTTTCAAATCCTCAAAAATGATGAAAAACTGCGCGCTATAGTATGCCGTACGATATGGGCTATAGCCCACGGTCCAAAATGATGAGAAATGAAGCTAACTTTTTTTTTCAAAATTTAAAAAAACATGGGCTATAACCCATCGTTTTTGTCATTTCGTCATTTTTTTCAAATCCTCAAAAATGATGAAAAACTGCGCGCTATAGTATGCCGTACGATATGGGCTATAGCCCACGGTCCAAAATGATGAGAAATGAGGCTAACTTTCTTTTTTCAAAATTTCAAAAAACATGGGCTATAACCCATCGTTTTTGTCATTTCGTAATTTTTTTCAAATCCTCAAAAATGATGAAAAACTGCGCGCTATAGTATGCCGTACGATATGGGCTATAGCCCACGGTCCAAAATGATGAGAAATGAGGCTAACTTTTTTTTTCAAAATTTCAAAAAACATGGGCTATAACCCATCGTTTTTGTCATTTCGTCATTTTTTTCAAATCCTCAAAAATGATGAAAAACTGCGCGCTATAGTATGCCGTACGATATGGGCTATAGCCCACGGTCCAAAATGATGAGAAATGAGGCTAACTTTTTTTTTCAAAATTTCAAAAAACATGGGCTATAACCCATCGTTTTTGTCATTTCGTCATTTTTTTCAAATCCTCAAAAATGATGAAAAACTGCGCGCTATAGTATGCCGTACGATATGGGCTATATAGCCCACGGTCCAAAATGATGAGAAATGAGGCTAACTTTTTTTTTCAAAATTTCAAAAAACATGGGCTATAACCCATCGTTTTTGTCATTTCGTCATTTTTTTCAAATCCTCAAAAATGATGAAAAACTGCGCGCTATAGTATGCCGTACGATATGGGCTATAGCCCACGGTCCAAAATGATGAGAAATGAGGCTAACTTTTTTTTTCAAAATTTCGAAAAACATGGGCTATCGTTTTTGTCATTTCGTCATTTTTTTCAAATCTTCAAAAATGATGAAAAACTGCGCGCTATAGTATGCCGTACGATATGGGCTATAGCCCACGGTCCAAAATGATGAGAAATGAGGCTAACTTTTTTTTTCAAAATTTCAAAAAACATGGGCTATAACCCATTGTTTTTGTCATTTCGTCATTTTTTTCAAATCCTCAAAAATGATGAAAAACTGCACGCTATAGTATGCCGTACGATATGGGCTATAGCCCATGGTCCAAAATGATGAGAAACGAGGATAACTTTTTTTTTCAAAATTTCAAAAAACATGGGCTATAACCCATCGTTTTTGTCATTTCGTCATTTTTTTCAAATCCTCAAAAATGATGAAAAACTGCGCGCTATAGTATGCCGTACGATATGGGCTATAGCCCACGGTCCAAAATGATGAGAAATGAGGCTAACTTTTTTTTTCAAAATTTCAAAAAACATGGGCTATAACCCATCGTTTTTGTCATTTCGTCATTTTTTTCAAATCCTCAAAAATGATGAAAAACTGCGCGCTATAGTATGCCGTACGATATGGGCTATAGCCCACGGTCCAAAATGATGAGAAATGAGGCTAACTTTCTTTTTTCAAAATTTCAAAAAACATGGGCTATAACCCATCGTTTTTGTCATTTCGTCATTTTTTTCAAATCCTCAAAAATAATGAAAAACTGCGCGCTATAGTATGCCGTACGATATGGGCTATAGCCCACGGTCCAAAATGATGAGAAATGAGGCTAACTTTTTTTTTCAAAATTTCAAAAAACATGGGCTATAACCCATCGTTTTTGTCATTTTGTCATTTTTTTCAAATCCTCAAAAATGATGATGAGAAATGAGGCTAACTTTTTTTTTTAATTTAAAAAAACATGGGCTATAACCCATCGTTTTTGTCATTTTGTCATTTTTTTCAAATCCTCAAAAATGATGAAAAACTGCACGCTATAGTATGCCGTACGATATGGGCTATAGCCCATGGTCCAAAATGATGAGAAACGAGGATAACTTTTTTTTTCAAAATTTCAAAAAACATGGGCTATAACCCATCGTTTTTGTCATTTCGTCATTTTTTTCAAATCCTCAAAAATGATGAAAAACTGCGCGCTATAGTATGCCGTACGATATGGGCTATAGCCCACGGTCCAAAATGATGAGAAATGAGGCTAACTTTTTTTTTCAAAATTTCGAAAAACATGGGCTATCGTTTTTGTCATTTCGTCATTTTTTTCAAATCTTCAAAAATGATGAAAAACTGCGCGCTATAGTATGCCGTACGATATGGGCTATAGCCCACGGTCCAAAATGATGAGAAATGAGGCTAACTTTTTTTTTCAAAATTTCAAAAAACATGGGCTATAACCCATCGTTTTTGTCATTTCGTCATTTTTTTCAAATCCTCAAAAATGATGAAAAACTGCACGCTATAGTATGCCGTACGATATGGGCTATAGCCCACGGTCCAAAATGATGAGAAATGAGGCTAACTTTTTTTTTCAAAATTTCAAAAAACATGGGCTATAACCCATCGTTTTTGTCATTTCGTCATTTTTTTCAAATCCTCAAAAATGATGAAAAACTGCGCGCTATAGTATGCCGTACGATATGGGCTATAACCCACGGTCCAAAATGATGAGAAATGAGGCTAACATTTTTTTTCAAAATTTCAAAAAACATGGGCTATAACCCATCGTTTTTGTCATTTCGTAATTTTTTTCAAATCCTCAAAAATGATGAAAAACTGCGCGCTATAGTATGCCGTACGATATGGGCTATAGCCCACCGTCCAAAATGATGAGAAATGAGGCTAACTTTTTTTTTCAAAATTTCAAAAAACATGGGCTATAACCCATCGTTTTTGTCATTTCGTCATTTTTTTCAAATCTTCAAAAATTATGAAAAACTGCGCGCTATAGTATGCCGTACGATATGGGCTATAGCCCACGGTCCAAAATGATGAGAAACGAGGCTAACTTTTTTTTTCAAAATTTCAAAAAACATGGGCTATAACCCATCGTTTTTGTCATTTCGTCATTTTTTTCAAATCCTCAAAAATGATGAAAAACTGCACGCTATAGTATGCAGT
Organism: Protomyctophum bolini; assembly: GCF_963924005.1. Taxonomy (NCBI): domain Eukaryota; kingdom Metazoa; phylum Chordata; class Actinopteri; order Myctophiformes; family Myctophidae; genus Protomyctophum; species Protomyctophum bolini. The sequence continues at coordinate 22,404,889 of NC_137874.1, read as the reverse complement.
ACGATATGGGCTATAGCCCACGGTCCAAAATGATGAGAAATGAGGCTAACTTTTTTTTTCAAAATTTCAAAAAACATGGGCTATAACCCATCGTTTTTGTCATTTCGTCATTTTTTTCAAATCCTCAAAAATGATGAAAAACTGCGCGCTATAGTATGCCGTACGATATGGGCTATAGCCCACGGTCCAAAATGATGAGAAATGAGGCTAACTTTTTTTTTCAAAATTTCAAAAAACATGGGATATAACCCATCGTTTTTGTCATTTCGTCATTTTTTTCAAATCCTCAAAAATGATGAAAAACTGCGCGCTATAGTATGCCGTACGATATGGGCTATAGCCCACGGTCCAAAATGATGAGAAATGAGGCTAACTTTTTTTTTCAAAATTTCAAAAAACATGGGCTATAACCCATCGTTTTTGTCATTTCGTCATTTTTTTCAAATCCTCAAAAATGATGAAAAACTGCGCGCTATAGTATGCCGTACGATATGGGCTATAGCCCACGGTCCAAAATGATGAGAAATGAGGCTAACTTTTTTTTTCAAAATTTCAAAAAACATGGGCTATAACCCATCGTTTTTGTCATTTTGTCATTTTTTTCAAATCCTCAAAAATGATGAAAAACTGCGCGCTATAGTATGCCGTACGATATGGGCTATAGCCCACGGTCCAAAATAATGAGAAATGAGGCTAACTTTTTTTTTCAAAATTTCAAAAAACATGGGCTATAACCCATCGTTTTTGTCATTTCGTCATTTTTTTCAAATCCTCAAAAATGATGAAAAACTGCGCGCTATAGTATGCCGTACGATATGGGCTATAGCCCACGGTCCAAAATGATGAGAAATGAGGCTAACTTTTTTTTTCAAAATTTCAAAAAACATGGGCTATAACCCATCGTTTTTGTCATTTCGTAATTTTTTTCAAATCCTCAAAAATGATGAAAAACTGCGCGCTATAGTATGCCGTACGATATGGGCTATAGCCCACGGTCCAAAATGATGAGAAATGAGGCTAACTTTTTTTTTCAAAATTTCAAAAAACATGGGCTATAACCCATCGTTTTTGTCATTTCGTGATTTTTTTCAAATCCTCAAAAATGATGAAAAACTGCGCGCTATAGTATGCCGTACGATATGGGCTATAGCCCACGGTCCAAAATGATGAGAAATGAGGCTAACTTTTTTTTCAAAATTTCAAAAAACATGGGCTATAACCCATCGTTTTTGTCATTTCGTCATTTTTTTCAAATCCTCAAAAATGATGAAAAACTGCGCGCTATAGTATGCCGTACGATATGGGCTATAGCCCACGGTCCAAAATGATGAGAAATGAGGCTAACTTTTTTTTTCAAAATTTCAAAAAACATGGGCTATAACCCATCGTTTTTGTCATTTCGTAATTTTTTTCAAATCCTCAAAAATGATGAAAAACTGCGCGCTATAGTATGCCGTACGATATGGGCTATAGCCCACGGTCCAAAATGATGAGAAATGAGGCTAACTTTTTTTTTCAAAATTTCAAAAAACATGGGCTATAACCCATCGTTTTTGTCATTTCGTGATTTTTTTCAAATCCTCAAAAATGATGAAAAACTGCGCGCTATAGTATGCCGTACGATATGGGCTATAGCCCACGGTCCAAAATGATGAGAAATGAGGCTAACTTTTTTTTCAAAATTTCAAAAAACATGGGCTATAACCCATCGTTTTTGTCATTTCGTCATTTTTTTCAAATCCTCAAAAATGATGAAAAACTGCGCGCTATAGTATGCCGTACGATATGGGCTATAGCCCACGGTCCAAAATGATGAGAAATGAGGCTAACTTTTTTTTTCAAAATTTCAAAAAACATGGGCTATAACCCATCGTTTTTGTCATTTCGTCATTTTTTTCAAATCCTCAAAAATGATGAAAAACTGCGCGCTATAGTATGCCGTACGATATGGGCTATAGCCCACGGTCCAAAATGATGAGAAATGAGGCTAACTTTTTTTTTCAAAATTTCAAAAAACATGGGCTATAACCCATCGTTTTTGTCATTTCGTCATTTTTTTCAAATCCTCAAAAATGATGAAAAACTGCGCGCTATAGTATGCCGTACGATATGGGCTATAGCCCACGGTCCAAAATGATGAGAAATGAGGCTAACTTTTTTTTTCAAAATTTCAAGAAACATGGGCTATAACCCATCGTTTTTGTCATTTCGTCATTTTTTTCAAATCCTCAAAAATGATGAAAAACTGCGCGCTATAGTATGCCGTACGATATGGGCTATAGCCCACGGTCCAAAATGTTGAGAAATGAGGCTAACTTTTTTTTTCAAAATTTCAAAAAACATGGGCTATAACCCATCGTTTTTGTCATTTCGTCATTTTTTTCAAATCCTCAAAAATGATGAAAAACTGCGCGCTATAGTATGCCGTACGATATGGGCTATAACCCACGGTCCAAAATGATGAGAAATGAGGCTAACATTTTTTTTCAAAATTTCAAAAAACATGGGCTATAACCCATCGTTTTTGTCATTTCGTCATTTTTTTCAAATCCTCAAAAATGATGAAAAACTGCGTGCTATAGTATGCCGTACGATATGGGCTATAGCCCACCGTCCAAAATGATGAGAAATGAGGCTAACTTTTTTTTTCAAAATTTCAAAAAACATGGGCTATAACCCATCGTTTTTGTCATTTCGTCATTTTTTTCAAATCCTCAAAAATGATGAAAAACTGCGCGCTATAGTATGCCGTACGATATGGGCTATAGCCCACGGTCCAAAATGATGAGAAATGAGGCTAACTTTTTTTTTCAAAATTTCAAAAAACATGGGCTATAACCCATCGTTTTTGTCATTTCGTCATTTTTTTCAAATCCTCAAAAATGATGAAAAACTGCGCGCTATAGTATGCCGTACGATATGGGCTATAGCCCACGGTCCAAAATGATGAGAAATGAGGCTAACTTTTTTTTTCAAAATTTCAAAAAACATGGGCTATAACCCATCGTTTTTGTCATTTCGTCATTTTTTTCAAATCCTCAAAAATGATGAAAAACTGCGCGCTATAGTATGCCGTACGATATGGGCTATAGCCCACGGTCCAAAATGATGAGAAATGAGGCTAACTTTTTTTTTCAAAATTTCAAAAAACATGGGCTATAACCCATCGTTTTTGTCATTTCGTCATTTTTTTCAAATCCTCAAAAATGATGAAAAACTGCGCGCTATAGTATGCCGTACGATATGGGCTATAGCCCACGGTCCAAAATGTTGAGAAATGAGGCTAACTTTTTTTTTCAAAATTTCAAAAAACATGGGCTATAACCCATCGTTTTTGTCATTTCGTCATTTTTTTCAAATCCTCAAAAATGATGAAAAACTGCGCGCTATAGTATGCCGTACGATATGGGCTATAACCCACGGTCCAAAATGATGAGAAATGAGGCTAACATTTTTTTTCAAAATTTCAAAAAACATGGGCTATAACCCATCGTTTTTGTCATTTCGTCATTTTTTTCAAATCCTCAAAAATGATGAAAAACTGCGTGCTATAGTATGCCGTACGATATGGGCTATAGCCCACCGTCCAAAATGATGAGAAATGAGGCTAACTTTTTTTTTCAAAATTTCAAAAAACATGGGCTATAACCCATCGTTTTTGTCATTTCGTCATTTTTTTCAAATCCTCAAAAATGATGAAAAACTGCGCGCTATAGTATGCCGTACGATATGGGCTATAGCCCACGGTCCAAAATGATGAGAAATGAGGCTAACTTTTTTTTTCAAAATTTCAAAAAACATGGGCTATAACCCATCGTTTTTGTCATTTCGTCATTTTTTTCAAATCCTCAAAAATGATGAAAAACTGCGCGCTATAGTATGCCGTACGATATGGGCTATAGCCCACGGTCCAAAATGATGAGAAATGAGGCTAACTTTTTTTTTCAAAATTTCAAAAAACATGGGCTATAACCCATCGTTTTTGTCATTTCGTCATTTTTTTCAAATCCTCAAAAATGATGAAAAACTGCGCGCTATAGTATGCCGTACGATATGGGCTATAGCCCACGGTCCAAAATGATGAGAAATGAGGCTAACTTTTTTTTTCAAAATTTCAAAAAACATGGGCTATAACCCATCGTTTTTGTCATTTCGTCATTTTTTTCAAATCCTCAAAAATGATGAAAAACTGCGCGCTATAGTATGCCGTACGATATGGGCTATAGCCCACGGTCCAAAATGATGAGAAATGAGGCTAACTTTTTTTTTCAAAATTTCAAAAAACATGGGCTATAACCCATCGTTTTTGTCATTTCGTCATTTTTTTAAAATCCTCAAAAATGATGAAAAACTGCGCGCTATAGTATGCCGTACGATATGGGCTATAGCCCACGGTCCAAAATGTTGAGAAATGAGGCTAACTTTTTTTTTCAAAATTTCAAAAAACATGGGCTATAACCCATCGTTTTTGTCATTTCGTCATTTTTTTCAAATCCTCAAAAATGATGAAAAACTGCGCGCTATAGTATGCCGTACGATATGGGCTATAACCCACGGTCCAAAATGATGAGAAATGAGGCTAACATTTTTTTTCAAAATTTCAAAAAACATGGGCTATAACCCATCGTTTTTGTCATTTCGTCATTTTTTTCAAATCCTCAAAAATGATGAAAAACTGCGTGCTATAGTATGCCGTACGATATGGGCTATAGCCCACCGTCCAAAATGATGAGAAATGAGGCTAACTTTTTTTTTTTTAATTTAAAAAAACATGGGCTATAACCCATCGTTTTTGTCATTTCGTAATTTTTTTCAAATCCTCAAAAATGATGAAAAACTGCGCGCTATAGTATGCCGTACGATATGGGCTATAGCCCACGGTCCAAAATGATGAGAAATGAGGCTAACTTTTTTTTTCAAAATTTCAAAAAACATGGGCTATAACCCATCGTTTTTGTCATTTCGTCATTTTTTTCAAATCTTCAAAAATGATGAAAAACTGCGCGCTATAGTATGCCGTACGATATGGGCTATAGCCCACGGTCCAAAATGATGAGAAACGAGGCTAACTTTTTTTTTCAAAATTTCAAAAAACATGGGCTATAACCCATCGTTTTTGTCATTTCGTCATTTTTTTCAAATCCTCAAAAATGATGAAAAACTGCGCGCTATAGTATGCAGTACGATATGGGCTATAGCCCACGGTCCAAAATGATGAGAAATGAGGCTAACTTTTTTTTTCAAAATTTCAAAAAACATGGGCTATAACCCATCGTTTTTGTCATTTCGTCATTTTTTTCAAATCCTCAAAAATGATGAAAAACTGCGCGCTATAGTATGCCGTACGATATGGGCTATAGCCCACGGTCCAAAATGATGAGAAATGAGGCTAACTTTTTTTTTCAAAATTTCAAAAAACATGGGCTATAACCCATCGTTTTTGTCATTTCGTCATTTTTTTCAAATCCTCAAAAATGATGAAAAACTGCGCGCTATAGTATGCCGTACGATATGGGCTATAGCCCACGGTCCAAAATGATGAGAAATGAGGCTAACTTTTTTTTTCAAAATTTCAAAAAACATGGGCTATAACCCATCGTTTTTGTCATTTCGTCATTTTTTTCAAATCCTCAAAAATGATGAAAAACTGCGCGCTATAGTATGCCGTACGATATGGGCTATAGCCCACGGTCCAAAATGATGAGAAATGAGGCTAACTTTTTTTTTCAAAATTTCAAAAAACATGGGCTATAACCCATCGTTTTTGTCATTTCGTCATTTTTTTAAAATCCTCAAAAATGATGAAAAACTGCGCGCTATAGTATGCCGTACGATATGGGCTATAGCCCACGGTCCAAAATGTTGAGAAATGAGGCTAACTTTTTTTTTCAAAATTTCAAAAAACATGGGCTATAACCCATCGTTTTTGTCATTTCGTCATTTTTTTCAAATCCTCAAAAATGATGAAAAACTGCGCGCTATAGTATGCCGTACGATATGGGCTATAACCCACGGTCCAAAATGATGAGAAATGAGGCTAACATTTTTTTTCAAAATTTCAAAAAACATGGGCTATAACCCATCGTTTTTGTCATTTCGTCATTTTTTTCAAATCCTCAAAAATGATGAAAAACTGCGTGCTATAGTATGCCGTACGATATGGGCTATAGCCCACCGTCCAAAATGATGAGAAATGAGGCTAACTTTTTTTTTTTTAATTTAAAAAAACATGGGCTATAACCCATCGTTTTTGTCATTTCGTAATTTTTTTCAAATCCTCAAAAATGATGAAAAACTGCGCGCTATAGTATGCCGTACGATATGGGCTATAGCCCACGGTCCAAAATGATAAAAAATGAGGCTAACTTTTTTTTTCAAAATTTCAAAAAACATGGGCTATAACCCATCGTTTTTGTCATTTCGTCATTTTTTTCAAATCTTCAAAAATGATGAAAAACTGCGCGCTATAGTATGCCGTACGATATGGGCTATAGCCCACGGTCCAAAATGATGAGAAACGAGGCTAACTTTTTTTTTCAAAATTTCAAAAAACATGGGCTATAACCCATCGTTTTTGTCATTTCGTCATTTTTTTCAAATCCTCAAAAATGATGAAAAACTGCGCGCTATAGTATGCAGTACGATATGGGCTATAGCCCACGGTCCAAAATGATGAGAAATGAGGCTAACTTTTTTTTTCAAAATTTCAAAAAACATGGGCTATAACCCATCGTTTTTGTCATTTCGTCATTTTTTTCAAATCTTCAAAAATGATGAAAAACTGCGCGCTATAGTATGCCGTACGATATGGGCTATAGCCCAAGGTCCAAAATGATGAGAAACGAGGCTAACTTTTTTTTTCAAAATTTCAAAAAACATGGGCTATAACCCATCGTTTTTGTCATTTCGTCATTTTTTTCAAATCCTCAAAAATGATGAAAAACTGCGCGCTATAGTATGCCGTACGATATGGGCTATAGCCCACGGTCCAAAATGATGAGAAATGAGGCTAACTTTTTTTTTCAAAATTTCAAAAAACATGGGCTATAACCCATCGTTTTTGTCATTTTGTCATTTTTTTCAAATCCTCAAAAATGATGAAAAACTGCGCGCTATAGTATGCCGTACGATATGGGCTATAGCCCACGGTCCAAAATGATGAGAAATGAGGCTAACTTTTTTTTTCAAAATTTCAAAAAACATGGGCTATAACCCATCGTTTTTGTCATTTCGTCATTTTTTTCAAATCCTCAAAAATGATGAAAAACTGCGCGCTATAGTATGCCGTACGATATGGGCTATAGCCCACGGTCCAAAATGATGAGAAATGAGGCTAACTTTTTTTTTCAAAATTTCAAAAAACATGGGCTATAACCCATCGTTTTTGTCATTTCGTCATTTTTTTCAAATCCTCAAAAATGATGAAAAACTGCGCGCTATAGTATGCCGTACGATATGGGCTACAGCCCACGGTCCAAAATGATGAGAAATGAGGCTAACTTTTTTTTTCAAAATTTCAAAAAACATGGGCTATAACCCATTGTTTTTGTCATTTTGTCATTTTTTTCAAATCCTCAAAAATGATGAAAAACTGCGCGCTATAGTATGCCGTACGATATGGGCTATAGCCCACGGTCCAAAATGATGAGAAATGAGGCTAACTTTTTTTTTCAAAATTTCAAAAAACATGGGCTATAACCCATCGTTTTTGTCATTTTGTCATTTTTTTCAAATCCTCAAAAATGATGAAAAACTGCGCGCTATAGTATGCCGTACGATATGGGCTATAGCCCACGGTCCAAAATGATGAGAAATGAGGCTAACTTTTTTTTTCAAAATTTCAAAAAACATGGGCTATAACCCATCGTTTTTGTCATTTCGTCATTTTTTTCAAATCCTCAAAAATGATGAAAAACTGCGCGCTATAGTATGCCGTACGATATGGGCTATAGCCCACGGTCCAAAATGATGAGAAATGAGGCTAACTTTTTTTTTCAAAATTTCAAAAAACATGGGCTATAACCCATCGTTTTTGTCATTTCGTCATTTTTTTCAAATCCTCAAAAATGATGAAAAACTGCGCGCTATAGTATGCCGTACGATATGGGCTATAGCCCACGGTCCAAAATGATGAGAAATGAGGCTAACTTTTTTTTTCAAAATTTCAAAAAACATGGGCTATAACCCATCGTTTTTGTAATTTCGTCATTTTTTTCAAATCCTCAAAAATGATGAAAAACTGCGCGCTATAGTATGCCGTACGATATGGGCTATAGCCCACGGTCCAAAATGATGAGAAATGAGGCTAACTTTTTTTTCAAAATTTCAAAAAACATGGGCTATAACCCATCGTTTTTGTCATTTCGTAATTTTTTTCAAATCCTCAAAAATGATGAAAAACTGCGCGCTATAGTATGCCGTACGATATGGGCTATAGCCCACGGTCCAAAATGATGAGAAATGAGGCTAACTTTTTTTTTTCAAAATTTAAAAAAACATGGGCTATAACCCATCGTTTTTGTCATTTCGTCATTTTTTTCAAATCCTCAAAAATGATGAAAAACTGCGCGCTATAGTATGCCGTACGATATGGGCTATAGCCCACGGTCCAAAATGATGAGAAATGAGGCTAACTTTTTTTTTCAAAATTTCAAAAAACATGGGCTATAACCCATCGTTTTTTTCATTTCGTCATTTTTTTCAAATCCTCAAAAATGATGAAAAACTGCGCGCTATAGTATGCCGTACGATATGGGCTATAGCCCACGGTCCAAAATGATGAGAAATGAGGCTAACTTTTTTTTTCAAAATTTCAAAATACATGGGCTATAACCCATCGTTTGTCATTTCGTCATTTTTTTCAAATCCTCAAAAATGATGAAAAACTGCGCGCTATAGTATGCCGTACGATATGGGCTATAGCCCACGGTCCAAAATGATGAGAAATGAGGCTAACTTTTTTTTTCAAAATTTCAAAAAACATGGGCTATAACCCATCGTTTTTGTCATTTCGTCATTTTTTTCAAATCCTCAAAAATGATGAAAAACTGCGCGCTATAGTATGCCGTACGATATGGGCTATAGCCCACGGTCCAAAATGATGAGAAATGAGGCTAACTTTTTTTTTCAAAATTTCAAAAAACATGGGCTATAACCCATCGTTTTTGTCATTTCGTCATTTTTTTCAAATCTTCAAAAATGATGAAAAACTGCGCGCTATAGTATGCCGTACGATATGGGCTATAGCCCACGGTCCAAAATGATGAGAAATGAGGCTAACTTTTTTTTTCAAAATTTCAAAAAACATGGGCTATAACCCATCGTTTTTGTCAAATTGCGGAATTGCGGAAATTGAGGAAATGGTAATTGCTGAAATTGCGAAAATGGAAATTGCGGAAATTGCGGATTTTTTTTCCATTTTTTCATTTTTTTCAAATCTTCAAAAATGATGAAAAACTGCGCGCTACTTTTCAGTTTATCTCTGGGTCCCAGAGGGTTTTGAGATGGTATATGGTGTATATGGTGTATGGGGCGTTGGTAATCTGTATCATAAAATGAATGATCATTTGGAAGGGAAGTGAATTGGATATCAATCAGATGGCATTATATATACTATATGATATAAAATGCACCCAGTCCAATACCCCAACATTCCCACTGGAATATGTTGTTCAGAATTTACTCTAATCTAAAACAAATGGAAGTACTGTACCTGTAAGCCACAGGAACAGAAGGCATTTGTTATGAGGCCACCTTCAATGGCTAATGTATTCAAGGTAGTATGATTGGCTCCTTCTGCCCGCCCGGCATGTTCAATGTATACTACAAGATGATTGGTTACTGGGTATTCCCATGATCTCCAGACTTGGACCTGATTGGCTCCTATCCCTGTGGTGCCGTCCAATCAGGCAGGATCATCAAAAAGCCTAGTGGATAGTCATGTGTATGCTGACAGGAGATCAGTGTTGGGGAATGGGGAGAGGAGACGGTGGCTGCAGCTGCAGCTGCAGCCGCCCGCTACAGGAGCAACATGTCTGGGGTGACTGACTGGTGGAGTCTGTGTGTGGGGATGGCTTATTCGCATGGAGAACAGAAGTGGAGTCGCTGTGCTGGACCGGCTGCACCGGGTGTGCACTGTGGATCTCATATGGATAAGGGTGTGCCGGAAACATATTTCACAATTCCTTACAGAAACCTGAAAAATAGGCAGATAGGTGCAGAATAGGCTATATCAAATTGATGGACAGTGTGTGTGTGTGTGTGTGTGTGTGTGTGTGTGTGTGTGTGCTTGTCAGCAGTTTTTATGCAAATTGTCTCTGTGTGTGAAGTTGTGAATGGTTATAGTCATAGGCTACTCTATACTTGTGGTTCTGTCTGTTTGGACAAGCAAGTAGGTCACATTCAATTAGGAGCAGCAGCTGACTGACAGGTTGCACCATATTACACACACATACTAAACCTCTAACAATACTAAGATATACACTACCATGTACCAAGCATTTTACTGTTATCAGACATAACACAAACCTCTAATTTAGCAGAATATTAGGATTCCGGGACTGATATATGGTACAAGGAAGCCAGTGAAGTAAGTCCATCTGTCCAAATTTGGATTCTACATAGTGAAAAATGTATGATTTGACACGAAGATCATTCAAATAGAACAAGTCTATGGGATTTTAAGACAGACAGACAGACAGACATCACTGCTTCAGTTCCTGAAATATGAAACATAATTTAGTGACCTGGCCGTGTTATGACTGACACACAGGAAATTATTGAAATTGTTTGAGAATAAGGATGAATGGCAATGCTGTAATATTGCCAGTTTTCTGTATGGGGACTATGGATGGAAATTAGCATTCTTGCTAAATCTGGTGTGTTTACACAGCATTGTATTTGTGGTGTTCATTAATAATATGCACTGTCCCTTCAAAATAAACATAAAAATACAAAATAAGAAAACCTGCATGGGTGAAGTATCTGCTGATAGAAAGTTGCTACTGCTCAGTACACTGATCAGTGCACAGGACTAGACAGACAAAGAAGATTAGCCTCGGACTCGGACAGGAAAACAGATAGATAGGGACAATGGCTTTCGGCCATACAAAGAGCAAAGGATTGCAACCGTTTATATTTTTGGGTGCGTTAGTAGTAAAGCATGCGTTATTAACCAGAAATGTCATGGCTCTGATGCTCTGATTTCTAACACAAATAGCCAGTCTCCATAGCAGGCATGGCAAAGGCCAACTGAGCTATGAGAATAACCAAATGCATTTATAACATGGTGACAGAAGACGCATGCAGAGTTTGTGCACTAGTCTATGAATTCCCTTGTTCTTTTAGCAGTCATTAATCCTTGTGAGCGTTATGGGTGTAAATGACTCACCTCTGCCATAGCAGTACTTTAGGTGCTGCTGCAAATGTGTGTGTGAAGCCTAGTGTGAAATGGAAACACCAGATTAGTGCTAGGGTAATGTTAATTATTTGGTAATATGGGTATGTCTGCCTAGTTAGCTATAGTACATTGAATCAATACAAGAGTAGGACAAGAGCAAATAGCTACTAATAATTTGTTTGTGTTTCTGTGTGCTACAGTATGTCTTGTCTTTCATGTCACGTTCTATTTTAGTCCTCAGTTTTGAAGTACAGACTACAATTTATCTGCCTTCGTTTTCTCATCATGAATACTTGTTTGTCCTTGACTGAAAGAAAAAACAAAAAGAACAAATAATTCACTCAGCTTCATTTTTTTTACTCTTGAATGACACAGGTGGACACCATAATAAGTCACATCACTATTGTTAAATAAATATAAAACATGCTCTCTGTTGTTGTCCGTTTGTGCTGTCTTCTAAACATATCTCAAAGTGGCAGCATGTGTGTGTGTGTGTGTGTGTGTGTGTGTGTGTGTGTGTGTGTGTGTGTGTGTGTGTGTGTGTGTGCACATGCATGCGTCGGTGCGTACGTGCCAATATTGTGTCAGGTCAAGGTTGTTTTTTAGCTTATACTGGTCATCTAATACTTGTCCTTCATGATTCCTCCTGTCTCATAGAGCTTTTAATGTCTCCACTTTTTTAGCCAGGATTAAAGCGGCATGGTGCAATATTTGTGTTGGTCACAAACAAGGTTGAAGGTTTCATTCATACACACACAATTACTGTCTAGTATCGCACAATGGAGTATTTTATAACAACCATTCCACATAAATGTGCTTTGGACAACTTCTCGTTTTTGGCCACAAGTGTGCCGGAAATTTCATGTATTCTATTCTAAAGTTAAAACATGCCGTTTCTGACAACGTTGTAGTTGCGTAACAAAGTAAACCTATCCTGTCTGGGGACCTAATTGAATGTCTTTCAAGATTCCCCTCTACTTCCACTGAGTGCCACTTAAATAAACAGATGCTTGGCCATTGTGGCCATGTCTTTTCTGGTGGCGGCCACACGCTGCGGGAATAATTGAAATATTAGGGGTTCTCGCTTGAGTGCATGTGTGTGTGCGTCAGTGTCGGTGTGTGGATGGTGAGTGGGTGTGTTGCATCATACATTGTATCAGTCAGTTTAATATGCCATTTATAGATAAATCCAGATAGACCTGCTATGATATTTCATTAATTTACATAATTTAGCTACAATGAAGCATCAGCTTACGCAACGGTAACTCATTACTACGGCATCATCATTTGCCACTTTACTTTCTTTATCGACATGATTAACAAATCAAGAGAAGAATCAGGCTGTGTCATCTAAAATACAATGCAAATAATGCTCTGAGAAAACAATATAAAACTTGATTGGGACAAATGGACCATAATGCTTTTTTCTCTCTGCCGCCGATCTCTCTTAATTTACTGGTGTTGTGGAGAATATGGTTCTCGTCATTAATCAGTAAGACAAATGAATCTCTGGCAGCCTTGGCATGAGAGAGGGAGGGGGAGAGAGAGAGAGAGAGGGTGGGGGGGGTTGATGAGAGAGAGAGAGGTTGGGGTGGTTGGGGGATAAGGGATCGAGGAGGTAGAGGTGAGGAAGGCATATAAATCAAGTCATCCTTCATTAATTCACCTTGGTCTAGAGGACGTGTCTAATATAAGATCCATTACGTGGATATTGAAGATGCTCATGTATTGTTCTAAAGTGTCAATAAAATGGAAGCAGTCTTTCAAGATGGCAAATTACACCTTGGATAGAGAAAATCTTTACACATACAGTAGATACCAATTAGTAACGCTCAACTCATTGAACACCATTAAAACTATACTATTTTTTGAGGAACAGGTAATTTCACTTTCAACACAATGTCTCAATGTCACAATCTTCTATGTCAGATGTGGTAACATTTTGTTAATGTGTAAATACATAAATAACACTGGTGTAAAGAAACTTGAATCGCTTGACAAATTACTGACTACTAGGACAACACATGATTATAATGTACAGTAAAACACTGGAGCATTAAAGTAAACATAAAGGCGTATTACAATATTGTTATATACTTCAGAATGTATTTTACTTTATATTGAATACAATATCTCTCACTATACAACACTTTACGGTATCTTTGGTCACAGATAGATTGGTCAAGAACATCATGTCTATTGAAGATCAGGACTACTCATGTTCAATGAACATTTACAGCATCCTTCTATAAATTACTTGTTTGTGCATGCAGTGTGTGCGTGTGAACTCGTACATGCGTGCGTGTGTGTCACTTCAGTGTCGAGTGTGAAGTCGATCAGATGAGCAGTTCTCCAGAAACAGCTATCTATAAATTCCAGGAATCTCTTCATGTCTGTCTCTCCTTTACATAATATATTATCCTGAGAACCATTCATCCAATTGTGTGTTCACACTCGGCAGGTCTATTGTTGAGGACCAATGGAAGTACTGTGTCGAGTCAGTGTAAAGTCCATGTTCATTTCTAGACTCATTCTGAATGGCAGCAGTGCATGGTGGTAAAAGTACAACATTTTTGTACCAATACTGCAATGTAGAAATACGACCGACAATGTCAGTCGCTGTTTTGAGAAGTATTGGGCTGAAGTCGGTAATGTATGTGTTGTAATAATAATAATTCAAATCTACATCTACAGTACTACCTAAAGTTTTCAAATAATTGTGGTGGAGAAAAAAGTACAATATTTGTCTATGAGATGTAGTGGAGTAGAAGTATAATTGGAAATACTCAAAATTGTACTTAAGTAGAGTATGTGAGTAAATTACTTAAAGTTACTTTACACCACGGAATGGCAGCCACTTGCACTAGTCTACCAATAAGACACACTGCTAGAACCATGGACAAATCTCAGTTGAATTGAATTTATTCCAGAGGAATAATCAAATTGGAATTTATCCAGACGCAAATGATACAACCACTTGGCCACCAAGGCAGCATATCATCACTACCTCTTAATCACATTGCTGTTGTTGGCATTGACAGCTTGGTGAAGAGTTGTGAAAGGTGAGAGAAATCCACATTTTCATGAAACTACATATGGCTACCGCATTGCAGTTGTATGCGCCTCTGCCAACGATTTGTCAATTACAATTCCTGAGATATCACATCTACAAAATGTTTGGATGGACACGTGGTTGAACGACAAACCACAAACATAATGCCTCCGGCCATGGCTGTCTGCCGGTGGAGTACATAATGTTTACCATATTGCCAAAGGCTGAGTAAAAAAAAACAGAGAACACATTTTAATGGGTCAGCAAGGATGAAGAATGTGTCACGCTATGCTGAATCTCTCCAAACAACAATTCAGAAGGGCTCTGGGCAGAAAAGTGACATGTTCACCAAAAGTTTATACCAAGAAATGGTAATTGTATTTATTTATCTCAACAGCATGGTTTCCCAAAGCTGCTCCCTGCATTGTCATCAAAAAGGAAGAAGAAGAAGAAGAACAAGAACAAGAAGAGTGATGCTGTTCTCTTCTTCAAGTTCTTAGACATTTTTTCAAAGACATTTGTAGAATCTGTTCTCAGGTCTAAATGGGCTAATAAAAAAAACATATGCCATTTGCATGCCTTAAGTTGAACATCACTGCTAAGGTTCAACTATTTTAACAACAAATAGCCAACACAGTGAGCTCATGGTTGCTACAAACCACTGAATGAATTTGTTCATTGGTAATTTAGCACTACGTTTGCTATGTTGACTACCGGAATAAACTACTAATGCTAAAGCTGGGGAAATGCTAGTGTTGCACTTATGGAAGGACACAGTATACTTTGGTTGTAATTTAGTAGCTTATATAGATGTAGCATTTTGCATTTAGATCCAGAAACATCCTCTCCATATATTTCATAACAGAAATACACATGGCAACCAAAGTTAAACTACTACTTCAACAGAACAGCAAGTTTACATTAAAAAGCTTGCTGAGACCACAATGTCTCATTGACTGGCGTTAGCAAAACGTTATTATGTTGCTAACGTTAGCACTGCAAACTGGTTGCTTGCTTGGTAGGTTACTGGGATAATTAAGCTACAACAACGTGGTGGTCTGGTGGCATAGACATAAAAATGAAGACAAACCTTTTAATGTAATGGCACACAAGTATAATCCTTTTGGCTGTCCTCCTCAGTCTCCTCTCTCACTGCTCTGACTGCTGCTGCAGGACAGGCGGAGCAAACACTTCCTGATAAGTGACGTCACTACTCCCTACGTCAGATGCGCATTGTCCACGCAGCGCCCCCCCCCCCCCCCCCCCCCCCCCCCCCCCCCCCCCCCCCGCACACACAATAATGCGTTAGCTTACTACAACGTAATGTATTATAGGCCTAAATATTTCGACAGGAATTTCAAATGTCAAAGGGACATTTATTTTCACAGTAACCTATTTATTAAGATTTCAATAATATCATTGTTTATTGTTTACAGTTGCGAGTGTGACCCATAATTTGGAGGTATTGTAATATGGGTAATATATAATATGTATATATGTAATATCTCCCCAGGCCGAAGGCATGGGGAGAGAGTATGTTTTGCACTCCGTCCGTCCGTCTGTGTGTACAGCTAATCTCCGGCACCTTTGATGCGGCCGATGCCAAACTTTCCACACACTCCCTGGATTGCCAACGACGAACCTCTGCCCCAATTTTTCCACAACGGCCTGTTATAGCCGTATGTAATGTGTAATGTGAAAGCAGTTCCAAACCCTAACCCTAACCTCAGTCTTAACCGGCCACATAGGTCACTAACCCTAACCTCAATCTTAACCGGCCACGTAGGTCAGACTAACGGGAGGTCAGACTTATGGGCAGTAAGTAAGTATTTTCTAAACAACACACAGACATAAAGGGTGTTCATCAATAGCACTGATTTATGCAAAACAATAATCTAAAACCTCAGAAATGGAGTCCGGTGTTTTCCTTCCGACAGCAACCATTATTACACCTGGTGCAAGTGACTCGGTTGTCATTTTCAGGCAGGCCCAAATAGTATCTGAATCAAATGATCATATACACCTATATAATGCACAGAGGCATGAATAGGCTACACCTTGTGCTGTTAAAATGAGATGAGGTCTGGTGCAATGCTATCTCACAGAGAGAAGAGTCAAAAAGAGATTGCACTTTAGACTTGCCCAGAGCTACATTCCAAACAAAGCTTCCCTGCCATTTAAAGAGCACATTGGATAGTAGATTGGCCTACATATGAGCGTTTGCAATGCACGCAAACTGCTGGCAAGCAAAATCCATCGCTTACATTCAACATTACAGATGCTGAACGTGGTGACAGCACGGTAATAAGAATGTGTCATGAATAACAATAAGAACGTGCGTCTTTGGAGACCAGAGGAAAGAGAGAAAAGCAGCGAGAGGGAGAGGAAAGGTTCATGCAGTTTATTTAAGGAGCCATTATTGCACATCATTTTCAAATACCTCTCGTCATGTATTGTAAGAATGTCATTAATGATGCATAGCCTACTACTACTAGCTTTTTCTTGATCTGTCTCTGCTCAACGCATGCCGTAACATGCACTGGTGGAAGAAGTATACTTTTTCTTTTTTTTTACTAATGAAAAGTATCAATTCCACAGAATATTCTATTACTATAGTAGTCGTCGTTGTCCGGTTGGTCCATAGATGGATTAGTCTTCATCCGTCCAGCCTGCCTAAACCTTTCTGTTCCCCAGAGGGTTTGGCTGTCTTTGTTCAAAAGTCCTTCAAAAAATTCACACCTGTGTGAAGTGAGTGGTGCAACTAGACATTTATTTACTACTGTACTGTGCTGTATTGTATTGTACTGTGCTCTCTACTGTACTACGATAAATGACAGAGTTACCATGTGGGGGTCCCCGGATCATCCAGACCCGCAGTAACACGCCCAGGGTGCCGGCCCGGTTCTGGCCAGCCGCCCAGTGTCCAAAAGGGTGGAGAAATGACAGAGTTACCGGGAGGGGGTCCCAGAGGAGTCCCCGGAACATCCAGACCATACAGACTGTAGTGTACTCTGTGCTGTTCTCTACTGGCCACTTTAGGTGCTGCAGCTGTCCGTGCTCACACAGACACGTACAGGGACATACATAGGGACACACATACTGTAGCTGCGTAATGGAGCGGTGGCACCGCTCACTAATGCTGATCACATAAAAGCCACATTGCTATTTAGAGAATCAGCTCCTTTGAATCTACGTTGTATTAACTGCCAGGTAATTTTGAGTACATGAACAATAGAGACTCTCAAATGTAGTCAGATCTTTAAGAGTTTCATTAGTCTTAGTGACTGCCTAATTAAAAGAGTCCATAGAAAGAATGTGATTGTTGTGGGTCCCATCTGAGAGTTTATAATCCCCCTTCAATGGACTTTAATGAAACACCTGGTGTTTTGGAATCGGACCATTTGTTTTGATTCAGGACCTTCAGGACCCTTTATACCTCTGTTCTCTAATAGGCCAGTTTCATAATCCATCCCTGAATGCATTGGTTTTTTTGGACGGCTAAACAAAAAGTCTATACAGGGCGCTCTCTTTCGGTGAAAAGCTTCCCCCAAGTCACAGCCAGCAAGGTAACATAAATAGAAATAGATTTAGATTCATGGAAAAGTAGTACACACACAGGTAGACGCAGACTATTAACCCTATAGCGTTCCAATTATGGGCATGTAAGGCAAACATTTGGCAAAAATAGCAGCTCTGCATTACCATCAGTTTAGTTGCACTGCCATCAGTGTTTTTTGTTTTGTTTTCTAAGTGATCTTTGCTAAGAATATGTTCACACAATAATGTGGTGCAATAATGAGCTGTAACGTAACTGAACTATTGCTATCAGTTTCCCTTCAGTGTTGTTTATTATACATTGCCTGTGGCAGTGTATCATTATCAGTCATGTCTGTTTGCATCGTTTATTATCTTGTCTGTGGCAGGATATTATAATCAGCCCCGTCTGTTTGTGTATTATGTTTCAGTGTTTCTTTTTCAGAAATATAATTAAAGGAATTCTGTCGGGGTGAAAAGGCCAAAGGTCAAAGATCACAGTCAAGGTGAAAATGGAGAAGTGATCAATAGGCTGCCCCAAAAAGATGGGTTGACGGTTAAGGGCCGAGGTCACAATTGAGAGACGTATAAAAATACACAGGTGAAACTGCTTCCAGTTCACTTCAACACACAATTGTAAGTTGGGCTCTATAGGATAGCAAGTCAAGGGTGTGTTGGGTCCAAAACTTTGGTCCCAAACTTGATATCTTTAAAACTTCTGGTTGAATTTCCATGGGATTTGCTGTGCGCCTTCATGCTCCCTGGAGAATGGGTATAGTTAGGATTTTTCCTCAGTTCTGCTTATCGATTCCGGTTCCCTATTTCATGGTATAAAATATCTGAAATAAGGTTAAATGTATATTAAAACCAAAAGCGTTATCCTGCTACCCTAATAGACAGGGGGTACATGAGCACATGGCCGTTCATTCGTGCTCTATCTCCGACCAAACCACACTTCCACCACACATCTCTCTATGCAAAATAAAACCGGCACACTCCCACAAAACATATAGACTACATTGCATTCGCCAAAAATGTCTTATTTACTGTTTAAATATTACTTTTCTGACCTAATAGACAGGGGGTACATGAGCACATGGCCGTTCATTCGTGCTCTATCTCCGACCAAACCACACTTCCACCACACATCTCTCTATGCAAAATAAAACCTGCACACTCCCACAAAACATATAGACTACATTGCATTCGCCAAAAATGTCTTATTTACTGTTTAAATATTACTTTTCTGACCTAATAGACAGGGGGTACATGAGCACATGGCCGTTCATTCGTGCTCTATCTCCGACCAAACCACACTTCCACCACACATCTCTCTATGCAAAATAAAACCTGCACACTCCCACAAAACATATAGACTACATTGCATTCGCCAAAAATGTCTTATTTACTGTTTAAATATTACTTTTCTGAAACACGCTATTCTTGCTCAACCTCAACAGCCTACGTCAAAATCGTCATGTTGGCGTCTACTACGCCAACTACGTTCACTTCATGGGGCCAGTCCTTCACAGTGACACACACGTTAGATCAACCACGCGACCGGGATGGTTTCTACCCCTCAATGTCGTGCCTACTCTACACTGCCATCCGAAGGCCCCTCCCCCTTTCACTGCTCCTGTGTCGCCAACTACGTTCACTTAATGGGGCCAGTCCTTCACAGTGACACACGCGTTAGATGAACCACGCGACCGGGATGGTTTCTATCCCCTCAATGTCGTGCCTACTCTACACTGCCATCCCAAGTCCCCTCCCCCTTTCACTGCTCCTGTGTGTGACCTGTGAACTACTCTCTGACTGCACTGTAGGCTACTCACTCCACCAACAAAATATACTCTGCCATCACCCCCCCAAAAACACAATATGCCACGAAGAAAACGCAGCGCACTTTCTCAATACACGCGTGCCTCCAAACATTTGCGAGCCAGTCGCGCAAAACAAACCCAAACAGGTAAATCACACAGCATGTTGCATCCTTCTCAATGTTGCTTGCTTAATCGTTCGTTTGATTTATCCATACATCGCCCTGTGTGTGTGTCGCGAACCGAAACAGGTAATCACACAGCATGTTGCATGCTTCTCAATGTTGCGTGCTTAATCATTTCATTTATCCATACATCGCAATTGCGCGTGTGCGAGCATGTTGCATGCTTCTCAATGTTGCCTGCTTAATCATTTGCGCGTGTGTGCTGAACCTGCACACTCATGCACTATCCATTCCATGCACATTATTAGTCGCCTATATTTACTACAGTAGACTATGCCTACACGCTGGCCCCAGTGTGTGTGTGTGTGTGTGTGTGCCCCTCCACCCTCCCCCATGGCGCTGGCGCTGTGGAATGTCCATCTAAAAAGGAACAGTGAACCTCACGACGGCCATTTACACAAAGCACGCCAATTGTTGCAGCCTACACAGATCTATTCAGGCCCATTCAATTAATCAATCACTACATTAGTTGCCTGTTCAATCTATCATCTTTTGTTTTACTGCCCATTATATGAAGCATTAACACATGTATTATTTTGTAAAATGACAACCATCTGTGCAGACTTTTTCTGGTTGGAGGACTATGAAAAACTGGAATTATGTTTTAGGAAAGGTACTTTTGCTTTGGCAGACTTTTTATGCAGGGCGTGGGAAATAAGGCAGAATGTTTTGTTTGTGTAAAAAAAAAAAAGGGAATATCAACAAAACATATATGTTTATTGTACACAATGCAATATTGAATGCAATGATATGGTGTGTCCTGTAAGCCCATGTGGGCTGGGCGCCTTTGGTGCATGACACAAACATAAAGAAATCTATCTATCTATTCAGGCCCATTCAATTAATCTATCACTACATTTAGTCAAAACTAAACTACACTTTATGAAATCATTGTTGCAGCCTACACACATATATTCAGGCCCATTCAGAACACATTTCCCAAATCTCAGTGATTTATCCACACATCGCTCTGTGTGTGTGTGTGTGTGTGTGTGTGTGTGTGTGTGTGTGTGTGTGTGGGCGTGTGTGTGTGTGTCGCGTCGCCCTCCAGCTGCAATTGCGAGTGTGCGCTGTGTGCAGGGCACACTACTGAGTTTAAAAACACAGCTGAAACATGAAGTGGAGTCTGTCAACTCCCGCAATTTCCTTCTTCCCATATTGCGCTGCAACGACACTGGGATGAGCCCCCCGAAGGGGGGCGAAATTCTAGTTATTATAAGTAATACTATTAGAGTTGTACTATTACTCGGAAATTGCGGAAATGGAAATTGTGGAAATTGCGGAAATTGTAATTGCGGAAATTGCGGAAATGGTGGTAATGGAAATTGCGGAAATTGAGGAAATTGCGGAAATGGAAATTGCGGAAATGGAAATTGCGGAAATGGTAATTGCGGAAATTGCTCTTCACTTATAGCTATCTATTTTCAGGTAGATTGTTATATTTTACTCAGTCAGCCATATCACTACTCATTTTTTTTCATGAAAAAGGTCATAGCTGGGTAATCTATTTTCAGGCAAATTGTGTTTATTGTATTTTATTTTACTCAGCCATAACAATTTATTTTCTGTTAACCAACTTGCTGGCTGGCAGGCAGGCAGACAGCTACTCATAGACAGGCAGACAGACAGACAGCTACTATTTCATTTTTGGATGACATGTATTAATGTGTTAATACTGTGTCTGTCTGTCTATCTGTCTGTGTATGCATTTGGAACTAATCTCAGAAACCGCTGGGCCGATCAGTGGTACATTTCTTGTACAGGCTGCCAGTAGTCTATACCAGCTTGCTTTACATTAACAGTGGCCTATAACTCTTGCACCAGGTCATAATTTATGACTTGGTTTATAGCTCATAAAACAGGTTGTAAAATCTAAATAGCCCCCCCCCCCCTCCCCCCACCCCGTACAGGCCACACATTTCCTATAAAACACAGTGTTTGCTATTCCTATACATTTAGTCTGAAATTCACACACATACCGGTACTGTATCATTCACTACTATACTGTGTTGGGGAACGTTACTTTGAAGTATTCATTATTTTTAGTATTATTCCATTTATGTTACAGGATTACTGCAATTAAAAAGTATGCCATTAAATTACAAGATCACCTTCTGAGAAACAAACTTGCTTGATTATTTTTGACAATTGAAACCCACCTGCGAGGGGAAAAATATAATCAAGAGTGCAGCCTATCAAGTGTTGTGGTGCTGTTCTGGGCTTGCTTCACCTTGACTAATTTGCATTGATGATTGATGTTGATCTCCTCCTTTCACCAATAAATCCAAAAATAAATGAGAAAGAGAGGTTGCGCATCATCAGCAATGGTTTTCAGAGTGCTAAACCCAAATCCAGTATACATAAAACATAGGAATTAAAAAAATAATCCAAAAAGGTAACACATCCAAAAAATGTATAAATGGCAGACAAAGTACTCACATTTACATTTCTTTATTGGCACACACCGAAAAGGAACGCTTACACGTTTCGGCTATGCCATCAGAGCACATCTGTACATTCCAGTTGTTGTCAGCCATGTGGTCTTTTTCTGAACCAGATATTTATGTACATGACCGTACCTTTGATTGTGGGTGCCCTCCTGAATGCAACAAGGGGTGGGGATTTGCAAAGTTCCTTCAATGTTTGGCTCTGCTTGGAGCACATGCCAGTGCCTGCTGGGTATCTGTGTGGTTAAATTCAATAGAGAAACAAGCCCGACTTGGATTTTTTGTTTTTGGTGGATTAGATAGAAGTTCAGGGCGGTGGAACATTGTATGGCTTTCTGAATAGATTTGGAAGAATAGCCCCTATCTTTAAAACGAGTATACTCATATAATGGTTTGTTTGGAGTGAAAGTCATCAAGATCCGAACAGTTGCGTTTGAGCCTCAAAAAATGACCTACTGCGATGTTCTTACGGTGTCTTGGATGGTTACTGGTAGCATGTAAAATTGAATTGCCAAAATAGATATACATTTTCATCCTTGGATATGGTTAAAACCAAATAGTTAATTTTGGCCATGCTTTGTTCACAGGTGAATTTCAGGAAACTTGAGCTGTTGAGATATGATATATAAATTAACTTGAAATCACTTGATGTCAATGCTCTGATTAAGGCTCATAGCCGAAAAGCATAACCGTTCCTTTTTGGTGTGTGCCAATAAAGAAATGGAAATCCCAAAAATAGTGTGAATACTTCCACAGCCTTACTAAAGGATAAACTCTCCATCTGTGAGTTTGTGCACATGCGACAACGGAATGTAAACAATACCACGGTAATATGGTAGATTACGAGTAAGACGCGCAAACGCGGGAAGCGAACGCTCAGCTCCATATATGGGCACAAAAGGGGCCAGGTCCACAACAAACAAATCACTGGCCCATTTTGTGCCCATATATGGAGCTGGGGTACCTGGCCCCTTTTGTGCCCATATATGGAGCTGAGTGATTGCTGATGCAACACACTCCATATTTGGATAGCGGGACAGACACACGGACAGACAGACAGGCAGACACACAGACATGATCTGCTAGGTCTCATAGTAAGTGCTCACTGCTTCGCAACAATCATTACGCAATCACCACAGACCGCAAAGCATGGGTCACTGATTTTCGTGTAACACCGCAACGCGATAGTGTTGCTTGCAGCCTTTCACTGACAGAGAGCCCATTCATTCAGGAAACAGCGCAAATGCATCAAATGGATTATTTTTCTTTTGTGGCAACAGAAAGAATAGGGAAATATAGGTCTTAAATGTAAATAAGTAATGCCATTGTTTTGGAAAAGGTCATTTAGTAACTAATGCAAAATAATCCATTAGGTTATTCCGTTACCCTAAAAAGTATTCCATTACAGTAACACCGTTATGTATAACACTGTTACCCCCAACACTGTTCACTACACATTAGCTGTGACCTAATCTGAGTTCTAAAGTGGGTACAAGCGGGTATAGAGGTACTGTATGGACGAGCTGTGACCCAATTCAAGGACCACGTCCTTTGATGGCTGAGGCCTATAAGGTTGCAATGCATTGGCCACATCTACCAAGGACGCAAAGGCGAGCCTTGTTAAATGGGTCTGGTCTACTCTATACAGGTAGGTCTTGTATTGTATACTGGAGGTCATGTGTACAATCCAACAATTTTCAAGTGGCCCCTGATCCAGAAAAGATTGGGTATCTCTAGCCAACACTATATGAATACAAGCAAGTTTTAAGGTCTTTATATTTATTGCAAATAATGTCGCCAAGTATTTGAAATGGTTTATGATAATGTTATCCACGGAACAACTGCATACTGTAGATTTTTTCCCGCGACAATACAATACTGTCCAGTAGATCCACTTACATTCACATATAAACCGACTCTACTAACTTCCACAAATGCACCGTACATGAACCGTAAAGACTAGTCTAGCTATGTGTCCAGTCACCCAACCATAGTGTCCCATGTAAGTTTCCAGTGCCAAAGCGAGCTCAAAATAATGTCTGGAACAGAGGAATTGGTTTCCAACACAGGTCCTCTGACTGTCACAAATCAGCAGAACCATTCCTTTTAAGCGGACACTTCACCCACAGACAGGGATGATTTATTATGTGCATATTCTCACACACTATTCCAAATCCGTAAACAGCTTTGCACAAATTCATTTGGTTTGGGAATCGCTGGGAATAGAGCTGGGATTGATTTTTTGCCACCAAGTGATGTTCTCTGGATTGTCCATAGTAGCGTGAAATGGTGCTCAGTAAAATGATTGGGGAAAAACTAATTCAAACAAAAAGGCACATGTCCCAGTTACTCGTGTATATTTCATGTTCTTATCAAAACAAAGCATTATATTGCATGGGAAGAAATGAAACTAGGAATTAATTACATCATATGGTCTGACGCCTGAGCTCCATTTCCTATGTATTATAGTGGAAATGGCCCTTTGGGTAGGCTACTAATCTGTGTTTGGTGTATGTGCTATTCATTACACTCAAACTCCTGGGAATTATACTGTACAATAACAATGATGTATATTCTGTAAATTCATAACGTACATACACACTGACACATGATTACAGCTATGTGGAATGAACATTAGCACTTGATACACTATAGGCCTAAACATCATAGCTCAGTTAATAAGTCATGGACATTTTAATTTAATTCGTGAAACAATATTTTCTCCAGGGATCATTTTCAGCTACTGTAGACTTTTTCAAATCAGTTGGTCATACAGCCTAGTCTAAGGGCTGGGGCTGCTGGAACAAGCTTAAATTGGGCCTTAAGCCCTATTCAGACAGGATTAGTTTCTCCAGGGAATGTTAGGTAATGTTGTGTATTACAGACGTACCAGTAACATTAATCCTGTCCGTGACCACCTCAGTGAAAATTATGGAGCAAATTACCTAGAGTTTTTCATCACAGAACAGGGGTGGTCTGGCATATTGAATGCCATCTGGAGTGAAACATAATATGTGATTTAACACACATTTATTTTGTGATAGCCAGGTCATGGTTGTTTAAATATCGGGCATGACGTTTTCAATGTGTGTTTGCTTTACTTTTGTAAACCAATAGCCCTGTCAAGGTGTGAAGCTGTCTTAATAAAAGCTTTCACTGCTGTTGCTTATTTATTTTCATTATGCTGCCACTGTGTGAGGAATGATGTCCTCTCCTCTTCCTCACTTGTATTGTCAGGGCCCTGTAACAAATTGCCTGAATTATCCTCTAGTATAATAATACAGGCCTGAAAATACCTCATACTTGCACTTAAATTACTGTTGGTCTTGAAGCAAGCCCACCCATTAGTATAGAGGCAATTGCCTAGGGAATATTTAAATAATATTATATTTGTGTATTTATTTATAGAACACCATATGAAAAAGTATTAGAAAAACTAAAAGTTATGTGCACCCCAACAAATGGTGTTGGAACAACTGATGTTCAGGAGGAGAAACGCACATTGGCCCTGCCCTTCATGCCACTCTCCGACCTCCACGTCAATCTACCTGTCCCCATTTATACCTGCCCAGTACCACCCAGAATTCTCCATGCTTCGCCCGCCTCGCTGCGTCACAGTACTAGCCGCCTTCCTACAGGCTTCTCGCAAACCCGCATCATCAAATACATGTGCAGATCGTTCATGCACCTGATTGTACGTGGAAAGCTTTTTTTGCAATCATTCTACACCTACAGTATCTGTTTTACATGCGGTAAAATCTCAAACAGTCTGTGGTTGGGATGCATACTGTATAACATAATTCTGCATAACATTGAATATCAATAACCACTTAAACCCAATATATTTAGTTGAGAGTCTGACCATGATCCTGACATGATACTGACCATGATCCTGACATGATACTGACCATGATACTGACATACAATTGAGCATGATATTGAGCATGATTTTGACCATGATATACTGACTCTGATACTGACATGATATGGTGCAGAGTAGACATAAATGGTCCAATCTTAATGATTATCATTACTGAGAACCAATTATATGAAGATAATATGAAAATAGATAAAGTGGCCCCTTAATGCTTGTCAAAACTATGCCTCAATGCAACGCGTCAATCTGGCATGTGAGCCTGTTCATGTGCATCTATGCACCAAAGTTACCAAGATTGCTTTTACACTTTAATTGCTGTGCCATTTTCAATTTTTGTCAGCAATTATTTTAAAGCAGCACCATTAAATACCCTTGAAAGACACTTCAAATGATTTATCTTTTCTTTTTTCCTTCTGTAATGGTTGTATTTTAAAATGATTCAAAAACTTTCTAGACGTCACTGGCCCATTTAGTTCATCTGAATAAATTGTATTAATGAAGCATATCCTTCCATTTGAGAAATCCGATGAATAGTGACAAGTGTGTACAGGTGTTTAAAATATGGAGTCCAATTTGGAGCTCCCTTCCCATTCATTCATCTCTCTCTCTTCTATCTTCCCCTCTCTTCCCCCTTTTGAAGTTCAATGATGTCACCATTTGAGAATTATGTTGGAGACGATATATTACCATGAATTATTCATTTCTTTTTCTTGTTTCATGTCATTCAATTTACGTTTTCACACCCTTAGTATATGGATAAGGCAGTTCAAGCCCCGTGACAAGAGTTGAAGGCAATCGTTTAATTTATATATAAATAATTCTGTAGACTGATTTAAAATATATATTTAAAAAATAGCATTTGCTCAAAGTGCCATTTCAGTCAGAACGAAATGTTGAGGATCACTGCATGGAAACTTCTTCTTCAGAATGTTTTTATACATTTCATTGAGGGATTTGTATGTGCGTGCTCCAGTCACTCAGTCTTTGTTGGGATAAATATTATCTGACTGGAGGCCAATCAACTTGTTGAAAAAAGTGTTTTGTGTTTCAAAACACTTACGTTAATGACTAGAACTAGGTCATTAACGTAACACTAAGGGGGGGGGGGCTGTCTGTGCATCATGCACAGACAGTGCACACTTCCTTCAAATACTCACTGAGCCTATACTGGACAAAAGACGCTAGCGTAGAGGTTATTTCAGGCTGTTGGCTTGCCTGTTTAGCATGGGAATCGTCACTCTGGCTTACTTTAACCGACATAATTACCCTGACACCCTCGAGCCCACCCTGGATTTATCATTATCCAAGTCCAGAGAGTGCAACTCAAGCAATAATAACCACTTGTGCCCAACCAATAGCCTATTGATTGGCACCCAGTATATAGTAACGACATCTCATTGAATGTAATGGAGTGGGACAGTGGAGTTCACCATTAAAGGTGAATGTAGCTAATGGTTTTCTCTTAGCCCATTCCTGTAAATTTCCTAGCTTAGAGTGTCAACGGACTGTCAATCCGGCCACCAAATGTGGTCTTAGTCATTTAGATGACTTCTGATGAACTGGCATCTGTCCACTCTCACAATGGAACATGTTTAAAGATGTCTACTGAGGGGGCACATGGCACAGTCGGTAGTGTCGACTCACAGCTAGAAGGTAATAAAAAAAGATGTCTACTGAGGGGGCACGGTAATAAGAAAATAAATATATAATAATAATAATAATACATTAATGAATGAATTAATACTAAAAATAATAATAATAAAACATGTCTACAACAAACTTTTTACTTAATTTAATTTGTCGTGGCCAGCACTAGTGAACCCAAAAGCACATTTGAGGGTCAAAATTAAAATGACTTAATTCACAAAAAGTGAAAGGGCAGAGGTTAATTAGGTTCAGAGGTGATCATGGATACATAGTAAAATGGCTTTTTTCAGCAAGATCTAGCTATTTAAGTCAGGGACGGAGATGGAGACCCTGATGTCATAGTAAATGCGACCTGCCATGTCGCAGTTAAGCCCATATGGAGGCTTGCTCCAAATGTATTAGTGCAGCTTTGCCCGGCAAAATTTGAGTTCTCAACAGGCCCGAAAATTAAGGCCCGGCCCTTCCTGGGCCCTCATCAAACCCTGTACACTCAAGAGAATGTCCCCGACCCCGCTACCACACTTAGATCTCCATATAGCATACTGTATGGAGCTGACCTGTTCTGACATTCCATAATTTTGATCTGACCTAATCAAACCCTGTACACTCAAGACATGCTCCTTATATGGCCAGTACAGAATTCATTCCATGTTGATCTGACCCCCCATGCCAAAGCGCCAGCGCTTGCCCAGCAGTATGCCAGCAACAAGGCAGATGCTTCTCGCCCTCAGGAGTCTTACTGGTTTATAATGTATTTTCTCTATTATATTATGGTTATTGTAGCCGTCAATTTGTATTGGGGGTGGGGGGTCGCAAGACTTGGCCAAAGCTTTTCCAGAGGTCCACAGCCAAAATGGTTGAGAACCGCTGACTTAGCCCATTTAACCCCATGTGAAGGATGAACTGGGGGTTCAGGTACCTTTTGATTTTGTGCACAGGGCCTATTTACACTTAAAGGAGAATTCCATGCTAGAATGCTTTCTTACCTGTCTTTGTAGTTGTTACGTCCCCACCAAAGAGGTCAAGGTGTTTTTTTGTGCAAAAACTCCTTATTGGCTATTTTCCCTACCATAAGCCCTCAATGAATTGCATTGCATTGAATGGGAATTGAATGGGGCTATGGGGTGTTATGCTAGTTTGCTTATTTCCATCGAAAGAAGTAGTAAAGTGTGCCGCTTGGGATATTATTTACATTATGAAGAGATGATATATACAAAGAAATTATAATTTTGAGCGATGGAAATAAGCGATTTAGCACAACACCCCATAGCCCCATTCAATTCCCATTCAATTCAATGCAATTCATTTAGGGCTTATGGTAGGGGAAACAGCCAATAGGGAGCTTTTGCACAAAATAACACCTGGACCTCTTTGGTGGGGACGTAACAACTACAAAGAAAGGTAAGAAAGCCTTTTAGTATGGAATTCTCCTTTAAATCCATCCATGCTCACAACACTGAACTTGTGTTTAATTCCGAATTCAGTATCTCTTCCTACAGTATGTGGGGGGGGAGTTGAGTTGTGTGTTTTCGGCATGTTTCGGCATGTTTTTCAGTAATAATGTTAAACTGAAAAGCTATAAACGGTCTTTTTCCCTCTTTCAGACATGGGGTAGGTTAGATGACTTTCTGTGTTTGAACAAGGACAATGGGGATGTGTCCTCACATTGAAAATGTGTGAATGGCAAATGCTGTTATCCTTATATTGTAAAGCGTGAATGTGCAATGCTGTGCATTGTCAGTGAGGCAGATTCATTTGGCAAACACAGCACAGCAAGGTGCATTCAGACATTGGTACACTGGCAAACAAGAGAGTTGTGGAGAAAAAGGTAATTGAGCTTGGCACCTTTCATAAAGGAGCTAGGCAAAGTGCAGATGAAAAAGGCTTTAAATGGAATATTGTATCTTTGCACTTGCAAACTCAAAGTTCTACTTCATTGGAGATGTATGAGTAAGTATAGTGCCCGCTGACACAGTTTAAGCTTCACCCAGCGGATGTCTGCTCAGATGGTTAGGGGTCTACTGGACCTGGGAGGTTAACTAGTAATTTCCAGAGAGCCTCTCCCAGTCTCCCACTAAGCCATCGAGGCTCATTGAACATCTCGGGTGTTTTGCAGGCAGCGCAGGATATATCGGAATATCATGGGATGTAATATTAGGCAATATTACAGTAGCTATTAAATCTGTGGTGTATTCCATGTCATGGTCCAGTGCTCAGGCTTCCTTTCACCCATGTATGCCATAACACATGGTTGCAGATCAAAGCATGGCTGGGTTATGTAAAGCTGAGCGGGCTAATAGAATGACCACGTCCAATACAAAATGTATTACTGTGCATTTGTTCCAGACAGGGATTGATGGATACATTACCCAACGGAATTGAAGGGCTTTCAGCAGTACGAGCTAGAGCGGGGTTTTCCATTTTTTCCTGATTTGTCATTTTTTGTTTCTTCACCAAACCATATACAAACTAGAAACAGTGCCCCTCTGGGCTCCACCAGGAGGATCGGAGTGTGTGATGTTTGGCTAAATGTTTAGGAGTAATATATAAACATGTTTTGTGTGTGTGCGCGCGTGTGTGTGTGTGTGTGTGTGTGTGTGTGTGTGTGTGTGTCGCGACTTGGCTTGTTGTAGCGCCACCATGACACTGATTTGAAAACTGTCAAGTGGCATTTCTTCCTCAGCCTGGAATATGCATGCAGTTTCACTACAACCGGATGCTGCGTTGAGGAGTTTATTTGTACAAAACGGGTAGGCCTACAAAGCAGGCTACTCCTGAAAACTTTAGAAGCCAATCGTAGACAATCAGGATGGATTATGAGAAATCAAACAAACCCGTCTTGATCACATGACTATGGAGAGCATGTGTACCGATTTGCGTGAAATTTGGATCAAATATTAGAAAATGTGTTTTACATGTCGGCCTCCTTGGCCTCTAGGGAGTGTGCATACAAAGTTTTACACAGATCCGTGCAGTTAGAGATAAAAATACTAATCGGTCAGTTATAGCGCCACCATGAGGCTGAATTGAAACTGTTCCAGTGGCATTTCTTCCTCGGCCTAGTGGGAATGTGCTTACACAATTTCACGGAAATCACATGATGTGTTCATGATTTGCGGCATTTTGTTTGAAACTGAGCACTCCTGCGAACTTTGGAAGCCAATCTTATAGCCAATCAGGATGGAGTCTGGAAAATCTGAAAGACCTGTTTCGTTGAATGGCTCTAGAGAGACTGTGTACCAATTTGTGTGGCCTCCTAGTGGCCTCCTAGTGGCGCTATAAGAGGCCAATGTGAAAACCTTGGGGCAAAGGCATTCAGGGAGTGTGTGTGCAGAGTATGGCTGCGATCAAGCCAACAGACAGACGGACGGACGGACGGACGGACACACACACACACACACACACACACACGGACGGACGGAGTGCAAAACATACTCCCCATGCCTTCGGCCTGGTGGAGACAACAATGCATTATAATCAATAGATGCCTATGTATTCCATAAAGCGATCAAGACTCTGCTCAAACAGCCGTCAAATTCACAAAATAGCCGACAAAGTTCAGGAATGACAGAAGACTATTCTTGACTGAACTCTTTATGAGTTTCAGTAATCCCATGCTGCGTTCCAAGACTGTCAGTTTCTGAGAGTTTATGGGATTTAAAATGTCTCTGCACATTTTAGCTTAATTTGTAGAGTTCGCCAGGCTTACTAAGCTATGACCTCAGCTGCATGTATATGGCAAAGGCGGGCAAATGCTAAATCATGTTGACAAGTGCTAATGAATTTTTTAGGTCTGGGGGACCTAACAGGCTATAACAGTCGAACACTCATGGGGCCTTCTAGAATATCACACAAGGCCCCAGGAATATGATTCCTCATCCAGCACAACACATTATACACTGCTGTGTACCTGTGCCATGGTTCTACCTCAACAGTGCTTTGAGTTAATCAAAAGAACACACTTTTTCTCTCGAACATTAATCAAGTTGGTTTACAAACAAACAAGCATTGTCACGGTGTTAGGATCACCGCACTGCTTTATAGCGATCCTTTTACACTGTGATTTAAGGAGGCTTGCTTCCTCCTGAGACTCTGGATCAGTCAATCAGTCCCACTAGGGAAAAACCAGGGGCACACAATCCGTTGGAACTACTCCAGAACTACTCTGCCAGGGCTGGGAGGTACACTTCTGGCACATGGAGGGACTAGGCTCTGTGGGTTGTCTCCTGTCCGGGCCCCTCCTACGTCTCACCAGGTCCACTCCTGCTCTCACCAGGCCCAGGACCTGTGCGTTGCACCAGAGTCCCAGCACCAGACAGTTCATTCAGGAGTGGTGGGCAATGGTTCCTCAGGGACATGGTGCTGCCGTTCTGCTTGCTGCTTGCATGGCCCTCCCAAAGGCCTCACTGAGGGTTGTTGGACTTCCTGTGTCCAGAGGACACAGGCTGGGGCGCTAACCCATACTGCTCACCCGGCTGCCGTCTACATTCCGGCTGTCACCCGTCTCTCCGTGGTCACCAGACTATACCTGGTTGTCACATAGTCTATTCCTATGAGTCACTATAAATAGAAGAACTATAACTAAAAAACATTGCATGGATGCACCTGGGACGTATCCTCAGTGATGTATCCTGAGGTCAACGGGGTTTCGGGTCTCTCAACATCATACCCCTCACTCAGGCGACCCAGCCGGGAGTGATCAAGTCCCGACTTACGTCCCAGTAGCTACCCTCAATCAGTCCCACTAGGGAAAAACCAGGGGCACACAATCCGTTGGAACTACTCCAGAACTACTCTGCCAGGGCTGGGAGGTACACTTCACTACTGTAGGTAGAAGTATCTCAAGAATCCACACATTTCTTTTTCACATTGGTGACTAACTTTGATTGGAGCCACACCTTCATTAATCTCTTTAGTTGTTGACATCAAGAGACGAGCACATACTGTAGGAACAGAGAGAACATTGTCACGTTGGAAAGAATCCTGCTGATGCTTTATTTTGTGGATTGCTGAGCATCTTACTGAGTGTGCAGCATACAGCAAGTACAGTAACAAGGACAGCAGACTCCCACATGATCAATTATTTCACCTTTTACACTCACACCGTGAGCCCTTTTGCCGTCAAAGACTAAATGTCATTGTTACTTTTGCACGGCCAGCAAGGCACCTCTAATTAAATTTAAGCTGCATATGCAAACAATTGCATTAGCAAAATGGTCATTCTGACAGCATATTATCCATGAGTGGGTATTTTTATTTAGTTAATTAAGATTAACTGGAAACACTGTAAGGGACCACAACATCAAACGTCTGTATTGTGTAATGTGACAATAAAGGTGGTTGCACACTGGACGCGTTTTTCGGAAAACCGACTGAGAAACGTCGCTAAAAATCCGAAAAACGCGCTCTGCAGGGACCTTTAATGTGACTTCTCAATGTGTATCTGATGAAGGCAAAAAAGATGAACTTTATTCATTAAAAAGCATCATAATA
>NC_137874.1:22086436-22366436 GCF_963924005.1 Protomyctophum bolini | reverse complement strand
CATTTACTATTTATTCTGAGTTGTACAGCCCAAGTTGGATAGGTTAGTGATATGAGGCCAGGTGTAATATGACTGGTCCTGACAGTTATCCCAGCAGGTTACCAAACATGGTTATAATAACTAATTAATAAAGTTCCACCAGGTTTTAAAGTGTGCTGTGATTCCGAGCCAGAAAAGGGGTCCTAACTCTCAGCATGAGTGTTCCAGGCTACCTGGAAAATATGCACTGAACCCAAAACCCCACAAGTGAACCATCAAATCATGTGTCACTGCTATGAATAAGAAGCCACGATTAAGCCGGTGTGCAATGGAATAAATTATTCGTACTACACAAATATGGAATAAGGAAGATGTGCTTTGCATATAATCATTTGCGCAGTGCCACTGATAAAGTTCACTCTCTGTACTCGGGGCAAGTTGCAAGACTATGCGTGATCCTGTTAGAGGAAATCTCCAACTGTTTTTTCAGCATTGACTGTTTACTGAGTTATGAAGATTTTGCACAGTGGGAGTGTGGGGAGGTTGGGCGGAGTTGACAGAAGTGAAAAAGCAGGGATTTCATCTGATATATTTTCACACTTGAAGGGTACTGTATGTGCACTTTTAACACCATGGACAGCTCATCGTAATAAGGGTACTACATCTATGTGCACTTTCAACACCATGGACAGCTCATCGTAATAAGGGTACTACATCTATGTGCACTTTCAACACCGCAGCTCATCGTAATAAGGGTACTACATCTATGTGCACTTTCAACACCATGGACAGCTCATCGTAATAAGGGTACTGTATGTGCACTTTCAACACCATGGACAGCTCATCGTAATAAGGGTACTACATCTATGTGCACTTTCAACACCGCAGCTCATCGTAATAAGGGTACTTACTGTATGTGCACTTTCAACACCATGGACAGCTCATGCTGTTATTGAAGATTGATTTCATAACCAAACTAAAACGTTCATTACACATTATTATGAGGGTCGATAGAACATTGCTGACACACAGTCACACACTATGGACCCCTGAGAGTGGGAACAAAGCTTCCACTTCCTGCTACGTGGCTTGTCTATGCTGCAGTGGCTGCATCTGATGAATTCATTTGCAGGAACAGTGAGCCAATGTTTTCTTTATAAGTCAGCCCTGGGAGAATATTTGGGTCAGAGTTCCACTGCTACACTGGGACAGCAGCACTGAGAAATATCTGATTCAGATGAGCCAAGCTACAGTAATCCTATTTCCTTCCTCATGGTACTCATACTGTATATCAGGATTTTCAGAAACTATGCTTAGCCGACACATTTATGCCCAGTGGGTTTCACTTATTGACACCAGGGTGCATTTAGAACACTCTGAACGTCTGCGGCTTTGATCCACAGCATGTTTCCATCTTTCCCTTCACTGTCATTATGGTTGAATATTATATATTTTTTATATCCTACCCCAAAAACCAGATGCAGGTTACTTAGTTTGCTTTGCTTATATTATATATATATATATATATATATATATATATATATATTACACCTATCAGATGATACAGATTAAACAAGTGAAATTCACATTTGAGGCCAATTTCCGAAAAGATGCAGTGCCATGATCCCCCCCGCCCCCTCAAATAGAAAGAGGCTAGCTGGAGTTATGATGTACGTACCAAAGCCAAATAGGCTATCTCCCATTACATATTAATATCAAATCACGTCACTCAAAATAACATGCAGAAACAAGCAGAAAATGAAGTGAATGTGGAATGTCTAATCTGTGTAATTATGTAAAATGCATTTGTTGCACATAATATCTTATCAAGTCTCAAATTGTACTTTTTTAGGAGCAACCCGCCTCTCACTCACAGTTTATCTCTCGCCCAGCGAGTCCGTCGTGTAAATTAGTAAATTATCTCCATGATGCATATATCGCCACAGATGTCAGCTAGCTGTCACAACGGAAGTCGCACTGTTTTGTTTTGTTTTTTCTGCATGCTGTCCTGCCAGATGGAAAATGTTAAATTATCATATTTGAAAGAAGACTATGATACACTGTACACCAAAAAAAGATAAATCACTGGCCTAAATATGTAATTTTAGAAAAGAAAAATATATATTTATCGCAATCAATAACCTTGTTTGGCACTGCACATATATACTTGAGATAAATGCACCACGTAGCAGGCAACTTCCTGGACCCCATCCAAATAAAAGCCATTGTCTGCTGATAATGTAAATGAATCATTCAAACATGGTTTGACAAAACATTTGTGTTTGATTGCTGATTGCTGCCCCATCAAACACAAATGTTTGGTCAAACCATGTGACTCCCATTGGAATTGCATTGTGGCAGCCCTTAATCACAGACGGAACACAGAACATTCGTTTGATACGTGTGTCGTGTGTATGAGGCCATGGCAAACAGCAAGCCAGAAATATGGTCTCTCCCTCACATACCTTTACCAAAATCTGGAGATGTCTCAGAACCAGACAACAAGCGTCAAAAACGTAATAAACAGGATATGGAGCGCTATTGATCTCAGGGAAAACCAGAATGGATTCTGAGAGGGGAGAACCACCTTAGCCCAGATCCTTGCCTTACAGAGTATAAGAGGAAGGGAAGAGCAAGAGGGCATTCGACTCTGTACACAGAAATGATGATGAACATACTTTAACTTAAAAACCGGAGTGCTGCAAGCTACAGCAGACACTCTCGCTCCCTTCTTTTTCATAATATAACTTTCATAATAGTAGGCCAATGGACTTGTATGAAAAGTTCACTCTCTTGGGGCAAGTTGCAAGACTATGTGTGATCCTGTTAGCGGAAATCTCCAACTGTTTTTTTGTAACATAATAACTTTCATAATAGTAGGCCAATGGACTTAGTATGATTTATCAGTATTTGTTCTTGTGAAAGAAATGTTGGTAAGTGAATTCAACTTCAACATCCGAGTCATGGCCCTCATTTATCAATGGAACGTAGAAACCAGATTAAATTTGTGCCCAGGGTTTGTCTGACAATGTGGCTCACATGTGATTTATGTATCCTGCCAATCATATAAGCGTGGGAATGGACAGTGTGTTGATAAATCTGGCGGACGCAACCGATCATCATTTTAATAACCGCCTCACTGGCTGTCATCTGTACAAGTACTGTATGATATCACGGAAAGAGGAATGCTTGTTTTGGTTCACTCGATGTCCCGTTTTGGTCGCCCCACAATTATTATGCTCATTGCTAATATGTTACAGCATTGTTGGTGGAGCCGTATTTATTAACAGGAGAAGTTTTTAAAAAGATGGTTATGCACACTATAGTATGTGCATGTGTGTGTGTGTGTGTGTGTGTGTGGCCACTACCAGATTCAGAACTGAGATAGATGGTTTGCGTTCAGCAAGGTATACCAGTGTGTTCCTTATGTGAATGACTGGGTTGTAATGAGATTAAATCACAGTGAAGCCGTTAGGATCTTTGCTTGGAGTTGCAGAAGAATGCATGAAGCCAAATGGATTCACAGAGGGCCCTAAAAGCCACATAGCACTTGTTAGGCAGTATAGAACATCCCCAAGGCAGCCATGTCCTGGTTCTGGGAAAACACAATATAATATTTATCAACCTTGCAAGGATTTGATTTTATATGAAGGAAAATAGGTAGTAATCCTAACCCTATAAAACGGAGGTATTAGATTTATAGGAAATCCATAGTCAACATCCACTGAGCACAGCATTTATTTTTAGTGTTTTGGAAACTTCAGCAGTGCTGAACATTTGATTTGCGATCGCACCTTCACGCGTGCCGTTTTCATCTGCTTGCTGAGAGCTGAAATATTTTCAACTCTCGGCGTGTGGAAGCATTTTCAGGCGAGAGATTTGGTGGACACACCCTAAAGCCCAAACCACACCAAAGGGTCGGGTTAGTCCGGGAGCCGTGGGGGTGAACGTGGTTTCGTCAGATAAAGTTAAACTGATTCTTGTAGCTTGGGGTCATCTCTTAATAAAAAACGTTTTGTCCCGACCCTTTGGTGTGGTTTGGGCTTAAGGTGCCTTGGCCAAATAAGTAATAGTGGCTAAATAAGTCTTCATTTTCACATTTAATAGTTTATTTTAAAAAAAATCGGGTGGGGTGTTACCGATATGTACATGTATTGTTTGTCTTTCTGATGAATTGAGTGCAAATAACTGTTGAATTGTGTTATCCTTTTAGCAGCTTTTTAGCTTTTTTGACTGTACTGCCGTATTGTTATAACAAATGTGTAATAATGTATTTGATCGATCAATCGATTGATCGATCTCCCCTCTCCGCTGTAGGTTTGATGCCTATGGCATCATACACAACTAATGCTCTATTTGCAGGATGCGACTTGCTGTCTCTGTATGGATTTTGTGTTCGGGGATCCCGATCCATTAACGTTGACTGATGGGGGCGCCTTCGGGTTGCCAGCGGGCCTTGTTCGTATAGGTTTGAAGTGATGTGGACACTGGACACCCCAATCCACCAGGATTTCTGTGCCCGCCTTTGTAAGCCCTATGTCGAACGGGTCACTGGGGTCAGCACACCAGCAGCACATCTGGGAGGCACGATGAGCCTGCCTGACCCCATGCCGTACAGCGCTTCCAAGCAGCCGCTGGCCGGAAGAGACTGCAGCACTTTAAGTCTTATTAGAGAGGGTGTTACATCCAAACACGGACAAGCCACTTAATAAGACAACACTATCTGGGGAGCGAAACGGGAGATTAAAGACCGTCCCATTATACTGTAGTGTAGGTCACAGAGGGCTTCACAGCACTCTTGTTGTTCTCTGGGAACTATCACCCATGCTTGAGTTACCACTGGGGAGTGGAGAATCATTCATGTTCTCTGCTTTATTGGGTCTTTATTTTATTTATTTTATTATAATTTTTTTACCCTGCAGTGACTCCCCCAACTCCTGCAGGCAATAATAGAAAGGAAATCGATATTCAAAGGATGGTAATATATTTGATGTGTTCCCTTATAAGAACATGGCTGGTAATGATGTAGCCTATACCTGATCCGATTCTGCAAATGTCTTCTAAATCTTCTATATCACTATATCAGTGGTGCAACCCCCATGTGTTAGGATAGGGTTTCATGTGATTAAGGGAACCACATCATTACTATTATGTTCATGAGGCAAAGCATCAGATGTATTACTAGCCATGACAATGGGCCCGATTCACAAAGCTGTTTACACCAATATGTAAAGGTTGTAAAGGGTGTAAAGGAATTTTCCAAACTTCCCACTTTAGTAGTCTGATTCAGTTATCCTTTTTTGTCATTCTCAAGTGTGCTCGGATGCAGACTGACATCGGTCCAAAGCATGCTCTATCTCATTAGAATGCCATATTCTAGACTAGTAGAATTGGGAAGTTTGGAAAATTCTGTTATTTTAT
Source organism: Protomyctophum bolini (assembly GCF_963924005.1). Classification (NCBI taxonomy): domain Eukaryota; kingdom Metazoa; phylum Chordata; class Actinopteri; order Myctophiformes; family Myctophidae; genus Protomyctophum; species Protomyctophum bolini. Next base: position 22,361,036 of record NC_137874.1, on the reverse strand, counting down.
TTCCTTTCTGCATATAGACTCCTTCCAGTTGTTACAGTATAAGACACATCAATACATTAATCTAACCTTTTGGGTAGATTTTGTATTTTTATAATTATTATATTTTTTGTTCATTTGCTCTCTGTGGAGTCATGGGCCTGACAGTGCTGAAACCTATCGTTTTTTGTTGCGTGTGCGATATCATATCACCAGGAATTTTGTCCGTGAGCCGGGTCGACCTTACAGCAACCTCTCTGCCGTGTTCCTTGGAGAGTTCTCCCAGAGGTGACTTCACTGTAGACCCACCCCCCACCCCCTCACTTGTGGTTGGGAAATTCTGCACCGTTCTGTCCATGCCTCGGGCCCCAAACATGTTTGTTTATAGCTCAAAGTCCTACCAAACAGCACCTGCCACTGCGCATCCTGATGTCCTTTAATAATACATGGATTCCTAAAGGCACGTGTCAAAGTGGTGATAGACACTACAAAGAGCTGGTTTCCACAGTGGTGGTGGGTACTTTTTGATTTACTACATGTTCCCTACAGAACAGACAGTGAAACGACTGCAAAACAACAGCGGAATTCTGAAACACTCAGGAGTTCTAACAAGTATGCCCCCCCCCCCCCTTGTAGTGGGAATTTGTGAATATGTGAGAATGGCTTTTCACGATGGGAATAATCGTTAATTGAACACATTATCATTAGCATGATTGGCTACCAAATGCGACAGCTTCCCCAATCACTGAAAATGACTGCCTTCAGCATGTTGAGAGAATAGTTAGCTATACCACATTCTCTAATTACGCACACTGCACGTTCTGCTGCCGCAATAATGGAAATTCTTCTGTATTTCTTTACACAGGTTCGAACCGTGTCAGTACAAGAAGTGAGCCTGTGAGGTAATTGATTCCATAACATTTAATGGGGATATTACCGTTCATGCCTAAATAATTTCACCCAGTAAAAATCCCACTGGGCAAGCTTTTTACGACTGCTGGGGAGGGGGTGGATGTGGGGGTTTGACTCATCTTTAGCTCTCATTGCGTATCATTGTATTTGTCTGGTTTAGTACATGGCAGTTTGAGTGGTGAAGGATTTATAATTTATATGGGTGACAGTTTTCTTGTGCGCTCTCCTCTCATCATTACCCCAGATGTCTTATGTGACCCTGCATCCCCTCTGGGAACGGGGCTTGTGATTTACCATGCACATGCCACAATGCAAGGCCACAGCTGGCACCCTCAAACCTTCTCCTGCTTTTAATGTATACCCCCCATTAATCAGCAATTTCATCGGCCACAGGCTTTATGGCCGGGATAGCACTGTCAAAGGGTCTGTGGGCTGCCCTGTGTATATGTTTCTTTATTTTGTATTTCAGTCCGGTAGACCTTAACGTTAGCTTTGCGTCACTGGTGGAGCTCTCTGAGACACTCCAGTATCCAATGAGAATAATGGCTACTCCTAGAGTATACTGCACTATTGCACTATAGCTCGTATTGAAAAAGGTGTTGTGGCAAAAAGAAACAAGCTTAGTGGTGGTGGTTCACGTTTTTCCATAGCAGAATATTTGACTTGCTGTAATAGTTTCATCATTAAGTGAATTATTCTACTAATGACATCTTACGGTTATGCCATTGTGTTGTTTAACAATTGTGTGGTCTGGAGCACACAATGAGAGATAGTGAGGCTGGAAATGCAGCTCCAAGGTGGGCAGGTTTTCATCATAGTACTGTTTGTACCATGGATATTCTGGATGCAGAACATTGTATATCAATCCATCAGTGTTTGTAGACCTGACGTGCCAATACATTTCCCTACACAGCAAAATGATAATTTAACCCAGAAGAAACCCTGAAATGTACAGTACACTGTGCATGACCATTTGACGAGTGTCAAACGATAAATTACACTTTTGAGCATTCATACCGTCTTACTTACAGCATCACCACAAAATGTAAACAAAGGAAGTGAATGTGTCTTTGAGTCTATTCAACCAATCAGTGTGTGATTTTTTAACGGGGTCCGAGACCGCATTGACTTTTCCCCCCGTGACGATACTCTGTGATAGATTTGGTAATTTTGATGTCACTTTGCGTTGTTTGACACTTGTCGAGCAAGGCATAAATTGACCTTTAGACTGCTCCACCCCAGGCCCAGGCCCAGCCCACCCCTCCATACATAGGGACCAGGGAGAGGCTAAAGGGTCACAGTTCCCAAAGTTTGGCAAGGATTATGTCCCATCTGTTGAGAAACTAAGCACTGTTCACTGACAGGCCGCTCAACCGATCAGGGCGAGCATGGCTCTGGGTAGACAGATACTGACACAGAGGTGTCTCGGCAGAGACACAGAGGTCTCTTCCGACAGCTGCATCCTTCAAACCCTCCAGCTGCATCCTTCACACCCCTGCAGGGAAGGCGCGCATCCTTTGCCCTGTATCTAGCTTATTCATGCAACACTTCAGAACACTCTATTTTATTTAATACACATTTGCATGCATCATGGCACCTCGCCTTCTGACAGCTTTGAAAGTGGCATTCGCAGTATATGGATTTCATGAACAGGAATGGAGGCAGTAAAGAAAGGTTGTCAACCTCTCCACTGCTGGCATCTATAAATGTGATATCACGACAGCAGGAGTTTCGATCATAGCTTTTAACACACTCGAATATTACATCCAACAAATCAGTGACACATGTGTCATATTCAGCGATCCACACTGTCCGACCGAACATTGCCATAAAGTTACTCATAACATAAGGCTATTTTATGGAGTGGCCTGAAATTACATTTGAGTGATTCAGCCAATCTGCTTGACCACGTAGGCTAAGGAACACTGAACAAGTACAATGTAGGTAGGATGTCAGGATCACAACTATACTTGATGTATGTTTGATTACTCAGCTCACACCACTCCGGCCTATAATTGCCGTTCGCTGAGCTTGCAGCTAATTCTTGTGCTTGCAGCAGTAGGCTATAGTTGGCGATCTAAAAAGCCACCTTTACTCCATTGCTGGCCCTGCAATGTCGACATGTCCTTGTTGGGAGTGAAGACTGAGGGAAACAACAGGACTTTGCAGGTGATTGAGCACCCAAACAATGAGTCATATTTGGGCTGTCGCTCAAGGGTCTCCTTCTCTGCTGTGATGCTTGTAGACATAACAAGGCTGACGCGTGACAGCGGTGTAAGTGGTGTGAGTGGTCATACATGGGCAACTGGCGGCCTGGGGGCCACATGCAGCCCCCACAATCACAAATGCGGCCCACTTCTTTGTCGAATGGGGCTTGGGGGCGGGGGGGTAATCCTCTCTCGTGTGTGAAATTGATCTATTGAAGATTCTGACTTTCAAATGTACATAATGTTTGTTTTGATTGTATTGTGCTTTGGCGTATGTTTTCTCATGCCAATAAAGCCCTTTGAATTGAATTGAGTGTGTGTGTGTGTGTGTGTGTGTGTGTGTGTGTGTGTGTGTGTGTGTGTGTGTGTGTGTGGGGGGGGGGGGGGCGTTCTCTCAGCTGACTGAACTCACTGTGTGTAAATTGAAACTGCTGCTGTTTCTTCCCAATAAAACCCAGCATTCAAAGGAAATGATAATAAACTAAACTAGAAAGGTCGCAATTTAAAAAAATTGCAGAGTGTGGTTGCCGCAGTGGCTTACATATATACCCCTCCCACTGATATTGCCAGCCTGTTACAGTTTCAAGTCACACCTCAGATAGTGTGTAAGTAATTCGGAGGGGATTTAACCCCCGAAATTCATGTTTTTGCGACAAACAGTTAAATTTCTCGCGTTTGCGGCGCCCCCTATGGATGAAAATGGAATTGCTTTTAGAACTTGGTTGATTGAACCACCCCGGACATGTGTTTCAATTTTTTGATGGATTGGACATTCCGTTCGTGATTTATGGCATTTTTCGTGATATAGGCCCCTCCTACTAACTTCGGACGACGATTACGGCCGAACGATACGCACAATCAAAATTCTGCAGTTGTTTTTTTTATCGGATGGGTCCAGAGATCACGTGTGCCGATTTCTGTGAGATTTGGACAAAATCTGTAGTGGGAATAGCATATACATGGCCTATATGGGGAGATGCGTCATGACCCAAGGAATCCAGGGAAAAAATAATTTTGTTTTTATGACCTACGGTTCAAGAGTTATGAGCCAAAAGGTAAAGTGGGCTGTTATAGCGCCACCATGAGGCCGACCTAAAAAATTATAATTTTAATTAATTTTAGTGATAATTAGGAAATATTCCTTTAAGTTTTGTAACTATAGTGCTTACAGTCTCAGAGGAAAAAATACTTGAATGTGATTTTTTGCATTTTCCCATTCATGTCAATGGGGAAATTTAATTCACTAATAAATTCATATCAATTAAACTATACAACATTTCTCTTAGCAAAGTACACGCACACGATTCCCGATTTTTCCGGTCAATTTGACATATGGCTCAAGTGCGTAGTCAAAACTGTGGGAGGAGTAGTGCGTCAAACTAAAGACTAGTGGAATAATAATAAAGTGTTACAGTTACAAAAGTCTGGTTGCCCTGTTAGGGCAACCACACTAATTAGACAGAGGGCTGTGGACAGGGGAAGAGGACTATTTGTAGTTGTTTTTTGTATGCTTGATTTCAGCCTGTTCTCCTGTGACAGGGAAGACAAAGGCTCACCCTCATGTTGCGCAAGGGTCTCGTCTATTGAAATCCAATTAAAAGTGATAAAAGCCGTCTTTATGGCTCTGGCAATCAGTGCATAATTAGATTAATCTCGTCTTAACGTCCCTGGCATTTAAACTGTTGCTTAAGTGGCACCAGCTCCTGTCTGCTTCTCATTGTAAATAGCAATATCTAAATGCGTGAATCTTTTTACAATAATGTTATTTTTCAGAAAGGAAGCCATTGACGGTTAAAATGGGTCTTAATGCTTCCAACTCGAGTGGAATTATTAATGTTCTGTACAAGTGTCCATGACAAAGAAAATATATGATGTGGAGACAATAAAGACTATTATTATCATTATTATACTATTGAAGGTGCATGGTAACAGTCCATTTGCTCAGTACAATATTTCGGGGGCATATTTAGTGTACAGGGTTGAGTACGTTGAATCTATATTGCATTAATACGATCTCTAATGGAGGATTTAGTTGACACACTTACCACGTTTACATGAGGTCTGAAACCCCCTCTTAATTCAGAATAGAAGTTAAATCCTATTAAATGTTGTCATGTAAACACCTACAAAAACTTAAATCCGAATGAAAATGCTCGATGCGATTTAAAAACCATTCCGGCGATGTCACTGGCCGGATTATTCCAATGTTGAATGCGATTGAAAGAAAATTGGACTCATGTATACACTCTTCGGATTTAAGTTCATGCTAGTCTTTCTGAGCATGCTGTATAAAGACTCTGCATTGATTGCTATACTGTACAGTGCAGCGGGGGACTCACAGAAAGACAGTAATTAGACAGTTAATGCTGTCCGCTGATCCGTGATCACACACACACACAGTCACACACACACACACACACACACACACTTCCAAGAATACGATATAATGCCCATATCTATCCCCTTAAACTTTTATAACTTGCCTATTCCAAGACGTCATGAAACATAACGGCAGTTTGCGTTGATGAGCAGCTGCAATCAATCTACCGGTAGTATTAAACTAAACACCCAATTTATTATCTGGTAGGCCTATACAGAAGTGTTGCGCCCGGAATATATTTAATGCCATGTGCCATTATGATGATGTTCAATATCTGTCATATGAACTGCCTATATTTTATGTGTCCAACGGATGGCGTAGTTTCACATGAAATAACATGTAGGCTACTATATATCCCGTCCATGTAAACACTCATTCGGAATGACCATTTCACATGTAAACTCGTAGCAAAAAACATTAATTCCGAAGTATTTCATTCTGAAGTATTTATTCGGAATGATCAGCCGGCATGTAACTGTGCCCACTGAAATAAAATGGTGATAGTATTCAGTGTGGGGCAGACAGCCTGTCACAGCCAGATTTGGGAGAGCAGTATCTTTGTAACAAGGAAAGCGGTAAAATGAGTCTTTAGTGGTTGTTCTAGTCTCAGATCGGTTCAAACACCGCTCCGACGGAGGGACACAGTATAACTCTATGGGGACACAAAAGCAGCACAAACAGTAGGACCCGGAGGTGGCTCTGGAGGAGGCGCTTACGTCATGGCTTAAATACCGAATACTAGTGGGTAGTGGCCCTCTTCATCGTCAAGGTTAATTGCCCACCTCTCATGTAAGTTCCCACTAAGTACATTTTACTCAAGTGCTGTTTAGATTTAAACTTGGATTTTTCTTATCTTTTTACAATTATTTGACAACTTTAGTTACTAGTTGCTTTATAGATTTAGACTATTATTACAAAACATACATGTTACACTATAGGCCTACATTTCGGCCATTGAAAATAGCCCAAATATGTTGGCACAAAATTAAAACTTGCATTTTCTATTGAGTTTGTCATACAAGACGTATGTATAGGGCTATAAGTGGTTAACGTGTCTGAAAAACGCAAGTGCATGTGTGCATGCGTACTGGGTGTGCGTGCATGTCTGGGGTGGCCTCAACTTTTGTCAGAAAGGGGCTCCAGGGGGGAAAAAAAAGGTTGCAGGGAACCACTAAAACACTAAACAGATCACTTCTTGTGGACTTGTGTTGCAGTTTGTTGCATAATGCCATTGCAACATTACAATTAACACTGGTTGCATTGTTACCGTATAGGTATTAGGCCTAGAGAAATATGTTTTTCTTTGTGGTACGTTATGATGGAGCGGGTTTGAATTTACCAGCAGATTGCAGCTAAGACGCATTTCTTTTCCATGGCTTTCTGCTGTGGCGTTTCCTTCCTCCCTGCACTGCATGTCATCCCGATAAGCTCTAAGAAATGATCACTAAAGGAAGGCCAAATGTATGCTTGTCTAGGACTGGGTCATTTGTTTTATGTCCTACCTTTTGATGTAAAAAGGACATCTTGCTTGATTGATCTTTCTTTCAACCTCACCCATTTTTCTCTATACTCATGCACTTCCACGTCTGTACAGTGTGTGTGTGTGTGTGTGTGTGTGACTGTGTGTGTGACTGTGTGTGTGACTGTGTGTGTGACTGTGTGTGTGTGCGTATGTACATATTATACACACACACACACACACACACACACACACACACACACACACACACACACACACACACACACACACACACACACACACACACACACACACGAAGTGAGGCTTTTGAGTTGTGTTGATGCTGCATATCTATTGCATGCATTGTGTGCTGGACGAGTCAAATGAGGTGCATTAAATGTGGTTCATCTAATGAGGCGTCCACATTCCCGGGCCCTCTGTGGGCCTGCAACTGAAAATAGATTAACAAATTAAATTGTATGGACTTGAGAAACCTGCTGGCATATTATGTTTCATTATTGCAACACTGCAATGTTGCAGCAGGCATACAAATGGTTGTAGAATCTTGCAACTAACCCTAGTAGACGTTAATGTTGAATGCTCAAAGCCTTCACATCAAATAAAACAATGCTACAGCGCCTGCCTGCACAGCACACAGTGCAAGTAGTCCAGCGATTGTTGCAGTGGATCGCTTATAATAAATAAATGAGCAATACATCTTGAAAAATAATTGGCACGGCAGCTTCGGTTCATCAACCCACTGACCCACAGTGACCCACTTGTTGAGCCTTAGTTGTAATCCACAATGTGCTCCATGTCCAATTTATTCAACTGGTGATTTTTCAATCTACTCAGTCTGTTCTGTCTCATTGTGCTCCTCCGTTTTTTTAATGAGTTTTAATTTGGAGAATGATTGTTCGGTTTGTGAACTTCCGTGCACTTTACTAAAGTAAAATGTGTATGTAATTTGTTCAGTATTAAAGCTCCACTTAATGTTTTGTGTGTTGTGTGGCAAGAATTGCTACACAATTTACCAGTTCTAGAATTTGAATTTTTTATAATGAACAAACAATATTTTCATCAGGGTAGAGAGCATGTTGGAGATTTTTGTTCTTTGTTTTTCTTCATAGTACAGCACAACTTAGTTTTATCTAAGAATTGTATGAGAAGTATAGAAGTAGCTACTTCTGTACAACAGATGTGTGCATGTTTTATTTTCATTCGGCTCAAAAAATGAAAGCCTGGGGTAACGAGACACATTTCCTGGTCTAGGAGTGGGAATGAACTACAGTGCACAGGGCGTCGCTCGAAATATGGTTACGTCAGTTTTCTCCACTGTTTTCTACCAGGGAGCGGAGGGGCGGAGGGGGACAAGAGTGGGTGCTCAAATCTGTGAACCAATATTATACAGTGCTTGCTCCATGCGCTACCCGTCCCGCTATACCAGAAAGCACGCTGGCTGGGCCAGGCTAAATGGAAAACATCCTACACCCTAAAGCGCGCACCTTGTGCGACCACAGAGAAAATGTACCCTGGAGATAGCGGCACTACAGCCGCTACACACACATCTCCTACTGTCAGAGGAAATTAAGCCAGCTCTTTCCAGCCCACGTCTAAACAAGAACGGTACTGTAAGTGGTCCCACCATGACTGTAAACACTTTAATGTCCCTTAACTCCTTCCAGACATGGAATATGCTTGCCTCAGCAAAATAAAAGTGAAGACGAGGCAGTGTGACATTGAGGAGGCAGTGGAGGGAGAGAGCCACTATAAGGGACATCACTAACAATTTGGTTGCCCTACTCGCATATATTTGTGCTGCTGCCCCCCCTCCCGGCGAGAGCGCTGCGTTATCTCATGTAAATCGGCTGCATTCGGTGATTATGAGGGTCGGCGTGGCACTTTTTGGCACATTTTGTTGCCTCCCTCGGCGTGTTGCCCAATAGTCGCAGTGCATATATTGTACGTATACGTAGCGATGGCCACTATAGACGAGGAAACACCTCAGTGTGGTCCCAAATGACCTTCATTTTACAGCTGAGTTCTAGCTGGCAACTGATTGGGCGGGGTGACTGTAAAGTTGCCCAAACGGCCAAGGCTCCAAGAACAGTCAGAACATGTAGGTTAAGAGTTTTTATTCTCCCCAAACTCCTCCACCAACCGAGTCCAGAGAGTTTTCTTCAGTGCAAAGACACATATCAAAAGTTCAAAATGACACACTGGCCAGAAATAGACCAATGAAATAAATACTTAGGCATACACAACTGAACAAGACCAAATAAGATGAGAACTCTCTTCAGGTTAAACCTTGGTCACACAAGGCCCTGTAGCTCTCCCTCAGGAGTGGACTGTTACCCGTGTTAAAGCCCACAACCAACTGACTAGTCTGTCCCTGCAGCCTCCCTTAAATAGGAGTGGATCCTACCACAGGGCATACTCAATTATTAACAACATTCCTTCTCAATAACTATACTTATAAATAAATACTTGCATAAATAATTGTATAAAAGTAACCTAAACATACTAAAGATTTGTTACAGTTAAACAAATATAAATAAGCATGAAAACTCAATGACCATTACTCAAAGCATATAAGAAGAACCCGTGCACAGCACTTGGCCCCTTCCTAATCAAGGGAAATGCCACCAGCAGTGCAGGAGAGACAATTAGCAAACCATCAGTTTAAAACATTAGTCCTTTCATGTTATAGAGAGCAGTTTTATGTATATATATATATAGGGCACGGGTTGCCCCGTGACAGTGACTGTCCTTGCCCAATGCTGATGCAGCGAGGCAACTCATCATCACTCCTTTATCTTGACCTTGAATGTTTCTTTGTTGTTACAGGTACATTGTTGAAATTGGTCACTTGTGTCATGGTTTGGTGGAAGATTTGTCTACAAACACAATCTGCTATTACAGTGTGTGAACTCTACTGATGCCTCACCTCACTTCAGATGAAGTGAGGCTCACCACATTGTAAAGTTTGATATAGGGCCAGAGCATAGGGAGGAGTTTAGCTCAGAAAGGGTTATTCATTTTCCTACCAGTAGGCTATAGTAGTAGGCTGCTAGGCTACATTGTCCATCCTCACTGTGGAGACATATACCATTGTAGATATAACATAATTAAATAAACACTGTATGGCTTGGGTGTCAGATGACAAAATAACAAACTTGATACCCTAACTTGTCCATTCCACCGCGGGCCGTCAGAATTATGCTTCCATAAGTTCCATTGTAGCCTCACAGTGCGTTGACGGAGATAATAAATATAAATTATTATAATGATTAAAAATAATTAAATACACGCTGTATGGTTTCTTTGATTTGGGTGTCAGCTGACAAAATAACATAACCTTCAGCAACATTCCCAAACACATGTATGCTCTGCTCTCTACCTGTCCTCAAACGAGCATGACCGACCTTGTCGACAACTGACCTTGTGCTGGCCGTTGAAGTTGAAGAACGAGATCTACACATATTTCACTCAAGAGAGAGACTGATCCAGGGATACTCTCGCTAAACGTCAGCTAAGCCTTGGGGAGCTTCACTTTCAGGACTGGAGCCCCGATCATCGATATCAACAATGGACTCTTTTGCCCAGTTTTTGGTGCTGCTAGCGTTTCATTTAGCCTGGGGGCTTGAACACACTCAACTGTCTCCCAGCCAACCTAGCCGAGTCCAATACAACAGAGAACTCTTACTTCGCTGGAATACTCAGCAGGACCCACCGGCGGATCATATTCTGCCCAACCCAGATGACCTTCTGAGACCCGCCGAAAGTAATAATCCTCCGGGAGGACAACCGCACAAGGCGAGGAAGGGAGGGAGAAGAGGAGGTGTTCGCCTGAGGAAAAAACAACCCATTACGCGCACTCCACTGCCTTCCATCATCCTCTCCAACGCGCAATCCCTCCGCAACAAATCCGCCTTCACCAAAACTTGGCTATCCGAACTCGACTCCGACGCCGATTGGGCCATCAAGGGGTTCGGGACACCTATTCGACTGGACAGAGATGCCAAAATCACGGGCAAGTCAACCGGCGGGGGTGTGTGTTTATATGTTAACGAGCGATGGTGTAACTCTAAATCTGTTATCATTCGAGAGAGGATGTGTACCCCTGATTTAAGACCACCATATGTGCCTAGGGAGTTTCCCCAGATATTCATTACGTTCGTTAGTGTACATCCACCCAAGAGCTAACGAAAAGAACGCATGTGAGCAGAATCGCAGATACACCAGGTTACACAAAAGTTACAACTAATCTCCCCGGATGCACCGAATATCATAATCGGTGACATGAACCATTGCTCGTTAAAAACACATTAAGAGACTTCCACCAGCACGTTACATGTCCTACTAGGGGCAGTAAGATTCTAGACATGTGCTACAGTAATGTGAAAAATGCATATAAATCACTACCCCCTCCCGCCCCTGGGTGCATCTGACCACAATTGTGTGCACCTCATTCCTGTCTACCGCACCGCATTACAAAAGGGGTAAAGTGCAGTGCATTCGCTATAAGAACTGGAAGGATGATGATGCCTGTCAGACTCTCCAGGGTCTCCTTGACTCTATGGATTGGGACATGTTTGTCGAATCATCCGCTGACATTGATGAGTTGACTGATGTCGTCACTAGTTGGACCTCATACTGTGAAAGCATTGTTCTCCCCACTAAATGTGTTAAAGTGTATCCCAACTCCAAGCCATAAGTCCCTTAAATCACTTCTTCATAGGAAGAACAGAGCCTTTAATGAGGGGAACCTTGTAGAACTACGCAATTTGCAAAAAATAATTTAAAAGAGAAGTCAGGGCTGGTAAAATGAAGTACAAAAACAAAATTGAAGCTAAACTCAAATCAAACAACCTGGGCTCTGCCTAGGCAGGGATGAAAACAATTACAGGGGTGAAAGAGGGAGAAAGGAAAAGCTGCCCAACTTTACCTCTGATCATCAATTGGCTCAGAGCCTAAATGATTTCTATACTAGATTCGATGTCCATGACTTCAGCAATAACCATTGCGTGTTAAGGAACAGTCTGCAGTCAGCCCCCCCTTTAAAACCCTTTTTCGATGAACAGAGTGTCATCAAGTCCTTTAAAGGCTGTAAGCCTGGGAAAAGTCCCGGCCCAGACAATATTGGGGGTCACCTGATAAAGACCTGCGCTGAACAACTAGGCCCTATCTTTTATTATATATTTAATCTATCTCTTTTCCAGCAGAAGGTCCCATCCCTCTGGAAACAGTCCACTATAGTTCCGGTGGCCAAGAGCAATAAGCCCCAAACGCTCAATGATTTCAGGCCTGTTGCTCTAACTTCCTTGATCATAAAACAATTTGAAAAACTAATCAAGTTTGAACTCGTGGCAAAAACTGAGCGCTTACTGGACCCCCTCCAGCGTATAGGGCTGGAAGGGGTGTTCAAGATGCACTTGCCACCTTACTTAATCTCCTGCACAAACACCTTGAAGGTAGTAAAACCCATGCTAGGCTGCTCTTTATTGATTTTTTTCTCAGCATTTAATACCATACAGCCCCATGTCTTGGTTGATAAACTGGTTAACTCCTTTGGTATAGATCCCTGTCTGGTGGGCTGGATTCTTGATTTCTTAACTAACAGATCTCAACGTGTAAGGGTTAATGAGATACCGTCTAGCTTCCTGACATCTTCTACTGGCTCCCCCCAGGGTTGTGTTTTATCTGACAAATTCCCTAGGGACAATTGTAAAAGTGGCCTCTAAAATCATTGGCTCACAAATGAACGGCCTAGACCAGATCTTTAAGAAACAGGTACTTACCAAAGCCCTGTGTATCCGATCTGATGCTGCTCACCCACTACACGGAGAGTACATCCTTCTCCCATCCGGCCTTCACTTGCGCCCCTGTGCCACAAAAAACAGGCACAAACATTCCTTAAAAAAAATAAAGCAAATCCAAACCAGTCTGTAGAGTGTGGCCAGTCTCCTCTGGCCGCCCTTAAACTCCTTTGTAAAGTCTGGTTGAATATCCAAACTCCAGGAATGGGAAGAAGGTCTCTAAATCCAAAGGTATAATCCAATATTAAGGGAATGATCCAAAAAGGAAAAAATGGCAAGACTTGGGAAATATTCCTCTTGCTCACGGCAGTAGTCTGTCTGTCTCTCTGCACCTCCACTCTGGACTGACAGAGTCAATCTCTCCAGGTGGCTCAAACAATGTGATTGCCCCTCACTCCATCAGCCAGGTGAGCTGTGGGCGGGGCTTCCCAATCACTGCCTGTTACCATAGCAACACATGTATCCAACTGGTTTCTCATGGCATAATATGCCATGAGAAACCAGTTGGATACATGTTATATATATATATATATATAACATATATAACATATATATAATATATACTATATTATAGTCCAGCAGATAACTAGGAACATTTCATAGCGCAGTGACAGTGTACACACCAGCATCACTGACAAGCAAACTTACGAACTACAAACAGGCAGCCAAGTAGCCTAGCATCCTACTAGCCTACATGCAGGCAGGAAGATGGCTCCCAAATAAGCCAAAATCCTACCGAACGAGTCACTACGCCCTCCCCCTATTGGTGTTCAGAGTACTTAGTACAGTACTGGTTCGGGAAAGAATCCTGACCTCAACAGGGAGATGGTCACGGAATTTGTATCACCAATTAATTGTCTCCCAAATAATGCAATCAGTCGGTGTCGTGTTCGACATGTTGATTTCAAAGCCGTCACATTCGATCATAAACAGGTTTGTGTGTCCGGAGAGGAGCTGAGAAAAGGCTGGGAATATGGTTAGTTAAACCCAGAGCCATAGAGTAAGACAGGGTTATGACAACTCAGTTCATTCATGGGCCAGTCCAATGGCGGCTCTTCTACATAGACTTAGTTTACGGAATGCATTAGAGTCTATGGGCTCATGAGAGTACATGAACCATGTGACCGGGCTGTTTTCTGCCCCTCAATGTCGCAACTCTGTCTATACTGTATGGCTCTGGTTTAACCTGAATTAATGTAACCTTAATTGGTATCATTGGTAACAGCTGTGTTTACCCTACGATTCCAAATGGCTGCTACATAAAAGGTCTATTATCATCAGAGAAAATGTGTGTGGTAGAGAGCATCAGTGTGTGATTATCCCCTCCTTGTCTTTCCTGCTGCTGTTGCTATGAAGCACGTTATCTTTCCCTTCCAGGAGGACAAGTCACAAGAGTATATTGAAATATATTTCAGCAAGGTCAGGGGGGTCTTACTCATGATGTCTTTTAAATGACAATGGCATGTTTATGGGGTGGAGATCAATCGCTTCTTAGAGCGTTGTTTGGTTTTAACTTTTGAAGAGCTCTTTGCGCTTTGGGTATGACGAATATTTCAGCAATGCTCCTCTGGCCCCTGCCATCCACCTGATGCAATGAGGCTGCAATTGTTTTTGCTTCTTAACATTTGGGTTTTCTCTGATTGCAGTGTTGCCTGTGTTGGATTAGCGCCTCTGCTGGAGTGGATCTGCAGTAATAGACCATTCTTCTTCTTCTCCACTTCATATTGAGGCAAAAGGCAATTTGTTTTCTTTATTGGTGGGAGATTGTGATACTGCGTAAGGCACAACAATTTAACTGAGTTGTGTGAATGTCAAATGCTGCTAGTGCTGCTGACACTCACACACACTGATTTCTTCTCTTTTCTTTTCCTTCTGCACTGAAACTGTATTATGTTGTTGTAACGGTGTAGTGTTTCCTTTGCTTGTTGTAAACTACATTGTAAACTTCATTATAATGTACAAAGCGCAAAACAGACTTCTTCCGGGCTGTGTCCAGGACCTGTTTGAGGCTAGAGATAGTATGTATAATCTTAGGGGATTTGGCAACTTTAAGGGGACAAAGGCAAGAACAAACAAAAAAGGGAGATGTATAACTGTCAGAGGGGTGAATCTGTGGAACGGCCTGGACAATGTACTAAAAAAATGCAGTTCAATCTATACAATCAAAAATAATAGATGCTTATAAAACATTAACAATATAGTATTAGTATGCCACCTATAAATCATATCTTATTAAGTATATACTCATTAAGATATAGTAATGCTACAACTGTAGAATAACCTCTATTTTCATGTGAATTCTGAGTGATCAAATTTGTGTTCTCCCATTCTCTTTCTTCTCTTTTTTCCTGTATTTTGTTTGCGTTTGTATTTTTTCCCTCTGTTTGTTTGTTTTCCCCTGTTTGTTTACAGGCTCCACATTGCAGCTAATTTATTTCACTGTGTAAGACGGAACCCTTGTATTATGGCATTATTGAAGATCATATTCAACTGGCAGCAACAACTTATTTTTCACTCCATTGATTCTCATTTTGTGTTTGTTGCTTGTCCACAGTGTGCATGAACAGAGCTTTTTGTCCAAAGCTCCGCACAGATGACCCATAATCATATCCTCTCATTTGAGACGGGACAATGGACTGCTGTGTTCTATCTAATAGTCAGACAGCTTGTTCCCCAAAGGTCGAAGAACTCCCAGATGATAGAGTGTCATGACATCTGCCAGGGAAATACAGACGTAGGCTACGTGACCTTGGGTACACTGTGCCTCACTGTAACTGGGAAATATCATTTCAGCCTGAGTAAGCTGTATTGACTGACAAATCTTTATGTGGTCTGTATTAAACCATGAAAGAGGAATAATTGTCAAGTAGTTTAGTGCTGTACTGTAGATGTGGCCCATATAAGGCCATCTGTCTTTGTGTGTTCCATTAAACAGGCTATTATATTTTTGCTGTTGATCCTGATAAACCGTTTTGCAAATGGTACAGCCAACTTTCTTGCTGTTATTTGCAGCAAGCATAGAAATATGCACACCATTACAAGCTAGGAATATTTATCAGCAGCTGAAATGTCTCTGGTATCACAGGGGAATTTGAATGGCTACAAAGCATGACCACTGAAGTGTGTTACTATATACAGTATACTAGTATATAAACCCAGCAACGACAGCCAGGCCAATAGAAGGGCGCATGCCAGCCAGGCCCTTCACGTGTGGCGTCCCACCCCCCTCCGTATCCTGTCTGGCTGTCATCCTGACCCGAGCTGCGTTGCATTGGGGTGGGACAGCAGGGACAGCATGGCGAGGTGCAGGGGGGCCGTCTGTGCTGCCCCATCAGTGGCCCTCGCCAACTGGCCGCTCAGGGGGGGAGGGGCCACGGAGGGCATCATTGTGGAGGAAACGGGTCAGCGGGAAGGAGAGAATTCATCTCCTTTTTCACTCTGACTCACTTTCTCTCCTGCCTGCTGCCTCTCTCTCTCTCTCTCTATCTTTTTGACCTGTGCGTTTTCTCCCCTCTTCTCTGCCCTGATCACATTTCTTGTCAGTCATTTTTGTTTATTATTCACCACCTTCTCTCTCTCTCTCTCTCTCTCTCTCATGTTCAACTGCCACACCATGTGCCATCAACTCCCAGTGGTGGATGCACTGTAGCTGTGTCAGACTGGAGCCCTGGGTTTCCTGTGGACACTCTACAGTGTTAATTTAACTCGGAGTGTAAAAATGAATGTTTCTCATGCTCCCAGAGTTACATTAACAGTGATCGCTCGTAGCAGCCTGTCTGTGCCCATGGGCAAAATATTCATAATAAGTAATGAACACAACATTACAGTCTTGACACCGACAGGAATTTGTTCCAGGTGTCAACAGAGTTTATTGAGGAATATAAAATCATGCTTCTACAGAATAATTTCAAAGCTTAAAATTAAATGTCTTGGTTTTGTCAACAAAAAGGCTCATCGTGTGCAACCTTTCCCTGGCAAAGGTGTTCCAGTTTGAGGGTGTGTTACAGATCTGACAGAATTTAGTTACAAATGCGTGTGTGTGTGTGTGTGTGTGTGTGTGTGTGTGTGTGTGTGTGCGCGTGCGTGCAGAGCTCACCACATTACCATTCATCGAGCATACAAAATGCGCTCCCGGTCTCTGTACTTTAATCAGAGGATCCTTTGCTCTTTAATTATTTTCAAGCTCTTCTGGAGGTGTTGTCACGTGATCCAGAGGTCAAACTGTGAGGCCAGGTGAAACTAAACTCACCATATTGCATTCCCCTCCGCCTCCTCCATCCAATGCCTCTCTCCTCGGACTGGTAATAGCGGTTTTGGGCTCTCCCACTGCTAAAGCCACCTGTGACATCTGTGAGCTCTCAGGCGAGATGGCACACCCAGACCTTCTCTGTGGGATGGAGAAATTACAATTAGTTTGGTGATGGCTAGAAGGAAAGCCTGTCCACTGTAGCAGAATGTCAGACTTATTTTAACAGTGTTGGTTAGTTTAGCTGTTTTTCCATTGCTTATTTTCGGATGAATTTATTCAGCAGTTTTGTTGAAGCTCAGGTCAAGAGTCATGCCTTAAGAATGTTTACTTGCATAATTAAGTGTGTATGTGTGAGAGAGAGAGAGAGAGAGAGAGAGAGAGAGAGAGAGAGAGAGAGAGAGAGAGAGAGAGAGAGAGAGAGAGAGAGAGAGAGTTGCCTGCCCCCTTGTGTCCCTTTTCATATTAATCGTAACCTTTGCTTTAACCCCAGTTATATACTGTACTGTATGTAGATTTGTTTTACACATATAGAGTAGAGCTCTCTGCTGGAACGCGACCCGTCGCTGAATAAGCGGTTGAAGATGGATGGATGCATTTTACTCAATGTGTGAATTGTAGATGCATTGTAGATAGATAGATACAAGAAAGAAAGAAAGAAAGAAAGAAAGAAAGAAAAAAAATCACTGCAAATGACTCTTGTTCCTACTGCAGAATTATCCAGCTTGACACAACAGATTGATCATGAGCTGTGGGCAGTTTTCTGGCAGCCTCCATTAGTGCATCTTAAATGGCATTTACATTGCAAGTTTTCCCAAGGGAGTCTCTAGACATACAGTACTCATATACCTACTGTTCCAAATGGTCTTTCATGAGTGCATTTATGTAAATCAGATATTTATAGAATGGGAGGCTTTCATGTTGGTAGTGACATTGATGCCCAAATGAGGAATACTTTAATTTAAGAATTTCATATAAGAAATATTGGATCTTAAGTCAATGTATCTTACTGCTGTAATAATGAGATTCCCTCACTATACATTCTAGCATGTGACCAGGCTTCATAGCCTCATTACTCTCATCAACCCACAGCCAGATCACACATGCACATGTGGGGAGTACAAATTCTTACATCATCCATCACTTAGCATTCAGCCATAAGCCATTCCCAATAGTGAGCTCATTCTGTGAATGGATTTGTGTATTTTTATAGTTTCACTCAGTTGACATCATCCTTTGAGCTGTCATGCAATGCAATTTAATCGGATAATATACAAATAGTAGGGCACTTTAGAGGCTCCGACAGCACCCGAGTGACATCTTTTCGTAACATGTTTTTTTGGGACCCTTATGGTGTCTAGTTATGATTTCTTCTTGTTGCCCGGATCAAATGATGTCCCAATGGGGGTTATTACTTGCGCAAGCAGAGTGCGCAAGTACTAGTTTCGCCCGGGACTCGTGTGCACCGTCCCAGCCATCCCGCC
This sequence comes from Protomyctophum bolini, assembly GCF_963924005.1. NCBI lineage: Eukaryota > Metazoa > Chordata > Actinopteri > Myctophiformes > Myctophidae > Protomyctophum > Protomyctophum bolini. The sequence continues at coordinate 22,342,553 of NC_137874.1, read as the reverse complement.
AATTTTGATGCTTATGCACCGTCCCAGCAAATGAAAAATGATACATATACATAGTATATGTATAACTAGCTCTCAATGATGACGTAATAAAGATATGGATTAAAGGACCCAAAGCCAGAGTGTAATTGGTTTTCGATGGTGACGTAATGACGATATGTTTTAGTGTTGGGAGGATTATAGGTAATGCTCCTATGTATACATGTATGTAATCTGGCACCGTATCAGGCACAATTTGCTGGGACGGTGCATACGCATCAAAATTGGCGGGACGGCTGGGGCGGTGCATACGGCGCAAAGTAACCACAGTATACCGCTAATGTGGCGCTGGGTAAGGAGTCCGGCGTTGATATTGGGATTTATTAATGTCTAATGAATATGTTGTGTAGTAACTGCCCAGACCCTGGCAGTTGCCAGAGGAAAGATAACAGGTGTGATTTACGACCCCAAACGGGGGTGAAAATGACTGCTTCTCCAGCCTGTGACTAACAACCCAATAACAGTGTTTAACTATAAAACATTATGCTTGCATTCATCTAAAGGTGGATATGTAATCCCAGTGCCTAAAAGGAATGTAAATGATTAATGTGTTAAACCCTAAATAATGATGTACTCTCATAAAAGGAATAGACCATTCCACCAGCCTAGGTAATAGGAGATACTCAGGCAACCAGCCTGAGTTTTAACAGGGAAGTGTGAAAGGTAACACCTCTGTCTCTCAAGAGAAGGGGATTTCACTTCCTGATCAACATGGCCAATGGCTGAGTGGTTCACTTCCTGGTACCAAAGCTCCTCCTGGGGCTGGCACAAACAGCCAATCACAGGAAGAGCTGATGCAGAGAGTTTAAACCTGCCTCCAGAGCAGGTCTTGTAGAACAGAGGTTATATAAGGTCGTGCGTGTGTCCTCTTGGACCAGATTCTATAACCAAACCAAGGGAGTCCATGCCTCGTGAAGTCGTGATGATAGCACGATGATCAAAACCAAAGCCTGTGTATCACACTGCACAGGCAATCAAGAGCAGCCTCACATCGACCAATGGTAAATATGCATTCATGCTATCAATAAGTGATGAATAATGCGTTATCTATGATGTGTTGTAAACCTGTAAATTGACAAATGTACATGTCTCATCCATTCAGGTTTTTTACCTGATCAAAGGTCTATTCAAAGGCTAACTAAAAGTCTAAGTAAATACCAACTAACCCAATCTAAAGAGCACCAGCTCATTGCGTTAAATGTATGTTTATGAAATCATAATAAAAGTACAATAAAGATTGCGAAAGGCCGGAGATTTGAGTAAATACGTTGACCCTGTGTGAAGTTGTTACCCTTCCTGAGGGTGTAGGAAGCACGTATGTTATCAATTAACAAAGAAATCGTAGCAAGCTATAAATCTGGACAGCTAATCAACTTACAAATTACATATACATAGTATCTAAATAATAATTCAGCGAATGTCTGAATGTCTGTCTGTCTGTCTGAATATCTGAATGAATGTCACTGACAGCGCGTTATCTCATCATTAACTGCACGAATCACTCCCACTTTTCACACAGGCATGGATCATAATTATATGGAGGGCGTAACGGAGCCCTTTTCCCCATTTGACACATTAATGATTAATAATCAATTTATTAGTGAATTAACCTCGCACCTCCGTCCCTTAGCGACACCTGCATCACAGGCCACCGTTATCACCGTTACACCACTGGCATGCTTCCTCTAGCTACCGCTGCACCACAACAAAATGTGCCCTATACAATTTGGCGCCGCGTGTGTGTGTCTCCTAATAGACAGCACAGCCGTTGTCGTCTATCTCCGACCGAGCCACACTATTAGCACACATCTCTCCATGGCAAAAAAAAACTGCACGCTCCCACAATCCGGCTAGGCTACATTTTACCGATGTATTTCACTGTTCAAATATTGTTTTTACATCACTCCAACCCCCTCAGGCCAGGAGGCGGTGTGTGTGTGTGTGTGTGTGTGTGTGTGTGTGTGTGTGTGTGCGCGTGCGTGTGTGAGAGAGACGCTAAACTGTCAACACTTCTACTAAAGAAAGAGGCAGCGATGGCGCCATAAGTCCATATCCATACATTCGGGGACATAAATTGCGCAAAATACTTTTAAACATGAAGGCAGCAGCTTACTGCATTCTCCTAGCTGTTGTGTGCTAAGCTACATTAGCATAGGAAGGAACGGACCCACAACAGTGTTGGCCAATCACCAGGGTTGCCACATTGACTGAGAGGGAAACAAGCAACCAGGTCTATGAAAATGTTAACAGGCCAGATAAAGTCAGAAAATCCGAAAATAAATCTACAATAAGCAACAATATAGCTGACTGTCAAACATCATTGTCCAATGTTGATTTAGAGCAGTGGTTCTCAAACATTTTCATGTCATGGACCACTAATATTCTATATATATATATATATATATATATATATATATAATATATATTTGCTGTTCATATATTCAGAACGGGTAAGGACTAGTATGTATAACTAGCTCTCAATGATGACGTAATAAAGATGTGGATTAAAGGACCCAATGCCAGAGTGCAATTGGTTTTCGATGGTGACGTAATGACGATATGTTTTAGTGTTGGGAGGATTAAAGGTAATAATGCTCCTGTGTATACATGTATGTAATCTGGCACCACTGCCGTATGAGGCACAATTTGCATCAAAATTGTCGGGACGGCTGGGACGGTGCATACGGCGCAAAGTAACCACAGTATACCGCTAATCAACGTACAAATTACATATAGGCATTTCCTTTAATCCACCAGGCACTGATTGACATACGTCACCATCCAAAGTCATCACCCGTACGTATTCATTACAACATTGTTTCTGAAGTGTATAAAAACAATTACCGTCGTTTCATTCAGCATTATCAAAAATTTGTTTATAAAAAGTAAGTCATAAAGCTTTATTCTTTCATAAAGCTTTATTCTAGACAGAGACTTGTATCAGGCACAAGTAGTCATTACTGAGATTTGACAGTTTGTAGCGGTCGAAAGTACTTGCGCACTCTGCTTTCGCACTAGTTGGCCATTTATGGCCTACTAGTGTGCAACAAGCAAGTATGCACTCGACAGAGTGCAGTTCTAGTTTTTTAACCCTTTCTTACAACTACCCCCAAAATTATGGAGCTAACACAAAATACCATAACTCATGAACTAAACAACATACAGAGACAAATGAAGACATTTATCTATATAATCTGGACCCAAGGAATTCATTAAAGTGGTTATTATTAAGATTCAAGCACATCTTGATTCTATTTCAGGACAGAAACAGCAAAAAATACATTTTGTAGAGGCCCCAGGAGGGGTACAGTACATGCACACCTCCTTTTCTTTTTTTCTGGTTTGGGTTTTTAACAGTTAAAACCTGTTATATAACGGTTTATAAAGGTCAAGATGGTCAAGTCTTTCTTTCTCTCTTTCTAACATGCATTCTGCATTTTTATGGTGCTTTTCTATGCACTATGTGCCTACTCAAAGCGCTTACAATGGTTCATTCATTCATACATACATACATAGGGAGGTGAAGTGGCGAACAGTCGACGCCAGCGTCCTCACTTCCCACATTCACACACCAATGGTGGCAAGCTCACACCGACCAACTCATTGGAGGCAGGTCGGGTTCAGTGTCTTGCCCAAGGACACTTCGACATGTGGACAGGAGGAGCCAGGATTCGAACCGCCGACCCATGGATAATTGGACAACCTGTTCTACCTCCTGAGCCACAGCCGTCTAACTTTCTTTCTTTCTTTCTAACTTTCTTTCTTTCTAACTTTCTTTTTTTCACATCTAGATGGTCAAGATGGTTTCGTCTTTCTTTCTTTCTTCAAGAGGTCAAGGTCAAGATGGTTTCGTCTTTCTTTCCAACTTTTTCTGAGAACCCATCTATTAGTACATAAAATAACAGTCTGCGACCTCGGCCTCTGGGAAGCCTCCCTTATACGCAAAAAGTATTTTGCTCACTTACTTATAGAACCATGGTTACTAAAGTAACCATTCAGTTTTCTACGACATACTAGGGTGATTTTCATCTTTTCTTTTGAATAAAGTGAAAGTGTATCCGTTTTTACACACAGACACAGATACACAACACCAGCAAATAAGCCTAGTCACACATGTACAAACACATCTGTCAGGGCTTATCTGTCTAGTCCATTAGGTCTCTGTGTGTTGTGTTATGACTCATTGTTCTTGGACACTAAGGTCAGTGATGGCCAAGGCTGATATTGTCTGGACCTCGTCTGCACAGTATAGCACCCGAGCCAGTTGACACACACACACACACACACACACACACACACACACACACACACACACACACCAGGCACATCCCTGCTGCTGCCCCGAGGTCTGAATGGTGGTGACAAAAGAGTGATGGACATGCTGATTCATCACCCCAAGTGCAATTGATCTTACTCGACCCAGTACTGGTGGAGGAAGAGAGACGTTATTACATTGTTCAGGGGAACAGTGGCACCTTTCGAAGTGGTGCTGCAGTGCAGAGGATTGTGAGCCCTGTTTGTGTGTGTGTGCGTGTGTGTGTGTGTGTGTGCGTGTGCGTGTGCGTGTGTGTGTGTGTGTGTGTGTGTGCGCATGTGTGCGTGCATGCCAGGCCTAAGACTCAAGGTTTAAGTTTGAATTGTATTATAATACAATTAAAGTTGAATAAATAACAAAAAAACCAAAACAATAATACAATAAAATAAACGTATGTGGGGGAAAGGCAGTCCTTTGGCCTACTGGCATTGTGTACAAGAAAGTTGGTATTGATCGTTCCAGGTGAGCTCTGGACAAACAAACCTGGACAGACCCTGTTAAAAATGTGCATGCTGTCTCTGAAGACATGTACCTGCCATCAAGGGACAACATTTAGTCACATCTCTGTGATCATTGTGTGCTATAATGCTATACCATCACACATGGCACCTGAAGAGTGGAAGCATCCAGGAGTGTTGTCCTCACGTTGCTTCTCCTCGCCGTCCCACCCATTAATTTGGTCAACGGTGAATCTCATCTCCTACTGTCTCTAGGTCTAATGAATCTTCCTAGTGGAGCATAAAGATGATTGATGGGCAAAGATTACGGCCATGGGGGATGCTGGGATAAAGAGGGGAGTGCTGAGAAACTGACGCGAGGCAATAATGGGAGCGGCAGACTTATGACACAGAGTGCAGCACTTCTGCTGAAAAGCGAACATATCGTGCAATGTTTGGCACTCACAGTGGGAGACAGAAAGTGTTCTGGGAGCACTCATAGACTATAGTACTCCCATGGCTATACAATATATATATATATATATATATATATATATATATATATATATATATATATATATATAAAATACAGCATATTATCAAATAAAACGAATCTATTCAATGTGTTGGGGTCTATTCGTTGATATCAAATGCAGGTCTCTGTTTGATCAATCAGGGGGAAAGTAATTGCAAGAAATTACAGCACTACATTTTATTAACTTTTATTTAATCAGTATTTCCACATATCACATCATTATACCCATGTCAATGGAAATAATATGAACAAAATAATTACATGGTCACACATAATTATCTGTCCTTTTGTAAAGGTGGATCATGGCAAGAAAGGTGAGCATGGATCCATTTAGATTGGCATTTTTTTGTTAGGTCTCTGCATTCACTTCACAGCATACATTGCATGCCACTGATTATTTTTTCATTCCAGGTGGCAGAACAAAATGCCCTCAAGCTCCATCATATATCAATGTGACCAGATGTAAGGGACAAAGGGAACATGTGTAGATGAAATAATTATGCCAATGGGTAGCATTAGTATACTGGTAAGATAACGCTGGGGGAGCCCGGGTTCCCATCCGGCCACTCTATCCCAGAGCCACCGCCACCCGCTTAACAAAATGAAGATGAACTTGAATTAAGAAGTATCATATAGCACTGGTCTACATGACAACTTGCTTGCTTTTTTTCTCTGATTTGTCATTTTCTTTGTTTAATATCGTGTTTGCTGTCATGTCCCAAAATGAGCTAATTACAGCAATGGACAGGAGTCAAACTGTGAGAGATGACAGGGGGTCTCAGATGATGGTTGATGGATTAACGTGCCTGTTTATTTTAGAGCCCGAAGCATTGATTTATTAATTTATGAGCTATTGCTGCTGACTGTGAATCTTTGATGACAGCTGCTCACCATGCAGTGGCCATAGTCACCATCTTCTTTTGTTAAATGCTATGAAAATTCAAACAAAAACAGGGCTACAGTGGCGTTGTTTGATTGAATTTGTTTACTTTCACGATGCTTCTCGTATAATTATGTCCTAAACACTGGCTAGCTATGAAAATTAGCAACCTCATGGTCTTGCAGCTCAATAGAGATGTTGGAATTGTGGTGAAAAGTAATGAGTTAAATCACTTCACCCTTAAGATACCTAGTTGCTTCCTTTAAAGCGCAAATAACATGCATTTTAAAACTGCTTTTAATATTTAATATCATAATATTGTCTATGTCCCTCAAAGTTATTTCTAATGGTTTGATCCTCAATCACCACTGATAACCAGTCATTTCTTTCTGGACTTTGAAAGCAGTTTTAGCTGCAGTACCACAATGTCCTGAGGAGGTAGGGGTGCTGATATGCAGATTATTTAATATTTGAGTCATTATGAGGGCCGATTCATACTCCTATTTTAGAGCCGAATAAAAGTCGGTTCGGCTCTGTAGAGCCTACAATGTGACGTCATTTGAGGTTCGGGAGGGCGGGTACCGTCCTAAAGTCGAGTCTTCGGTGCTACTGAAAATCTCTGACGAGCCGAAATCATTTCGGCACTACAGCGCCGAAACAGCGGTAAAATAGGAGTATGAATTGGCCCTAATACTGATGCTATATAAAACCAGGCTTGTTTCCATTCCATGCCAGCTTGGAAAATCAACAATGGTGGACATTTTAAACAGTGGAAATGCAAATTTGGAACTGAAGACTGAAGAAGAGGAGGAATTATACAAAGTAGGGTGACATTGATGAGGACAAAATCAGTTGAGCTGTTCCTGAGAGCAATTCCCACTAAAGCACCCATATGATATGAAAGCCTGATTGTTCAAAATTGGTTATTTGTGGGGATAGAAAACACATATGGGAGCCCTAAAAACACAAAAGAAATTGAAAAAGTTGAATTTTATGACTTTAAGTGTAAACTTTGATACAACCATGCGTAATAGAGATTCCATTCAATCTCACCCTATTTAAAAACAGGCCTCAGACTGATTTGCATCTTGCTGTACGTCCTCTCATTTATGCTGATGTAAAGGTCCAGTCAAAAATAACATGGCAGATATCTATTGGGATGTGTTTTCTATTGTCCAGCTGACCAGCTCTTTCAAATCAGATGGATGAGATTCAGGGAAATGAGGTGGAGAGGAAGTGGCTGCACTAATGAGATGCGTCTCATAGAGCTTTCATAGCATAACCTACAGTTTGTGGAAAGAATCCCACCACGTTGGAGTGAGGGTTTTACTTTTTAATGCCAACATTGAGCTGTGTGCCGATTTGTATTGGCTTCTTAAAGGTCAGGCCATGGGGGAATTAAGAGTGCACCTTGCAGTATGCTATTGCTTATGATGCTGGATTGCAAATACCTCCAACACTTCCTTTGAACATGTTGTTTGTTATGTTCACCGCAGCCTTTAATAAACACAACAATAAATCAGTGATGTTAAAATGGAACACTGCAATATCAACATTGCTACCAATTATGCAAGAATTTCGCCTCAGGGAACAGTAAAGTTCATCTATCCATCTATCTATTAGACTGTAGTTAGGCAGACAGTACTGTTCACCTGCCCTACAGTAGACTCACAACGCATTTCATATGATTCCCAGTTGCCGCCAGGTCCAGATATCAAACCAGACAGATATTTGTGCTGGAATCACACTGGGCTAACTGCCTTTGAACCGTTCAGCAAAACTGTGGGAAGGGAACCCCCAATTGGCCTCAGACCAGGGACTTTGTCGGTGAGCGCCAAAAAAGGTTGGCAACTGAGAGTCTGAATTTAGCATGGAAGTACCACTACGCATGTAATGCTGCATTGTCCTAATGCCGGGGGGCGCTCATAAGTAGGTCTACATAATATACATTTGCATGTGCCTGCGTCATTTTGGCGCAAGTGTCTGGGTCAGACACAACTAATTACCGTTTATAGAAGTTGACAATGGTCTTCGTGTCCCCTATGTTCACCTATCTCTTTGTCAGTCAGACTGTACTTTGGAATAATCCATGGATTTCATACTGAGACAATATTTTGACAGCTGAATGAGCTATTCATCTACTATATAATGCGCCATGTCTCTGCGCGCGGCACAGTTGTAATGCAAGTAACTCGAGAACAGTTTGACCCACCGACTTCACATTCGACACACGCGTTCCACACCCCCACAGGGAGTGCAGTGCCAGGTATCGAGTGGGTCGGACCCACGGTTCTCCAGAACCACCACAAAAGGCTCTGGTCAGGCTCTGCCAGTGGGCCTAATGAGTCCAACCCCTTTCACCTGGGCCAGGCTCTGCCAGTGGGCCCAATGAGGCCAACTCCTTTCACCTGTGCAATTTCCAGCCTCTGCCTCAGCCAATTGAGGCTCAACCAATCAGGCTCTGCCAGTGGGCCAAATTGAATGCCAAGTACACTTTTCAGTTTGCAGTCTTCACACACACAAGCACATACACAGATCTCCATGTGGGACACCGGGTGACAGTTAATACGGGTGCTATGACAACGTATATCATTAGGTTCCCAAGTTGCATCGTTCCCAAGTAGTAGGCCGGTGGCCGACTGCGACGGGCACATACAGGTTTAGTCCTACTATAAATGCGCCACGTCTCGGTCTGTCTGCGTGAGCGTGTGTGTGTACGGTTGTAATGCACGTAACTCGAGAACAGTTTGCCCCGTTTGACACACGCGTTCCGCACCCCCACAGGGAGTGCAGTGCCCGGTATCGAGTCAGTCGGACCCACGGTTCTCCAGAACCACCCCAAAAGGCTCTGGCCAGCTCTGCCAGTGGGCCTAATCAGCCTAAATCCCCTCACCTGTGCAATTTCCAGCCTCTGCCTCAGCCAATTGATTGCCATGGCAACCTGCAAATTGATTACTTAACCACTCCACTTTTCACAGTCAGTTTGCACTCTTCACACACAGGCAGACAGACAAATACAGAGATCTCCATGTGGGACATGTTGACAGTGGGTATTATTAGGTTCCCAAGTTGCATCGCTCTCAAGTAGGCCGGTGGCCAACGGGCACGTACAGGTCTTGCTATTATAATTTGTGCATAATAGCTTTAGGTGTGTTAAGATTACACAGTGTGAATCAATCTCTCATCTACCAACACTTTTTTCCCCTTCCAGGATTAGATTTCTAGCAGCCTGTATCTGATTCCAGGATTCCAATTTGAGAGTGCTGGCAATACTATCTGCTTTTTCATGAATATCCTGCCACTGGCTCTGAACAGTTACTGTACAATGCATCCTCTGGCTTTTCCTTGGCATTGAGGGATTCTCTCTTTGGGATACTGGACCGTCTTGTCTCAAGACTCTTGAGAGTAAATATGAAATTAATGAAAAGCTGTAACCATCCATGGTGCAAATAGAGGCCATGCATGCATGTGATCAGTATACTATCAACCTAAAGGCATAGCTTAATTGATACTTCAAGACATCCTGTGAGGCTGTGATAATTGAAGCTCAACACACACCGTCTGTGAACGCAGCGTGTCAAAACAGACACCTCCGTTATTTTCAATGAACCTATCCCACACAGACGGTGTCAGACGCGCGTTCACGCCTCGCCTGACGCTCCGATGCGCCGCTGTGTGTGTTGGGCTTCACATGGGATGGAGTTTCAATCAGTGTTTGAGTCCTTAAGTCCTATAATTTTATCAATGAACTATGAGTCTGAGAGTGCAATGTACAGATCACGGCATCACGCCAATGTCAAAGCTAGGAGAAAACTTTTTCTTTTTAATATCACATACATCAGGACAATGCCACTTTCTTACATTTAGATGTTTTCAATAAACAACATAGTTGTCATAGCAGAACATCTGAACCAATCCATCAAAACACACCTTTGCTTTTCTAGCACACATTTCCTCCTCATTTGTGCAAAATGGTTTTCAATATTCATCATCGTTCAAAGTCGATTGCACGAAGATGTGAAATAATAATCCTTAAACAAGGCACACAGTATAATTACGGCATGCCTTCCCTGTGCAATTGAAATGGCTTTCAGACAGTTGACCCAATGACTAATTAATTTAGCTAATTGGTTTGAATTCTTCTATATATTATAGCTTGAATCATAAAATGAACGTGGTTTGCGCTACGCTCGCAGAGGAAAACTTCAGTAGCAGGAAGTATGAGGAGTTTTCTAAACGGGATCTGCCCTTTGCTAAATATTCAGGAAATGATACTTCTGTAACTATAGGTTACTTCAGTAACCCCAGTTATTTAAACGACTGAGCGAGGTGAATCGCCCTATGGGGAGTGCCATCTCTGGCACGAACACACCATTAAACCATATACTTCACAGACAGTTTATTGGTCTGAACTTCTGCCCGCCCTGGCATGATGATCACCCCTCCCGCCGAGGTGATAAGAGTTCCCTTCATGCCATGCAGGTCATTCCATGTCAACCAGATTGGCTTCTGCTTAGTTAAGTCAGAGGGTAGTCTTTCGGGCGATTCACCTCGCTCAGTCGTTTAAATAACTGGGGTTACTGAAGTCACCTATAGTTACTCAGTGAAACGCCCTATGGGGAAATATAAACTCCCTACCGGTTGAATAGTCACAATTTTCAGTAATTCAGATGGTTGTGGCAGAGAAAATTGTCAGTTCATAGATAGCCTACTGATTGCAATATTGAAACGTTTTGGATAGCTCTGTGGATAAAATTAAATATCAAACTAAATAATTCATCTTTGACTATACACCCCACCCAAAACGAATGTCTTGCATTATTTACTCTTAGTGCAGAGTATGATAGGTGGGGTTGGGTGAGGAGGTAAAGGGGGGTCAGGTCTAGAGTTTAGTGGGCCTCCCTAGGGCAACAAAACTTATACTCATCAGAAAGATAACTCCAGACACGATCCATGGCTACTGGTGAGTTGCAGTAACAAATCTGGTGAAAAGTATTAGCATGAACAGCTGAGACCGACCAATGTGGGAATGTGGGAATCCCTGAATTGCACTGTTGGAATGAGGGCGTGGCTTGGAGAGGCAGCTGATTTAAAGAAGCAGAATTAATTACTATAGGGAATGAAAGAGGGGAACTCTATAGATAATAACCATCTGCCTTCCGTGCTGCAATGAACTATCGCTACGCTTGATTTTATTTAAATCACATACAACCTACAAATCATACTGTAGGCCTACATGTTGGTTACAATTATAAAACAAAATCTGAATTACATTATGGTTTGTCTATGGGTATTAAAGGGAAGAAACTGCAGTCACTCAATGTTAATATAGTATTTGTAATAGTAGATAATAGTAGCACAATTTGAAATTTGCACCCTATGGCCAGAAAAAGAATAAAGGTTGTGTGTTTGACTATAGGGTTTGACTGCATTGCTGAATTCCTACAATGCCCATAATGCTTTTAGTGCACTTCCCCTCCTTGTGGAGAGGGGGGAGGGCTACATGGAAGTGTGACTTTGTAGTCCAGGAAGTGAAATGACATTTTGAACAAATAAATATACACACATAAAAACCACAGGAAATTGTTTCTTGTGTCCTAAACAAAATAAAAATAAGCTCTGGTTGCAAAAGCTTTTAAAGTGGCCCTTTAAAAGCACTGATGGATGAAAATGGCAGCCCTCCTATCCACATCAGGTTCTCCAATAGCCTCTTCTTTTTTTTTGCAGGCTGGATGCCTCACTTGGTAAAGAGAAAAATGGAGGGGGATGTGGAGTGACACGCAGCAAAGGTCAATGGGATCGGGATTCGAACACACTGTCAAACTGCATTTGCAGCCTAGGTGCCCCGCCTGGGTTGGATGCCACAGTTCTACACTCATTGGCCACGCATGTGTTCGTCATAGCGTTACGGTCAAAGTTCATGAATGTATGAAAAACCCCAATTAAAATATTATAAAGAAAGTTCAGCTCTCTGCAGTGGCGCTGCTGCTCTGCTCGATGGAGCGGCAAACTGTCACTGCGCGGCACAACCAATTTGCTGCATTCAGTGGGAAAGAGCCTTTACTATAGTGGGAATATTGCTATTAACCTACAGTGCATACAGTACTATACTGTAATGCCTATACACGTCAATGATATAAGCAGTGGTGACGATATCAATACTTTGACTTCTACTACACTACATCTCAGAGGAAAATATTGTACTTTTACAATTTTACATTTATTTGAAAACTTTAGTTACTAGTTATTTTTAAGATTGAATATTATTACAAAACATTCATTAATTAACCACTTCAACCCTAATTTCGGCCATTTGAAAATTGCCATTTTCAAAATATTTGTATACATTGAAATGGGACAGTCTGCATAGTGAGTACTTTCTACTTTTGGCACTTTAAGTACATTTTGATGCCAATAGTTTTGTACTTCCTGACATTCCTGATTTAAAAACAATGACAATTCCTGACTTAAAACAATTTAGTACTTTTTCCCCACCACTGTGTGGTGGGATAATTGGTCTACTTTTATAGGGACAGATATAAAGGTAAACACTGTTCTAGACACCAAGCCCCTTTGGCACCATGCTGTAAAAAAAGCATTCCTTGGCGAGAATAGGAAGCTGTGATTAGCTTGCCTTCACCCCTTTAGTAGACTGTAAGCAACGTTTTGAAGGCAGAAGATGAAATGCACACGTTTGGAAAGCACAGCATGAAAATAGTAGTTCGGCCATTTAGGTCTGTGGTACCACTTTAGTGTTTTTTTTCTCATTAGCACATTAATTGTGATGGAAACATATCAAGCAAGAGATGAAGGTGCAGGCTACAGTATTTTCTGCACACGGTTCCTCAGATTCAGTGTCCACAAAGGTTAGCCAATTTGTGATGCACGCGCTGAGGATAATGATAAGCATGTTTCCACTGCTGGATTCATGATCTTTGGTGGGAGAATCAAGTTGACGAAGACATTTATATCTTTAAATCTGATCTTTGGTTGAGGCTCTCGTCTGTTCAGATACTGCAGGGTCTATTTATATCCCTGGCGGAACTCATTGAGCTCGGTTTTCCTGCTGCGAATAAATTAAGCTTCTGCTGAACCCTTGCTGTGCCTTTGGAACTATCCGGAGCCCTCGAAAGCCCAGAAATTGGCTGACGTTCATCATGCTGGAGTGCATCCCACAAGTGTTACTTCAGCCAGATACAGCAGCTATTAATTTAAATTTAATCTCCTCCATTGCCCAAAAGATCTGGCAGGAGTACTGTATAGAATGGCATTGACGTAATTATTTTGTAATTATCAGGTGACATACATGGCTGTGATGCCATTACAAGAGTATATGTATTGAATAAAGATAGAATATCAGTCCTTATTAGCCTAAGCATAACTGGTTTTCCTAACACTTGTTTTAATAAAAGTCTTACAAGTCTCCCTGAAATCAATTAGACATTACAGTTGATTCAGATATCAGAACGCTGCTGCTTGAGTCTTCACCAACCAAGAAAACGTATCACTCCAGTCCACCATCTCCCTGTAGCCTATGTCAAAATAATTGATATCAAAACACTATTGTTGGTAAAGCATTGAGGTTTAGGGCCAAAACACATTTCTGAGCTTTTGCAATACCATGAACCATCCATATTTCTCAGGCCACCTGGGACATCTGCTTTATGACCTCAAAATCAAAACTAATGTAGAGAAGCATGCGTTAAAATCTATCTCCTCACAGGATCTTTGATCAAAATGCACAACAAATTCTACACGTGAACTTTGGACCTATACGGACAAGTATAGGTACATTTTTTAAGTGAAAAAAATGAAGTTTATATGAGCCAATGAAAATTGCTGTTTTGTGAAAAAAATTCTTCTGCCCATAATACATACATGCAGCATAATATGCTTATGAAACTTTACAGTATGGTAGAGGGTCATGCCAAATAGCACTGAAACCAGTCTTACTCCAATTGGCCAAAGGGGGGCGCTATAGTTTTTTTTTTAAATGAAACCTTTGAACAGGCATAACTCAAGCCTCGTTTGGCCAAAAGTTATGGCACTTGCAATCTATGGACCATTATCTGAAATGAGCATCTCTCAGAGCAACACACCAGTAAGAAGCACCATTTAGCATGGAAAACAATCAAAGAGCTGTCGGGGAAGAATTCAAACTCCACCATCCGAATCAAGGGAGGGTCAGCCAAAAAGCGCATGGAAAACTGGTCTAACCATTTTAAAAATGTTTTTGGTAAGGAGGCCAAACTTCCAGAAGACTGCACTCTTCCGAGTTTCAGAAACGCTGAACATCAATATATCCCCCCTTTTTTCATACATACAAGCAGACACACGCACAAACATGCACAGACGCACACACACGGTATACGATCACAATGACGGTGAAAATTGGGAATACTGCTGTGACTATGAACAAAGTGCAACTAATAGGATATGAGTTCTGAGGAAAAGATAAATAGTCAACTCACCACAGACCTAACTGCAGTCTGTCAGCCTAAACTCTAAAGCAGTTCCTCGTCAAAGAGAGTCAAGCAAATTACACATTCTGTATCTAGTCTGGCTTATTTTAAGTAAGGTAATACCCAGAGTCCTCTGCTCTCTGACCAAAACTAAATTAATCGCTTGGCTGTCGTGCTCAATTTGTACCAAACAACTATTCCCTTCAACCGCAATTGAGATTACTGGAATTTATTCTTATGTTGTTATTTGTATTCGCTGTCTTTTTGGTTATTATGATTTCTGTACAATGCATTGTGTCTGATGCACAACATCAGACACTCTACCATTCAATGTAGTAGAAGACCTGCAGATATGTCGTCTCCGCCTAAAGGAAATACGTTTTCTGCGACCATGAGACCCGTTTCTGAATTCTTCTATATACACTGTCTCTCCAGCTATAAAATAAACCGAAAAATCACACCCGTGTGAAGTGACCGCAGATATGTCGTCTCCGCCTAAAGGAAATACGTTTTCTGCGACCATGAGACCCGTTTCTGAATTCTTCTATATACACTGTCTCTCCAGCTATAAAATAAACCGAAAAATCACACCCGTGTGAAGTGAGTGGTGCAACTCCGTGTGGGGGACTCCGGGGGATCCCTGGAAGTTCCAGACCCACAGGAACGCGGCCATGGGGGCCGGCCCGGTTCCGGCAAGCCTCCCTGCATCCGAAACGGTCAAGAATGACAGAGTTACTGTGTGGGGGTCCCTCTACTGCACTGTACTGTCACTGTACTGTAACACCCCAAATCATATACAGTGTCTGTGTGTGTGTGTGTGTGTGTGTGTGTGTGTGTGTGTGTGTGTGTGTGTGTGTGCGTTAGGCTGCGCAACAGTGACACTTGGTTGTGAAAACCAAACAAAAAAGGCACTAATGAAACTCGACAGTAAGGAAAGTAAATTGATTTCAGGGATGATCGTTTGTTTTCTATTGCATGAAATATAAACCACACCAGCATCTCCTGTCTGTTATCCCCGCCTACACTGACACCAAACAAGACAGCAACCTTTTAGTTTAATGATTTATTTTATTTTTTATTAATCAAGTGATTACCTGAAGAATCATAACCGAGTGCTTCTTCATTTTGAGGCTGCAAAAGGTCCAAAAAAATTGCAGTATACAGTACATCTCTACAACATCCGTGTACGACAGTTTACTAGACAAATAAATGAGACGAGCCTGCTGTCATAGTAGGCCTACTGTACTCAGCAAGCAATACCAAAGCCTGCAGTGATACTTTGCTGCCAAGATTTAAAGTCATTCTAAGATAAATGAGCATATCACACGAATCCTTGAAGCCCTTCACTGCATACCTGTGAGTTTTGAAAAAATATTGTAAGAATTAACTGGCTTGCTTTTAAAGGCCTGAATGGTCAGGCTCCTGCCAATTTCCTGTGACATTTTAACTCTGCCTGGATCCTCCAGCAAGGCCTACTAATGCCTCCAAAAGTCATGGCTTAAGTTGTCACCAAGAGTAAAGCAAAGTTACCATGTTTACCCAGGGTAACTGGACTAAGCTCAAGAACTTGTTTACAGCCAGGCCCTGCTCATGGAACATTTCATGGTAGGGGTTCAATGCCTTGCTCAAGGTCACTTCAACGGTGGTAATTTTAACGTGCCGGTCCGGGGATACGAACTAGCGACCTTCCGATATCAAGACCTGCCGTTTTCCTCAGGGTGTGACCAAACCATCCCCACTTTCTCCTTAGGATCTGTTTTTGCACTGGCTCCTACAGTACATACATGTAAAGTCTTAATGACTTTAATTCTTTGTGTGTCTTATGTTGAGATTCAAACACTGAGCTGACAAATGTCTACCAGGAAAAGGTTATTCATCGATGTGTTTACAGTTTTTCACGATTGTTAACACACGTTTTTCACAACCTAACGGCATTCTCAAAACTGAAAAAAGGAAAGGAGAATAAGGTGGAAGGTATATAACGGAAAAGGTGGGTGGTCCTTGAACCACTCACGCACTTGAGCAGCCCGGTGGAAGGTCATTTGTCCCAGATGACACTGTGGGTCATCTATGTGGTCAGGTACGTGTTACCAACAAATTGCTCATCAGACCTGAATGTTTAGAGATTTGAATAGTTGTGTGTTGATGCTTTGAGATTTTACGTGATAAGAGTATGCAACAACTGAACATTGTGTGTAGTGTTTGGACAACAAGGTGATGTGTAATTGACATCACAGTGTAAAGAAGGAAAGTCAGAGTCTAATGCAGATAAGGGAGTGTGATGTAGTGCAAATTGTGTCGAGTGATTAGGTACATGAAGTGAAGGTTGTGCAGAATGATTTTTGTGTGTTAACAATCGTGGAAAAACTGCAATGAATGGGTCAAAATGAGGTGATGTAATATTGTCTCATAACAGGCTTATTATGAAGAGAAAAGAAGCATATATGTTAAGATTATCAGAACTGCTTGAAGATGGCATGCTTTTCTGCAAGATGAGGTTTCATGCTGACTGGCCCAGTGCCAGGTGCTACTGTTATATTATGGACTGATGAACTTCCAGTGTAATCTTGCAGCCAAATGCGCAGTTTCAAATAAACAGAAGGGGGGGGGGGGGGGGGGGGGGACCAAATGCGTGCCAGCACAGGAGACCAAAAAAGGCAGCTATTCTATGAATGAATCATACCTGCAGCAAGTTGAGTTTGGTGTGTCTATATGGGGAGAAGCAAGTCCATGTTTTTGTCTATAGTCCTGAATAATTTTGTTCTTCAGCCAATTTATGCATCCATCCTTTGAAGAGAGCCTTCATGATTCTTGGTGTTTGTCCACCAAACACCAGAGAGAGAGAGAGAGAGAGAGAGAGAGAGAGAGAGAGAGAGAGAGAGAGAGAGAGAGAGAGAGAGAGAGAGAGAGATCTGCAAGCTCATAGTCACAACATGTCACATATGTGATGTTGTGGAGACACCATAGACATGCAAAGAGTGTATCATTAACCTTGTCCCCTCAGATGTCTGCATTATGGTGCACTGTGGTAAAGGATTGCAGCCCTCAAAGACCACTATGAGAATAAAATGGCCATCGACAGAATAAAATATGTGTTGCATGCTTGAAATAAGACTAAATGATTACCATTTTCAAAGGCCTTAAATTTAAACCACATTGCTTTCATCTGCAGAGTTTACAGTGGATCATGCCAAAGAAAATCTTTACCATATGCTCCTCCTCAGGCCCATAACCCAAGACTCTCCAGCAACAACCACGGTCCACTTAGGGGTCTGAGCAAGGCAGGTTGCCCTTTACACAGACTTGTTTGACAGTCGTTTTGTCTTTTGGAGCTGTTGGTATTGGTAACAAGCTCCCTGCTGTGAATCTCTGGATTCTGACACATTCTGCTCATTGCTTTATCACAGCTGCAATATGAACCTTGTCCAATCCAATCCAAGGGCTAGCGGCCAATAGACAGCACCTCATTACTGTTATTGATCCAAGTTATTGTCATGCTTTCACCTTCCCAATGAATGTCGATGGAACATCATGTCTGATATGTATTAGTTCTTGTCATTGACGAAGGAGCTAGGACAAATCAACTTTGGAATTAGCACATAGTTGTTGAAAGACTTCTCAAAGCGAATTAATCTATCACGTCATGCAAACCTTTTCATCTTCATTAACACAATTCATTTGCCATTTGTATGAAACAACTCGGTCGTGAAATTCAAATGTGAAGATATTAAAGTACCATTGCAGTCGTTCAAAGAGGATTGTGCTCGCCAACAAATATCCAATGTGTCACATTACCAGACTATAAAATAAAAAATGTCTCTTGGCTCCCAAACACATCACTGCAAAATGTTTACAATAGGCATTGATTCCAAGACCCATCACTCTCCTTTACCCACTTCAGAACAAAATGTCACTCCAGTGATGACCATCTGCTCCAACTAGAGTCAGGCAGCGTGGCTGACGCTTTCCCTCCACCTTATATGCAGTCGACCACAGTAAATATTAAAATCATTGAGACCGGGAAAGCATCCGTGTCATTTTAGATATTAACGATCGCTATTAAAAATCACACCCATGTGAACTGAGCTATGCAACTATACTTTCATTGTGATATAGTTACCGTGTTGTACTGTCGTCTGTACTGTACGGTACAGTTTTATTGTTAGTTATACTTTTGTTATAGTTATACTAGTGCTCATATCAGTGTGAATGGGCCTATAGGCTGCTCAACTTTAGCGGTACCACTTTAGGTCACCCAGCAGTATTGCAGCTGTATACCAGACATAGAGACTTAGGCCCTCATTTATCAATTGAGTGTAAAATTGTAAAACTTGCAAGCCCAACTGGTGTGTTGTATCTTAAAGGGATTGTGACATTTAAAACACATTTTTGTAGATATTTTGTGTTCTTTGGCTTTTCTTGACATCAATTTCACCAAAAAAAAACCAAATTTGAACATTCAGTGTATTCTCCGCTGTCTGGACTTTTGTGAATAATTATGCAAATATGACTCGTGGCTTGGACGGCGGAGGCCTACGTAATGTAACGCTAAACCCCGCCCCCTCTCCTCTGCTCCCTGTCTACCAATTCTACTACCCGCCCCCCTCCTCCTCATCCCCGCCCCTCTCCTCTCCTCCACCTGCTCTCCTCTCTTCTTCCTCATTCTGTCCGCGACTTTGTTTCAGTATAATAATAATAATAATGGCTTCTAGAGAAAAAGCAATCTGCTCCGTTGTCGGCTGTGTCAATCAACACAAGTCCTTGCACTTTCCACCAACTGGCCTAGATGAAGATTCACGCTCTAGGTGGATGCATTTTATTTTTGACGGTAACGTTCCAACCAAGTTGTCAAAGAAGGGACTCTTGGTGTGCGCACATCATTTCACCCCAGAAAGTTTTTCAAATCTCGGACAAGTTCAGAGTGGATTTGCAACAAAAACTTTTTATGAACCCAGGAGCAATACCAAGCATTCGTGTCCCAATCCCAAATAAGTATTTATACTGCAATGATTTGTGTTAAATTGTTGTGCAGTACTATTTGAGTGGACTCACAATAAAAAATCAATCGCCTGCAGCACTCCGAAATGCTTCATGGTAGCCTACTTTTAATTTATAGTCAATCACTGCCACTACCCGCATTAGCTGTGTGTTTGACTATTATTAATCTTTGATTCGTGGCGTGCACCAGCTGTTGTAGATTGCATGTGCTCATTATTGTTCTTGTAATGCGATACAGTGGAATAGCAACGCGCACTCGCGCAGCCAACGCTCGTGTGATATAATCCACGTTAAAAGTATGGCGAATAATGATAGGCTATAGTCATTGAGTATGATGACGATGACATTACACAAGTTTATGTCGACGTGGTCGTGGGGTGAGATATTGCAGGAGTTTCATAGGCGCGTTCGGAAATAGCGCACTAAGCCCACTGGCACTGTGCAATGCAAACTAATAGGCGAGTGCGCTCCGGTGCGGTATTTCCGAACGTGCCTTATTTGTTTACCAACTGTTGCTCGTACGATGACGTTGAATAGAGAATACATGTTACAAAGGGAGTCTACCAACGCGCCTCAAGCCTAAAACGGCTGATCCGGTGCTTCACAGGTGCAGGGACATCAAAGTTGCAAAAGGAGAGGAGACTGGAGCAACACGGACATTTTGAGCCTTTTACGTTTCGACCTTGCGGACGGTCTTCATCAGAGTGGACTCTGATGAAGACCGCAAGGTCGAAACGTTAGTCGTTTTGTATACTCAGCACCTTAATAAAAGGCTCTAAATGTCCGTGTTGCTCCAGTCTCCTCTCCTTTTGCAGCAGAGAATACATGTTGTTGTCCATCCCCTCAGTACATACATGCAGTGATAGTCTTATTATAAATAACATTTTATATAAACTATAAACAAATAGTTATAAAAGGAGAAGAAGTTGCGTGCGTTGGCACTGGCAGCGTTGCTATGGCTGAGATGCTCTGAACTTGTAAAGGAAAAAAAAAAAGAACAGTCCCTTTCTCTGAGGGGGGCGGAGAGGTATGGAGGGCTTGAGGGGTGGGGGGGGGCGGAGCTGGGTAGTGATTGACAGGAAAGGGGGAATTACCGACATCTACAGGCTAAAATAATGTATTTTTCTATGCCTTCTCAGGATGCATATTACATACACACAAAAACTCCTGGCAAGAAATACTGGAGTGTTCAAAAAAAGTTCAAACTTTTTAGACACGTTTGAAGGACCATGGCCAAGACTTTTAATGTTGTTAAAATTATGTTAAAAATAATGTCATAATACCTTTAAATAAATAAAGAACGAACACCCGCAAGGCCAGGTGTCTAAATCAATATTTTGTTCAAAAATCATTGTTGTACAACTTTAAATCAAATAAAACTATTAATGAGTAAAGAGTTCGATGTGATCAGTATCGACCTCTTTAATCATTTTTCTATTAACAGTTTATATATTATTACATGCATGCTTTTAGAAAATAAAATACAAAGTATTTTATAATATCAATCTTAATTATTCAACAAAAGTTGACATAAATCAAATGCTTTCAATATAAACTCATAACTCAAACAGTTAACCAATTGATCCAAATGAAAATGACACCAAGCTTAAACTCACCGATGAGTAACAAGGCGGGATTAGCACAGTAGTGTAGAGGAACCTGCTGCTGCCATGCCAAACAATTCAGCCATCTTGAATGGGAGTGTAGGAACTGAAGTCATTTTTATACTGCTGTGATTGACAGTTTGACATGGGTTGCCATTTTCGGGTTGCCATGTTGGCTGGGTTACCCTAGGCCTATATTAATTTTACCCATTCGTGCGCAGTGAGCACTTATTTAAATGGTGAATGATTAAGCCCCTTACACCTATAGCCTGCAATTGCAAATAGGCAAGCTGTATGCTTGTCATTGTCACTTGGAAATAAAGTGCAGTCCATTTATGCCTAAATATTATTTTTATAATATCACAGTGATTATATAGGCATCGCTCATGCGCTCCCAAATCATCTCACAAGTGCACTCTCATATGTTTAACAAGGCCAGTAAAGCACTGTTTGATTAAACACAAACAAATACATGTTATATTGTTTTTAATTGCTTGTAAAGTTGGAAATCTCTCTTTTTCTTTTTTTTTTACATGTATATACATACAGTTTGATATTAACATTTTAGGAGTGAATACATATGCTTAGATGCCTGTGACAGCATGTCAATTCTGCTCCACTTTTCTACGAGAGAAAAACAGCTGAGGACAAAGCTTACGACAGCTCCCGACCTAACGTGATTTTTGTCCTGGCTCATGTTCAAGTTCAAGATTTTGCGGAAATGGTCAATGCAGAAACTTGCGGTAATTCCGGTCATTGGAGTTGTGTGCACCGCTCAAAAATGAAAGGAACATGATATTCCGACCAGTTCCTTTCCCCTCCATCAGGCGCCCCAGCTGGCCAGGGGGAGGCAGTTTAGAGACCAGGATTACTGCAAGTTTTTTGTGAGGGTACCTATAGGGGACACGGGGAGAACATGCAAACTCCACACAGAAAGGCCCTTTTCGCCAACCCTGCATCGGGTATGGGCACTGATGACGCGGAGGAGAGAACACACCCACAGCGTCCCCAGCAGGAATCGAACCCAAGACCTTCTAGCTGTGAGGCGACAACAGTAGGCCTACCGACTGTGCCACCGTGCCCACTTTACATCTGCTATGTGTGTGTGTGTGTGTGTGTGTGTGTGTGTGTGTGTGTGTGTGTGTGTGTGTGTGTGTGTATGTGTGTGTGTGTGTGTGTGTGTGTGTGTGTGTGTGTGTGTGTGTGTGTGTGTGTGTGTGTGTGTGTGTGAATTAGGGCTGTATATGTATTAGGACTGTCAAACAATAAAAAAATGTTAATTAGATTAATCATAGCTTAAAAATGAATTAATCATGATTAATCACCATTCGAACTAAGTCCAAAATATGCCATGTTTTTCTTTATATTGAATATAGTGGGAAGGGAAAGATAAAAGACAGAAGGTGGATATATACATTTAACATATATGTATCTATGTTTTATTCTTTGTCTCTCTGTCTCTCACCCCGTTGTCGTGCTATGTGATTCAAGCCACTGTAAATTGTGCAGCCTTTTATGGCTGCACAATTATCCAGATAGGGTTGGATCGTGCAGAGTGGATGGGTCATCCAAGCATGGATTAATTGCATTAACATTTTTAATCTAATTAATTGTACAATTTAATTAACTCAGTTAACTCATCAGTTATTTTGACAGCCCTATGTATATATATGCTTGGATGCTTGCTTGGATCAGACAGTGCTGGTACAGCAGTCGTGTACTCTGGAGGATGTAAGGTTCGTTCAAGTTCGGCGCTGCAAGGTCTCTAAAGTGCATCAGAATGAGCAGCCCGCACGCACGCACGCACGCACGCACGCACGCACGCACGCACGCACGCACGCACGCACGCACGCACGCACGCACGCACGCACGCACGCACGCACGCACGCACGCACGCACGCACGCACGCACGCACGCACGCACGCACGCACGCACGCACGCACGCACGCACGCACACACACACACACACACACACACACACACACACACACACACACACACACACACACACACACACACACACACACACACACACACACACACACACACACACACACACACACACACACACACACACACACACACACACACACACACACACACACACACACACACACACACACACACACACAACAAACCTTGTGGGACTGATGCATGACAATGAAAAATGTTTCATAGACAATGACAGGCTGTGACCTGTACTGCATTTCCATTATAGAGTATATATAAGCATGACAGGGTAATTGTATTTTCTTTTTGTATTTCCGTATCCCCTCCACACCCTTCTGTGTGGAATACTGTGTTGTTGCACAGTTCTGTTAATCTAATTCATGTGACTATTGTGACAATTGTGCCTGTGTGAGTGCGTGCGTGCGTGTGCGTGCAAATGTATCTGTGTGTGCATGTGTGTGACATTTCGCACTAAGCTCCATTGTGAACGCAGCAAGCATAACCGTACAGTTGGTCAGGATTCATTGGCTCGTCTTAGTGTGTGAAAGTGGCACCACTTTGTGAGCCCACCACATGAAAGTGGCATTGCTTCGCCAGTCAATATCATGAATTATGTATGGCTGCAGTAGGTTCTGCATCATGTGCCGGCTCTTCAGTAAATTAGCATTTGGAGAGCTGTTTGCTGTTGTTGTTGGTGAGGATTGTGGTGTGTTATGGTCTAAATCTCTAAACTATGGAATTATGATATATTAGAGTGTTTTGGGCTCATATTTTATTTATTTATGTATTATTCATTCAAATTCATAGAAAGGTTGCCAGATAAAACACACTGTTAGATACGGTATAGGCATATATGGAGGTGATTATTGACTGAGTAGTCTCCACTTAAATCAGGGGTGTTGCCAATAGGCCGGTAAAACAATTAAAACTAGAACTGCACTCTGCCGAGTGCATACTTGCTTGTTGCACACTAGTAGGCCATAAATGGCCTACTAGTGCGCAAGCAGAGCGCGCAAGTACTTTCGACCGCTGGAAACTATCACATCTCAGTATCTCTGTGAAGGAACGTTTGAAATGTATAATCATTACGTGTAACTAGTTGCTACCTAACTACTTTTTTACAGAAAAATGAATCATTTATATGTGATGAAAAAAAGGTATATAAACTGGTATATAAACTAAAATATATTATACAGTATAATTATTTTATTACTTATTGTAAATTGTCAATTGTTTTAAATGTATTTCATTTTGTACTATAGTGATATTAATACTAAATCATGATCAGAGTAATATGTGTCTCTAACTTCAATTTCTGTAATAATACTTTCAAATTTGTTGAAATATACATGATCTAAAATACTTCCGAAATCTGTAGTTGGATTTGTATCTCAGTGATGACGTAAGAGAAATGGTCATCTGTGTAATCTGGTCCCACCAGATACCACATTACGTCATCGTTGAGAGCTGGGACCAGAGTACACGGTGTGTACGGTATATGTATGACTAGCTCTCAGTGATGACGTAAGAGATATGGTCATCTGTGTAGTCTGGTCCCAGCAGACCAGGCACAGATTTACAAATTACAAATCACATTACAACTACATACAGAGTATGTAGTTGTAATTTGATTAGCAGTATACTGTGGTTACTTGGTTCCAAAAAGTGAAGCCAAGTTTTTTTCAACCGTAAGTCTGTGCCTGGTTTGCTGGGACCAGTTACAACATTACGTCATCGTTGAGAACTGGGACCAGAGTACATGGTGTGTATATGACGTAATGTTGTAACTTGTAACTAGTCCCAGCAAACCAGGCACAGACTTACGGTTGAAGAAAACTTGGCTTCACTTCGAAGAGACCAAGCGAAATGATTACTTGCGCGCTCTGCTTGCGCAAGTAATAAAACACCTGTGTGAAGTGAGGGGCGCTAATATAATAAAGTCTAACTCATGTTGCTATGATTAGGTGATGTAATGGTGATGTAAAACAAACGGTGACAAAACAAACATTAAATTATCTTTACTGTTAATGGCATGTAATGTTTGTGTGAGGGACAAGATGACATAAATTTTACCTTCATTGTCAATGGCGTTTTTAAAACAAACATTGAACTAAAAACACGTCATTAAACCTGTATATAGGAGGGGCCCCTCAAAAACACAACAAAAACAAAACATTCCAAATCGGTTTGATATTCAGCATCAAACCGGACGGCTAATCCCGCCTTTTACCACTTGGGGCACACTTTTCTATTTGAGGGGCGCTAGCCCCTCCTATATACAGGTTTAATGTTTGTTTTTAGTTCAATGTTTGTTTTAAAAATACCATTGACAATTAAGATAGTTTAATGTTTGTTTTTAGTTCAATGTTTTTAAAACGCCATTGACAATGAAGGGAACATTTACGTCATCTTGTACCAAAACATGAAATGCCATTAACAATAAAGATAAGTTTGTTTTGTCACCGTTTGTTTTACATCAACATTACATCACCTAATCAACATGAGTTAGACTTTAATATATTAGTGCCCCTCACTTCACACGGGTGTGATCTTTTATACATTACCTCACTGCCAGGTATTCATTAATAGTGTATACTGAGCATCTATCTCTGTGACAGACCTCATACCTCGAGGCTCGTGCCATTTCGTTCTAACCTCAGCTTCTCAACAATCTAATGTACAGCTTTACTGTGTGTGTGCTTGCGTGTTGAGCATGTGTACATGAAATAAATACAAGACATTTGACTTCAAAGAGGGAGGTGAAAAAGTGGATGAACGCCCTCTCGACTTATCAGCGCATATCACTGTCCAGAGAGAGAGAGAGAGAGAGAGAGAGAGAGAGAGAGAGAGAGAGAGAGAGAGAGCAAATGTTTTGGCCCATTTAGCCGTAATAATAAAAGGAAAAGAGATTGTTTTACTACAGTACCACTCTCAATATTCCCCCTTTAGGAAAATAGATTGTTGTGCAGCGTCATGACCTCAATATTCACCCCATTAATAATAAAAGGAAAAGAGATTGTTGTGCTACCTCATCGTCTCAATATTCATTTCTTTTGTTGGCTCTTTATTCATCGTCTAACCTCATAATTCACTTCCCCTCCAGCACTTTGCCCTCCATGGGAGTGATTGTCTAATCTTGAAAAGCGAGCCCATGGGTCTGCTGAGTGGGAAATCATGTTGCTGTTTGAATAACGCTCTTCCCTTCCTTTTCTCTATCTCTGTCTTTTCTCCTAGGTAAGCACTTTCTTTGGTCCCTGGTAGTAATGGTGGTGGTGGTGTGTGTGTGTGTGTGTGTGTGTGTGGGGGGGCACTTCATGTGGGGTAACGTGTGTGATTTACCTACGGCCCAACGGATAGAAAAGTTGTTCAGATACTATTTTGGGCTGTAGACTAATGATCCTGGATTTTCTTTATCTTTGAGAAATAAGGAGCTTGTAACATGCTATGGTAATCCCATTTATCATGTCACTCATGCTGAAATAATGTCTTGTTTTGCTTGTGCCTATAATGTATTCATGACTTATAAATAATGTCATTCCATTCCAATGCAATCCATATGAGAGGCATCATAAAATACCCTAATTTCACTGGTCCATTACTGAGTTTTGTTTGTGTTCTAATAAAGTTTCCCATATGTTTGATTTGTCCTTTTCAATGTCACATATCTGAATGTTAGTGCTTTAAGTTTTCAGTCAGTCAGCCTTTTGAGCAACAGCAGGTTTGGATACAGTACGGCTACCACATTTTGGGCTTTTGCTTAATGGTAATGAAATACCAAGCTTCATATTTATAGTCCTTGGCAGAGTAACCTCAACCAGTGGAGGCATCAACAGATGGAAAATCACACACTGTATGTTTATAGTTTCCAATGAAAATCAATATAGAATAGGTTGTGTGCCTTCTGCAGAGCTGTGCTGTCATTGTGTAGCCTACATGCTTAGGTCACATTCTCACCTAATACTTCGGTAGACTCATGCATATGGGCGGAGATTTTGGGATTCTTGCATATTTAATTTGCTGCGGTTTGCCTTCACACTGTCATCCGTAGCAATTGGAAATGCAGCAGGGGGGACCTTTATCAATGTGTTCCATTCATAAACCTAGCCTACAACACAGTGAAATCTATGGTGATAAAATTATACTCATATAAACTTGCATGTGTCGTGCCGTCTGGGACTGGACCCCCCCCCCCAGCTCTCTCTCTCTCTCTCACTATACACATGCAGCCACACCACGCACTTTTGGGCATGGAGGCACAGCGCTGAGCACACTGATATAAGAGACTGTCAGCAGCGCAAAATGTTTACAAGTTTATCGAGATGAAAGTCCCTGCTCCCCAGTCCCCACACAGTGACAGCACTCCATGTTTATGGCACAGACAGACAGAATATTCTGTAGGCTATAATACACTGTAGTGTTTTTATGTGTTTTCTTAAGCAATTGATTAATTTACTCGTCCTCATTTCGATCAGGGCTTCAGTCTCCTCATTCGACCACGTCTAGTATCCACGGTAACGGGACATCTTTGCGCTGCGTAAAATATGCCTTCTCCGTCTCCA
Source organism: Protomyctophum bolini (assembly GCF_963924005.1). Classification (NCBI taxonomy): domain Eukaryota; kingdom Metazoa; phylum Chordata; class Actinopteri; order Myctophiformes; family Myctophidae; genus Protomyctophum; species Protomyctophum bolini. The sequence continues at coordinate 22,314,777 of NC_137874.1, read as the reverse complement.
ACTGTGTTCAGCGCTCCTCACCCGCCACATTGTTTGCTTCATTTCCTTTATTTACTGCGGATTGCATTCACACCTGCACCGAATCGTAATCAAGTGCGATTGGAAGCGAAGCGAAATCCCCGTTTTTGCTCGGAGTAAAATACGGTTCTTTGATACGCATTAGGATTCGAATGAGCCTTCACACCTGCCAAATGAAGTGCACTTTCTGAAAATGCGCAGCAGGATTCGTTTTAATCGCAGCAAAGCTCTCTGGTGTGAATGTGAACTTATACAAACCCGTAGGCTACTGCATTGCATATTTAGGAGATGTGTCAGACAAACGTCAGAGGATGCAGTCTGCTTACCTTGGTAAGATTTAAGCCAAATAATGCGATACAGTGTGATAATGTAGCATCACCCTAGACATTGTGGAGAAATGCTCTTGCGTGAACCTGGACCATAATTGTAGTCTAATTGGCTCAGTGTGATGTATGAGGGTCACAGATGGCTGACTGCATTGCCAGTTGATAAAGCAATGTTGATGCAAGAAGATCAATCCATTGATCTTATCGATCTAGCTGTCTTAATATCTGACTGAATATTCCTGTTTGCCTGCCAGTCTAATAATAGAACATAGATCATAGAATATAAATACATAATTCTACATTTTACAAAATAAATATATATATATATCTTTATCAGACAGCTGAAGACCTCTATAGGGAACATGAACTGTGATTTCACGTTGTTTATTGCTAAATAAAATCATGTGTTTATCAAAGATATGGCAGCAGTGTGATGTTACTGAACTGGAGCAGAGTCACTGCATTCTGCTGGAAGATAGTCACAGCTGTGTCTTTGAACTATGTAGCTTACCCCTCACTGACGTATTTATGTAATCACATTATCTTTTTTGTCTGACCATAATAGTGCACCCATTGGTGTATTTGAGGACAAGGAGCACAATCTATTTTGCGCCTGAAAAACAGAGGATCTGTCCTATCTCTCCATTTTCCAATCTTTATCGTTGCAAATGCCTCATAATGTCATATCCACTACTGTTATGGAAGATATTTCATCATTATTTCATACAAAAGCCAATGCAAATGACAGATTATAAAATGGCCATTTCATAACAAACATCCATTATAGAAGCTTTATTTGTTCATGTACACATTATACAAGCAGGGCAAAACATAACCTAATTTAAATGAAAAAGAAGAGCCGGCTAGTGTAAACGTGAAGCTGTGGGACTATTTCTCCATTCTGCCAGATGTAAAAAAAGACAAAATGCAGTAATGTCAAGATGCCCAATTATTCTCGTAGTTCTCTTAATTTTGTAGAATTCTGCTTTGGATATTTACTCTTCGAGTGTACATGCACGCTCGCACATGGAACATTTACAAAAAAATAATTGGAGCTCTGAAAAAAGCAATTTAAAAACAAAAGGAATGTTCATTTATCACTTGCTTGAAGAGCTAATTGTATATTTGCTTGTTCCCCATGCATGAAGAGTGGCTAAACATGTGGTTTGTTTATTGAGACAACATGGACTAGTGTATAAGAAGAGAGGTGCTGAGCCAAGGAGCGGCCACTTGGTAAAGGGAAGGTTCCCAGTTCGATCCCTGGCTCACCCAGAGTTACTGTGGAATTTCTCCCGATGAGCAGGTTGGTGACTTGCAGGGTTTCACCTCTGCCATCAGTGTATGAATTGGTGAATGTAATGCACATTGTGCTTTGACAAAGATACTATATAAATGCACCATTAGGCCTGAGATCCCACCAGTTCCTAGCCTTGCTCTACTTCAACTCAGCATGGTTAACAAGGCATCTGTCAGAGAACTGGCTATGTCTTCATTCACTGTATGACCCATCAAGAATACTGCCTCTGAGCAAAAACTAATATAAAGGTAAAGTGAGCTGTGGCTGCTTTTATTTATTGCTATCTCTAGAAAGAGAGAGAGAGAGAGCGACACACACACACACACACACACACACACACACACACACACACACACACACACACACACACACACACACACACACACACACACACACACACACACACACACACACACACACACACATCATCGGACATGATGGACAGCTAAGAGAGGTGTGCGCGGACTGTGCAAATGTGTGCGTGAGTTCAATACAGTATGGCCTATAGCATAGGCCTATAGTCATTATACATGTAAATAACAGTTCATTGGTGAGCCAGCATGGTGCTTTATAGCATGCCTTTCCTCTCAGCGTGGGACCCTTTGCACATTCTCTATCAGTGTGGGTTCTGTTTCTCACCATTTTAATGACTTAGAATGGTGACACGCACGCACATCCACACGCACGCACGCACATGCGCGCGCGCACACACACACACACACACACACACACACACACACACACACACACACACACACACACACACACACACACACACACACACACACACACACACACACACACACACACACACACACACACACACACACACACACACACACACACACACACACACTGCAAGCACTGTTCTTTTCAATCAAAGGCAGTAAATCAGGCATTTAGGAGGGACATGCTAGACTTTGCATTCTCGCAGAACTTCACCTCATCAAGGTGCGAGGAGAGCACCGGCCCACCGTGCATGCTCTCCTGTGATGGGGCCCTACCCCAACACTTTAATCATCACCAGTGACCTCACTCATCACCGCCAGATTAAAAAATCAATCATGCCTCCACCTCGCCACTGCTAATAGCTCCCCTACACTTTTATTTGTTCACTGCTGCTAACTATGATAATATTTTTATCAGTGGAACATGTCCATCAGCAGCCATAGATATTGGCACAGACAGTGAAGGCCAACAACACTATATCTAGTGTTTAGATATATAGTGTTTAGATATAGATATTTATATAGTATTTAGATGACAAGACCACATGGCGGAGATCTCAGGCAGCAGTGGCCTATGGGTTAGAGTAGCGCCCTTGTTGCTGAAAGGTTGCCGGTTCGATTCCCCGGAAGGGCAGGAACAATTCTGGGTGGGGAAGTGATTGTCATCACTCACCCAACACCGCTGAAGTGCCCTTGAGCAGGGCACTGAACCCCCAACTGCTCTCCCTGGAGCTGCTTAGTGTCCAACAGTATAAGACTGTTGTTGTACTGGTCAGCTCCCAGGTTTAATGCATGTGTTTCTATGTGCAGGGCGTTGCTGAAAATGAGCACCTGTGCTCAGCTACTTCCCTGGGTAAATAAATTAAATAAATAAACCGGTGGTGGATTAGACTTGACGGAGATCTCCGTCAGCGGGAGGGAATGTGTTACGTATACATTCATCAACATAGATTTCCATCCCAGGTGCTACTCAGCATCAAGGTTGGAATGTACGAGGAGAGGAGCACCGATGTGTCTCAGGTTCAAATTAAGTCTCACTATGCTCTGTCGCAGGCCGGCCTAAGGGTGTGAAACTGTAAACAGCATGGGATGAACAACTAGGAACTTTAAATATAATAATAAGAGTAAGAAAAAGGAAAGGGCATGCAAATGTTTGTGTGTCTTTTAAGGATGCATTGGGGAAATGTTAAATCTTGAAGGCCTCTAGTTTGAGTGTAGTTGTTCATGTTTATCGGGTTCAGAAGTTTGATGCACAGCAGTGGAATCGCTATAGCCGGTGGTAATGGACAAAAAAAGTAGTCATAATGGAAAGAGACAACCCACCACAGTGGCTCTTATTGCATTTTATTTCATCATGGTATTATCATTCTGTCCAGTCGACGCCCCTCTCTGAATAAAGGGGAAGACGCGTAATATCAGTTTGCCCGTTAGATATAGCTGTCATTAATCAAACTTGCACATTGTCAGTGGAATATTGCAGACCCTCGCATCAAGAACACTATAGCCATGACAACAGTTTCAGCTTGCAATACTTAAAGGGCCACACCAGATGTGTTTTTAGATACCGTAGTTCAGTAAGTGTCCATGGGTTCCATGATGTCATGGACACTGCAGGGCTCACTTATTTCCTGGACTACATCAAGGACTGTCTAAAGAGGACGGGACGCGAAGACCGTAAGGGCGCCGCCATGTTGCTCACATGGTGCTCCATGGAAGGAAAGAAACATGCGGCATGGCTTTATGCAGCCAACACTTCCGTGTTCAGCTTCCTTGGTCTAAACTGCGCATGTTTCTTTCCTTCCATGGAGCACCATGTGAGCAACATGGCGGCGCCCTTACGGTCTCCTCTTTAGACAGTCCATGGACTACATGTTGTCTCAGTAAGACAGCCCTCCCCCTATCCACAAGGAGGAGCAATGGACCAAAACATTATGGGAATTGTAGTCCAGGGAGGAAATGAGCCTAGTGTCCATCACCATGACATCATGGAGCCCATGGACACTTTGAAATACTAAAAAACTAAAAACACATATTACCCACGTAAAACCCCCAGGAAAGTGTTTTTTGTCATTAAAATAAGAAAAAATACTGCACTACGTAGATAACGTACTCAAGCTAGAGGCCTTGAAGTGGTTGTTGTTCTGTTAGTGTTATTGCATTGAAAGGGCATGTTTAAATGCTTTATACGGTTCAGCTGTTGGCCCTATTTGGATTTTATTTTCACATCTCAACACTGACATAATAGTCCTTTTATCATAAGTGATCATGCTAACTTGTTGGAAACAAGTATAGGTAAGGGAAGCCCAAGTACAAATTGACAGTGGAACAGAAAGGAAGACAAAGAGGCGCTTTAAGCCTTAGGGCCGATTCATACTCTTATTTTAGAGCCGAATAAAAGTCGGTTCGGCGCTGTAGAGCCTACGTCATTTGAGGTTGGGGGGGGGGGGGCGGGTACCGTCCTAAAGTCGGCTCTTCGGTGCTACTGAAATTTTCTGACGAGCCAAAATCATTTCGGCACTACAGCGCCGAAACAGCGGTAAAATAGGAGTATGAATCGGCCCTTAGATCCAGCAGAGTCCACTAAGGATGTTTTGGTGCTGGTGTGCCAAAGTATAAGACAATATTGACCATTGCAGTAAAATACATATAACTGGGGGCACAAACAGAGTATTTTTCAGCAATTGCTCCTTCCAGTGGTCTTTTGCTTTTCTGTAATCAGTCTGAGAGCCGCCTTGCTGTTCTTGCTGCAGAGATTGCACTGTTTCATTAGCAGCACAGACAGCCAGTCAGGAAATTGTTTCTTAGTGTGAATTAAATGCCAGCAGGGGCCTCAGAAGCTGGGAAGCCAGGCTTAAGCTCTGTCCCTGATTTAGCTGCAAGCTATTAAATACCACTGACATCAAGAGGAAGAGGAGGAAGAATGGAATAAAATATATCCCCCTGAGTGATATATGACGCTTTTTCACTGCAATAACTATGTTACACGTGTTGTGCTGTGTAACATATCTCATGGTTTCTGGATTTGTTTTTGCACTCCGACAAGTGATGTGCCTATTCTATTATAGCTTTTCTGCATTTGTTTCCATAAGTGAATTTGTGAAAGCTTTTCAGACTACAACCATTATGTGACTGAGAGCCTATCCCTATACCATCGTGCAACCTCCAGCTTTTCACCAGAGGAGAAAACTGAATTTATTTATATTTGATCCAAAATGAGTTAATAGCACAGGCAGACTCTTCACATACTAGAGCATGTCTGAAATAATTATCAGAGCTGAAATTGATATGTAAAATTAACATGTAGCTATAGGTGTAATGTTAGAGATCACAGAACCTTTCAAGCCTGTTTTCTCAACTCGTTGTTTTCTGCAAGACAACTCTATAAGCCACACCTACAAAACTGGTGGGTCAAACTGAACAACCAATGTCAATTTGAAGCTGATTCCCTGCTGTTACGACCCTTTATAGTGTCTAGGGGAAAAGACCTGCAACATGTTGGAAATGAGAAGCAGCAGCTTGTGCAAAAATATAATTTATTAACAAGAATGTGGATAACTGAATAAGATGAACCAATTAATCGAATTCAGACTAACAACAACAAATGACAAACTACTGTACAACTAAGCAAACCTAATAATTTCCAAAGGGATTCAAATCATAATCAAAGTCACTAGTTGGTTGGGGGAAAGAGGATTGCCACCTTCCCCAGCGACGGTCAGGCTCAGACTGGATTTTGTAGTGAGGGCTGGGCCTCCCACCTCAGCATTGCCATGGAGACGAGAGCAGCCACCAATCCTCTGAGGGTGATCAGTTCCTCACAGGTGAGAAGGAACCTGGCCACGCCTCCACCCCATGACACTGCATCCCGCTGTATCTGCCTCCATGTTGCTCCTCATATTTCTCACACCTCTCTCTCGAGTCCTGACCACTAATAGATTCACTGCATCTTCTCTAGTCTTTCCATGTCAGTGCTTTCAGCATACATTCACCGTAGGAGGTGCCCTATGTCTGCCTGGACAACTTAAGCTCTTCGCTAATGGGATTGCGTAATTGGCATGCACAAGCAGTGCTAGCGTCTTTCCGCTCTCCTCTCTTTTTGACAAGTCTCATCACCCCTGTCCATGCACTGTGACTCAGCATGCATGCATTAATTTACAGCCGTCATCCTCCTGTACGTTCAACCCCCACACCCGGACGGACGGTTCTCAAGATATACATGAAGTACAGAGAGGCTTTCAAATGGCTTTCAAAAGTGTGGGGACAATTTGTATTTGTCATTCATTTTTTGCCAGGGGGGGGGGGTCATGACGTTCGCTGTTTGTTTTCATGTAGCTCAGTTTTTTTCTACTTTCTAATTATTTGTTTGGCCCGAAAAATTGTGTGTGTTGTCATGATTTGTCACGACAAGAGTTGGCTTCGTACGACGCTTAAAAGGTCTTTAAATAAATAAGTTTTGAAATGCCTATGGGAAAAATGCATTGGGATTCATTTCCTGGGCCACTCGTTGTTCTGAAAGGGGGAGGGACTGCGACGCTCTATACCCTCCTAATACTACCTAGTATCACCTCATACTATCATTAACCAAAAGTAGAACTCCAATAATAATAAATATGGCCAGGGGCCATCACACCTGCTTTCATATGACATGAAAAACGGAAATTCAAAAAAATCCAAAGGCAGTCCCTCAGTCAAATTTGGCCACATTTGTCGTAAAATGTACTTCTGAGAACATTTAGAAATTATGACCAAAAGAGCAGTGGGAATTGGTTTCACTTTCACAACTCATTGAACAAGAGCAGTGAAGTGAATAACCCCATCCAAGCATATTTAGAAAATATCAAGTGTCTATCAAGAAAAGATCATGGCTGCCACCGGGCGCGTTGCGTCTCCGTCGCGTGTGTCAAGTTTTAATGCAGTCACACTGCTCATGCAACGCAACGCAACACGGGCAGTGGAGCCACCCTTCATTGATTAAAAAGGGAAAATTACCTGACTGTGACGGAGACGCGGCGCTGACGCGCCCGGTGGAGCCTACAGTGCATGCCCCCCAGGGAACCCCATGACGACTGCCTTCCCAGGCAGCGGTCAATGTCATGCACTCTCTCGCCACAAAGGGAAACTAGCTTTGTGTAGAGGAAGTGACAGGAAGACAGGGCTCCAGTGCTCTGACCAATCTCCACGCACGCAGACATTGACAATTGAAATCGGCCAGAACATCACCCCACAAGTGCGCTTTAAAGGAGAAGCAGGCATGTCCATTTAATCCTGCTAGCATTGCCTTCCGTCCGTCTGTCTGGGGCTATTGCGTCTCCCTTGAGGTTGTCCTCATTGCGAACGCAGTTATTGCGAATGCAGTGAGCACTTACTATGAGACCTAGCAGATCATGTCTGTCTGTCTGTCTGTGTGTGTCCCCGTGTGTCCCCCCTTTGTGCCCATATATGGAGCTGGTGTCCGTGTGTCACGCTTTTGTGCCCATATATGGAGCTGCTTTGGGGACTCCTTATATGGTTATGGCTAAGTCATGGTGACAACTTAAATATGTACGAGCTGCATTCGCTTCCCGCGTTTGCGCGTCTTACTGGTTTACTCTTTGGAAGTTTTTTTCTCAACTTTCCAACTCTTACTGTGGTTTTCTGTGGGGGATTGAACATCATCCTCCATGCCACAATTAATCTTTCTGTCTGTTTGACCCCATGACACTGCATCCCGCTGTCTCTGCCTCCATGTTGCTCGTCATATTTCTCACACCTCTTTCTCTCTCTCGTCCTGACCACTAATAGATTCACTGCATCTTCTCTAGTCTTTCCATGTCAGTGCTTTCAGCATACATTCACCGTAGGAGGTGCCCCTATGTCTGCCTGGACAACTTAAGCTCTTCGCTAATGGGATTGCGTAATTGGCATGCACAAGCAGTGCTAGCGTCTTTCCGCTCTCCTCTCTTTTTGACAAGTCTCATCACCCCTGTCCATGCACTGTGACTCAGCATGCATGCATTAATTTACAGCCTTCATCCTCCTGTACGTTCAACCCCCACACCCGGACGGACGGTTCTCAAGATATACATGAAGTACAGATAGGCTTTCAAATGGCTTTCAAAAGTGTGGGGACAATTTGTATTTGTCATTCATTTTTTGCCGGGGGGGGGGGGGGGGTCATGACGTTCGCTGTTTGTTTTCATGTAGCTCCGAAAAGTGTAACCTAATCATCATCAGATATGGATCTGACCTTGTGACATCACGTAACATCATGACATAACGCCTCGTGACACATCATCTCCATAATATGAAGATCATGACACTGACCTCATCTAACCATGGATAACCGTAGAAGACTGGATCATCACCTAGATCTGCATATATGGAGTCGGCCAGCAACTGTTGTTGATCTGACCTCATCAAACCCTGTACACTCAAGACAGGCTCCATATGGCCAGTACATAATTCATTCCATATGTTGATCTGACCCAAATAACAATATATGTTTCTGAGATCTTTTCCACAGGAACTCCTCACACATTAGTCTCCTTGTGTGGTGCTTGTTGTTATTTATCCTCCTCCTTTTGTCCTGTAACCAGGGAGCAGGATTTGGGATTCATGCTGTTTGCGGAACTTGTATTTTGTATTTGATACTCTTTATATGTTTTTAAAGTATTTACTATTTAGCTATTCTATTTGTATCAACTGACCTGTTACATGTCGATGTTGTTTATATACAGTATATTTTATAAAGTTATAATTGTTGCCAGCAACCAATTACTCACTTTGGGTAATTGGTTGGGAAAAAAACTACGGCACAAAGATGTCAGCTTTGTGTGCAAATTATTCTGTATTCAATTAAAGCTCTGAGATTGAGGGTGACATTGAGTGCGATGATTTACTGTATACGATGTAAGTTTGCATCTCCTTATTGCATCAGACCTCTGAGGGTTGAAAGGTGTAGGTGCAGGGCAATAGTATTATAATGTAATATTTATTATCAATAATGCAACAGCATTATTTATGTGTCTCACTCTGAAACCATGTCTAATAAGATGGAATGAAGCTGGACTCTGGGAGCAAGAGGGAGAAATAATATATTACTCATATTGGAATAGAAGGAATGATTGAAATGATTTAAAGTGCATTAAGCCTGCTTATTCTTTCATGAATAAATCACAATTGAGCGCCAATCAGGGGATGGAGGTGTCAACTCTATTAATAGTCTGTAGGCCCCTTCAAAGATGCAAGGAGTGGAAATGAGGTTAATTTATAGCTCTACAAGAATGTACATCGCTCTCAATTTTCAACAGAGCTTCTTTCGTTCGTTCGTTCTTATTGTATTAAACCCTATGATTGTCGAATAATTAATCCAGCTCTCTGTATCCTAACATAAAAAGTCTGCAATGTACCCTACCCATAATGCACCACATGGTTTCTGAACACCTTCAAAGCAACCAATTTCAACAGATAGAAAGTTCAGATAACATTGACAGCTGTTCAAAACACCCATATGTTGTTCTCCAAGTAAACAATTACACTTACAAAATCTTGAAGAAACTTTTAATTTAAAGTTATTGTTGCTGGCTCCACACAGCCCCAACAACCACCTTTGAAAACACAGAGTAGTTTCATAGTTTCCCCCCCATGCCATTGTTTTCCTTGTTTGATTTATGTATTCATGTTTTAATATACCGGTATACAAAAACATTGCGGGCAAATAGGAAGAAGGCAATAGTGGGAGGGCGATATTGTCTTCTTTTTTTACTTGGAAGAGCAAACATGGCAACCTTCTAAAAGCAAGCAGTTGCTTGGACGTGGCAAATGTGGCAACCTAGCGGGAATACTGTACTGACACTGTACTGTACTGTACTGTGCTATTGTCCTCTGTAGTCTGTACTGTGCTGTTCTCCTATGTAGTCTGTACTGTACTGTAGTCCTCAGTACTGTACTCCACTGTGCTGTACTGTAATGTATTGTGCTGTTCTCCTCTGTGCTGTACTGTACTGTATTGTACGGTGCTGTGCTCCGCTGTACTCCTCTGTACTGTACTTACTGTACCATAATGTACCGTACTGTACCGTATTGTAGCATGCTGTGTCGTATGGTATCATACTCAACTGTGCCATACTCTATGGTACTGGACCATACTGTACTGTACAATACTGTCCCATACTGTACTGTACAATACTGTACCGAACCGTACCATATTGTGCCATACTGTGCTGTGCCTTCCCATGATGTACAGTACTGTGCTGTCCCCTAGTGTATATGGCTGTACTGTACCATACTGTACTGTACTGTAGCATACTGTGCTGTACTGTTGCACCTTGTGTGTGTGCACGCACGTGTGTGTGTGTGTGTGTGTGTGTGTGTGTGTGTGTGTGTGTGTGTGTGTGTGTGTGTGTGCGTGTGTGCAGTGGAAAGGGGAGGGGTAGGATAAGGCGAACGGATAAACGGCCATGTGCTTGTGTACCCCCTTTCCATCAGGGTAGAAGGATTTCGTCATAAACTGCCCAAGCTCCACAGCAGGGAGTTCAGAGGGGTCTCTAGCCTTGTGTCATACCCTGCCCGATTCCAGCTGCACGGCACAGCCGGCGGGATGGGAGGTATAGGGCTCCAACTCCTCCATGTTTGTAGCATCTCTATACCCAGCCAGAATTCCAACTGATTCTTGTCACAAACTGCAAAGCAACAAGGTACAACATCTGGCTCAGAAAGCAAACACAGCGGGGTCTCAAATGATTTTGTGTATTGGACCCCCACTGCAGTTCTGTAGTTTTATTTACACAATGATCGACCGAGGAGCCTTTTGAGATAATTTTTGAGATTTGAGATTTTTCATTGTGTAGAACAGATCACACCAACTGAGCTGCTTTCACTTGCTGTGCAGATGAATTTGCTTCAAGTCCAAGTTGTATTCACAATATAGAACACACTATATACACACGATCATTTCCTGTTTATTAACATCAGGTGCTACAGAATTTAAACACCTCCTCTCTACTGACATTTAGTCTCAGGAAGCACAAGCTTTTTTTTGTCTGCAGTATGAGCTCTGCCATGTATCGAGCTAGAGTCTAGCTCGACATGTCTGTCTAGCACATGTCTGTCTAGCTCGAGATGTCTGTCTAGCTGCTAGACAGACATCTCTCTCTGTGTGTGTGTGTGTGTGTGTGTGTGTGTTTGTGCGCGCGCGTGTGTGTGTATATGTGACACGTGCGTGTGTATATGTGACATGTGCATATGCGCGTGCATGCGTATGTGTTGTGAATGATGGATGAAGGTATGCTTTGTTCTGTGCTCCATGACACATCCCATCTGCTCCCTCCTTCCTCCTCTCAGCCCTTGTTTCTGCACTCTGCCCCCCCGCTTGTCTCTACAAATAGTTGTTGTCATATTTCCTCCAACTGTAACAAATGAGAGATAGCTGAACTTAAGTATTCATTAGGAACATGGGGTACCCTGTAAAGCCTATTGGATAACACTTCCTACGAGCCCATATTGCATTATTGAAGCACATCGGACATGAACTTTGTTCTCTCTATTTATGATGCCAATGCAATATGGGCTATTGAGCAAGTGCAATATGATTCCCCATAGTCCCCCCTTACTTATGTTTTAAATTCTGTATTTTAATACTCTTAATATTCAAGACTTTTCTTGTATGCATTATGGATGATTTTATTGACAACAGATTGTGATGACTTGACTATTATGGACTAACAGTTAATGACATGGTGTTGCTCCATCATGTGTTACTTCTGTCAATACTGCGTAATTATAGTTATCTAGGTACTCATACATACTAATAATTATCATAACAATACTCATATTATAAAGCATTAAGGTCAAGTGTCATAATACTAGGCCTATAATTACTGGACACTTACAAACATGTTATGGCAAGCGTTATTGTTTCCGTACGGATTCTGCCATTTTTGGCAGTTTTGGCATTTCTGTGCTGTAATTTTCCATGAAATTCGGAATATGGCAGAGGGCTGTGAAAATCCCTCAGAAACTGAAACTCACAGTCATTCGTCAAAAGATCTCCCAATGAGTACATTTTATGATTTGCTCGATCCACATTTCCGGACGTCGAAAAAGCGATGTCAAAGAATATCATGGCCTTGTTAACCACTCCCCTTGAAAGCGCATTTCCATTCATGCGAGTGGAATCTGGACTCTGGTTACGGGACTACAGCGTTGACAGACAACCTCTTCAGTCAATCAACATAACAAAAAAGAACAACACTAGCCCGGAACACGGAACCGGATTGCAGCTTTCAGAAAGTATCATGCCATGTCAGGTACACATCACAAACCCAAGAACGCATATTGTTTGTTATTTAATGTAGAAAGCCTTTATGTTTAATCATTCTATATTATTTCCTGTTGTGGAGAAATAACCCTTCAAAGGCAGAAACGCCTAATTTGGAAGACGATAGTATGATGTCTTCGGAAGACATCATGTCTCTCTGTATTAGGTATAACTCATCGGCCATATTGGCCATAAAAATGACATATCGATATCGGCTCGGTCTCAAAATGACAACCAATTCTATGTAGTAGTTATATCAAACAATGACATAGACATCTCACACACCACAATACTGGCATAAGAGAACACTATTTAGCCTACTGTATACTGTATGTTGATTAATTAATTAATCTGATGTCAGCCATGCAGTATGAACTCCTGAACTCTACGAGGAACGGGGCGTGTCCCAGCAGGTACCGTTATTAAGAGAAGGCCCATACCATTCATAACGTTAAGCAGCAGTCTAATTACGTAAGTGGCAAATTGCTTTTACCGCCCAAAGCCTAAAGGATGTATTCATGAACCAACTAATTTGCTAAGAGGAAATTAGTTTGGTTTGTTTTTATTCGAGGCGAATAGCTTGGCTTTTTGCAGTTTCATTCCAAAATGAGACATATCCCATCCTTAGAATGAAAACAAATACGTAAAAAGAACACCTACTCTTTAGTGATTCATAGCACAGTATAGCCTACGAGCAAATGATAGGCGATAAATAAGTTAAATAACTGAAGTGCTTACTCATCAAAGTGATTTGTTCAGAGTGGGTCCACTATATATCAGAGATGCCTGATAAACAAAAATTGCTACTGTGTGTGCCAAAAGAGGCGGGGGGGGGACATGCAAGGCTGGAGTCAGTCTGGAGCAGATCCTTGGCTTGCTTGGGTTGACTTTAGATTTTGTAAAGTGCCCTTAAGGTAAGCTCTTCTTGGATGAGGTGTGGATCATTGTTTTGTTCCACTTCTGTGCTGAATTGGCCGACTTCCCAGTTGGCTCCAACACAAAGGCACTGTACTGTACTCCATGTGCACCATTATGTATATTTCATTATTTTCTGGAGATGCTGTACTGCACCATGCTAGGCTACTTTATCTTGCAAGATGATTGTATGCATCTGTATACAGTACTTTTGTGATATTTGTTTACGAATGTCTATTGTGATGTTATTCTTCTTCTGTACCTAGTGTACTTCTTTCCCTGTATCAGTAACTTTTACTGTTGTGCTGTCTCTGCATGGTGCCTGCATTTCCCTGTGGAAATTAGGTAGGTAGGTAGGTATAATACCACACATGTACACATTGAAAATACTTTTATGTTTTCACTGGAGGTGAAGGAACCACAGTTTGTCAGGCAGTTGAATGTGGACTATGGGAGTGGAAGTACCACCTCGGATGTTAAAATACAGGAGTGTATAGACCTGCCCCATCCTATTCAGCTATGCACAGTTAACACAAGAGGGACATTTAATTTATTCTTTGTTTTTTTGTTCCATTGCTGAGCCAATAATGCTGATATTTTGAATGAATTGATTACTGAATTGATTAATATTATTGCATTCCACTTTTTTCTTCGTTTTTGGGCGACTGTGTACTACCAGAGGGGGGGCTCAAGTACCACCAGTGGTACACGTAGGCCTGCTACAGGTCGAGAATCACTGGACTAGTGTATATAATAAACAGCATACAGTATATGGAAAGCAACCACATAATAACACATACATTTTGAGGTTTTCGCTAAAACACAGTTGTCACAGGGAATGGTTTTGGAAAAAAACACAAAAGTAGTCCATTAGATCCTGTCCCAGTGTGTGGTAAGAACATGAGAGAAGTATTACATAAACATTCCCAGTTCACTGAGTCCTTTATGCCAGGGAAGCTGACAAAGGGATTGAATCATGCCTTATGAATGTTATCTGTGTCATGCATTGCAGGAGATACACTGGCCTGGAAGATGGTAGACTACATTCACCCACACTACTGTACCCACATTTACACACATTCCAACGGGTTGGCTCAGTTGTGTAGCCAAGTGCACAGAAGCTGGTGAGATGAGACTAGGGCTTCATTCGCAGTTCGCACCTCGCCTCCCTGTCCACCCTCACACACATTTTCCAGCTGGTCCTGGATGAGCTAGCCATCTCCACTTCCCCAACACACACGACCGTGTGGGAGGACATGAGAATGGCACAAATAATGGAGTCTGCTTGCTAGCTGAAACTGATTGGGCCAGTTGCACTTTAGCTGAACTTTTAGATATGTTGCTCCTGATTTTCTGTTGTCCTCGCAAAACAAATCCCACATATCATGGGATGTTGTGAACAGTATGCCTCCTACTACTTAGTGGTGAGTGAAGCATAGCTGACTTGTGTGTAAGCACTAAGCAGTGTCAGTCCTCCTGTGTGCGTAAGGGTGTACACGTGTGTGTGTGTGTATGTGTGCATGCTGCATTGTGTTCCAACTACTGTATCATGTTGGATGTAAAGAGAAAAGCGTGTCAGAGCTAGCTGCTCCAAATTAATGAACTCGTGGCCAGACACAAGTGATGCTTAGCCTCTGCAGCTTTTAATTAATTATTTATTTATTTAATATCTCCATCCATTTAGGTCTGGTTGATGTGTTGTTGGCTGAGGATTCCTGTTCTATTTGCGAAAGGTTTAGTCTGCCAAGTATAAATAAGGTACTGTAATGTGCAGGGTTGTTTAAATGAAAGGAAACTTCATGTTATTTTGATCTGGATCTTTTCTCCCGGGGATATTGATGGCTAGAGTTGACTTTTCAAATCAATCTGTGCTTTCAACTGTAAGGGCCGATTCATACTCCTGTTTCGGCGCTGTAGTGCCGAAATGATTTCGGCTCGTCAGAAAATTTCAGTAGCACCGAAGAGCCGACTTTAGGACGGTACCCGCCCCCCCGAACCTCAAATGACGTCAAATTGTAGGCTCTACAGCGCCGAACCGACTTTTATTCGGCTCTAAAATAGGAGTATGAATCGACCCTCAGGTCAAGCAACCCTGTCGTGACCATGCATAGTCAGATGAGCTAAACATGTCCCCCAGTATGGGCTTATGGGTAAAGAGTGTAAGAATAGCCTACAAATAACTAACGAAAACCAATTCCTAGTGTGTAACTGATATTTATTTATACAATGGAACCATAACTTTGATACAAAAATATAATCCCAATTAACCCTCATGGCCAGTGACGTCATCTGCGTGGTAAATCAACAAATCCCTCGTGGCCAGTGACGTTACTGACGTGGTAGACGTACTGCCCTGTCAGTACGTCTTTTTATAACAAAAGTTTGCACTTTTTAGACTTTTTTTATTTTTATTTTATGTAATCTACCAAAAACCGTCCGAAATCCGCGCGATCGTGCACAGTTTCAGTGAACAGTGAAACCAAGGTGTACTAAAATGCTTGTAAGTAAACGATGGAACATGCTAGAATCATAATTCTTTTTTCGGTGTAAATTACAGACTTGCAGCTTTAAAATGAGACATTTCGTGACATTGTGGTCATATCGCACATATTTCTATTGTCATTCAAAAACTCGCCAAATATGGCCCAATGCACAATAAGATGATATTAAATATAGCAATAAGAGGGTTAACCAAACGTTTCTGATTTCTGAAAACGAAATAAAGAAAGAAAGGAAGAAAGGAAGAAAGAAAGGAAGGAAGGACGGACGGACGGACAGACGGACGGAAGGTAGGAAGGATGGATGGATCACTCAACGTATTTGTCTATCTGTGCAACTACACGTCATTTATGAAAACCAAAATGAAAGATTTTCAATTATTACACACAAATGAGCTCAGCATGGGGCCATACTGTATAGCAGGACAGGCATGACCACCCCTGCTGAGATGCTATTCCCAGACAGATAGAGACATTTATTGTGTCTTACCACTATGTTACACAACCACCGCTTTCTGTTAACTAATTGCTCCCTTCAACATGTTTCTTTAAAGATAAAAGCCCAGCACACGTTTTATCCCACTTCCATATTCGATGTACACTACAGGCAGGGTAGCAGCTCTTCTTGGCTCAAAGTGCCACTGTGTCATTTGATCTTGGCAGATCCTCGATACCTGATTGGGTTAAAAAACTGTGACTTGACGACACTGCTCTAAAACATGTGCCGGCCCTGTCACAACAGTGTCACGTGATCTTTTCGTAGTGTGCCAATCAATTAGCACTGTCTGGACTTGAGACGTTTATTAAGCAACGCGTGCATACAGTAGCAGTCTGTGTCAGACACTTCAGAGATTATGTTCCCTGGGCATATCTGATGTAAACTGTAGGCAATGGCCCATCAGTGGCGCAAGCTGTGGCAATAGAAATCTGACGTAGAAACTTGCCTCTCAGCTGTGTGTTGCAATTATCCCTTGTGACCTCACCTCTTCTTCACCATGTGGCTGTTTGTAATATGTACAGTCATTGTTTTTGTCTTTTTGGCAAAAAAGCGGGTTGGTTTGTGTGGCACCTCTGAACATTTAGTTTGATCTAAAAACAGGACATACCATATTTCTGCCCCTTAATCAATATCCCAGACATATACAGAGAGTGCTGATCCCTTCTAACACTAAACCCCACAACACAATACAGTATTATGACTTGTTTAGCACAAGCAAGTTCAAATTATTCTACCCTCCCCTCCTCTCCTCTCATGTGACTTCCCTGATGAGCTGAGGTGTAATATGGAGAAATGGAGGGTGGAGAGAGAAATGACTTGTGGATTTAACTGAATGTACAACCGTGGCATATGCATGCAACCCCCTCCAGATAGATTATCTTGAGGAAAAACACACATCAGCACATTATGCAAAGTAAGGTGTAAAGAGGACACTTTCCTTCAACCCAGGCCTTAATTCAACAACATTTACAGGCTCCTGCCTCCCTTTTTTCCACCACGGGCCATAAATGATAGATTACCACCAAGGTGCAGGGTGTATTACATATACTAGAATCCGACTGGCCTTCGGCCGGTCTCACTCTAGCGCCGAGCCACGCCATCCAGGTGACCAGTGTTCTGTACTGTACTGTACTGTATTGTTCCATACTGTACTGTACAGACTGTACTGTACTGTTTTGTTTCCGTACTGTACTGTACTGTTCCATACTGTACTCTACTATACCGTATTGTTCCGTACTGTGCTGTACTGTATTGTTCCACACTGTACTCTACTGTTCCGTATTGTTCCGTACTGTGCTGTACTGTATTGTTCCACACTCTACTGTACTGTTCCGTACTGTACTGTACTACTGTACCGTATTGTTCCGTACTGTGCTGTACTGTACTGTATTGTTCCACACTGTACTGTACTGTTCCATTCCGTTGGAACGGCTGTACTGTACTGTACCGTACCGTACTGTACCGTACTGTACACAGTACTGTACTGTACTGTACTGTACTGTATGGTATTTCATGCAAATGCAAACTGTACAGTAAGTATGACAGTTGTGTGGATGCAACATAGTGCGTTTTGTCTGGACAGGCTTGCAGTAGGTGTTGTGCATGGAGAGATGTGTGCCAACGGAGTGGTTTGGTAGGAGAAGGCGGACAAAGGCACGGGCGCAGCGCTGTCTATTAGTGTGGCAAGATTGCAGGCAAGATGGGAGGCTTCGTAAAAGCAGTGGAATGGTGGATTGTTTGTCACTGTGAGTGACGAATATGAGGAGCTGACACATCAATCAAGGTTGGCATTTTAATGTGGCGCCATTCAACCGTCTGGATTAGCCACCCTCTGTGAGGAACTGAATTTCAGCATCACTTGTTATTCTGAGAAATGTGCGGCGACTCAGATTTTCTGGTCCCTGTTTCTCTCACAGTCATCTCAAATGAATGATCTGCCAATGAGCAGAGATTTGTTTTTCCCCTCCTGTCTGTATAGGCGCTGCTTTCAATGGTGTCTAGAGTCTGGCAGCTGCTCTGAGGGCAAACGAGCCAATCAAAGAAGATATTGTATTGAACGCAGTAAAATTTGTGGAGCAAAGGTTTCTGTCAGCTCACTCAGATGTCCTTGCTTCCAGACATACAGCCAGGAAGGGTCTCTGTCTAAATGTAGATATATCAAAATCTGATCGATTCCTCTTATGCTCGTCTGCTTTGTCACTAATACTGTATATAAAATGTATCCCATGGCAAATGTGTTATGACATTACCTGATGAATGAACCCATTTTTATTTAAATAGTGCTCCCTACCGGAACAACTGCCAATTATATTTTCACAGTCCACATGGACGAATTTGGCACTCAATATGTGTTGACAGCCCAGTGCTATATCTTACTTAGCCCTGGAGAAAAACTCATCAGCCTTATACTTGATCCTGAACACGAAAGCTGTTAACCAGGTCAAATGCTACGGGGGAGGGTATAACTCCTTGATAAGTGAGACGTGTTTTGGTACAGGGAGGGATGGTATTGGTGGTTTTGGGTGATGGGGGATTTGCATAAGCAATTGCATGTTGTGAGTTGACATTGACTGTTGTCTTCATGCACATCCAGTATTTGAGACAATTTGAGTAACACGATAATGATTCTTGATGGTTAACATACCTAAATACCGTCTAGAAGCACTGGGTCCTTTCCGCCTGATCAGATTTTCGGCCAAATAACTAAAGATTGTGTCACAAACAAACGCAAATCGGTATGATCTTTGTGGTCATGTGGTCCTGATTTATCTGTCTATTATTTCAGGTTACCTTCTAACTGGCCATGGTTAGCTTTCAAAGTTTGCAGGAGGGACCCGTTTTGCAAAAAGAATCGCAATCATGATCGCAGCTAGTGTCCGATTACCATGATACTTTGCACACACTCAGAGTAGGACAAGGAAGGGATACACCAATCCTGTCAAAGCGGCCTCATGGTGGCACAATATCAGTTCGCTTCACATTTTGGCCTATACCTCTTGAACTGTAGGTCGTACAATTAAAAAAGAAAAAAAGGAAGGAACCGAGGGAGTTATTATGTGCATATATTGATGACATCAGGGATGCACCGCCTGACTGACCTACTTCAAACTCGCCGTGCACACGCGTCACCGAGTACCTGAGGGAGTGTTGTGCCCAGCATGAATTTGGTTATCCATCCGTTATCGCATATAAAGGCATATATGCCTCCATATAATATGGAGATCCGGTTTTCCAGAACCACCGATCCAACACATATGCCCATATATGGTGTCTAGTGTGTGGGTGCGTGTGACCGTGTGTGTGTGCGTGCGTGCTTCCACACATTCATTGCATGTGTAGTGCATTGTATGTGCCGAGAGAGTGTGCAACGATTAGGCTGCTCTTAAGCATGAGTCAAAGTGACAGGTGAGTCTTGGCATCATGATGGCCCAGTCACTTGCCCTTAAAATATGCATTGCATCTGCTTGCATTATGCACAGCAGATTTAGGAGAAGGCTCATAACAAAAACACACTGGCGAAACGAAAACACACTGGCTCTGCAGCGACGTGAAATTGACGCGTGAAGTTCAAGCAGGCAGCGCCGGCACCGCACAGCCACGCACAGCAGGCACAACACCTTTGGGAACACACACAGAGCGGGGCATTTGGCAACTTGATTCCTCACCACATTCTCTTGCACATGCCACAACTCTGTATATTTCTGAATTTCAACGATCATTCTCTCCTCATCCATCCATTGTACCTCGACAACAGCAGGTGCATGGTGACAAGTCTGCATGTTGGGAATAGCCTATGTTATGTGGGCATTCCCTCAAAAGTTGTCAGTCACATTATAAGTGTAGAAAGAACATTGAACAAGTCTTTACACACACCGAAACATCATGCAATTTAATACCACAAATTGCCTCCCAGTCTGAAATAATTCAAAAAAGCTCCTGACAGTGTTAGCTAGGGAAAAGTAAAAGTAAATAGATGTAGGCCCCATCGTGATGTTTACTCCTTCATAGTTGTTTTGTCTTTCCCTTCTACAGTCTACTTTTAAAATGCATCCTTATAATCTTCATGGTTCTCAAACAAACTGCTGTATGTACTAGCCCTGTTTACCTGTTGCAACATAAGCTTCCTTGAGCTTGACTAGTGAAACAGCTGGAAACCAAGTGAGAGAAGATAGTAGAGGCTCCAGAAGGGGTCCACGCACACCTTCATTTTTTTCTAGTTTGGATTTTTTGATGATCCCAAGAACAAAGCTTACCATAAGTGTGCAGTACAGTGGTCTAGATACAGTACAGTGGCATCTAGATGCAGAACAGTGGTCTCATGCAGCTATAGATAAGGTACAGTGGTCTCATGCAGCTATAGATAAGGTACAGTGGTATCATACAGCTAGAGAAACAGTACAGTGGTCTCATACATAGCTATAGAAACAGTACACTCTCATACAGCTATATCAGTAAATTGGACGGAAATTACACATTCGTACTGCATGAATAAAACTGCATGGTTCTTGCACAAAACTGCATGGGATTGGCATACATTTGGCATGTCTGTACAGGGGAGGCTTGTAGGTATCCATGTAACCCATTTCCATTCAAATATATTGAAGTGACAGCTAAAGGGAACTTTTGAAAAATGGCTATTGACGTTTTTCACCCGCCAAAATGTAGTCAAACTTTGAATCAATTAGGTATTTACCCCCCTTCCCGACCAGGTGGCAAGACAAGGTTGATCCCATTGGAAACCTGAGGTTGTCTAGGATCAAATGGTATCTCTATCTTTGGTCTATCTCTAAATGTGAGCGTGCCACCGTCTCCGAAAGACAGCCTCGCCGGTGTTCCAGATACCATTTCCACAGGTCTCATAGGGGTGATAAAACATTTAAAAAAACACACTTATGGTAAGCTTTGTTCTTGGGATCATTAAAATCTGAATAGTAGATGCAAAAAAGAATAATGAGGGGGGTGCGTGCGGACCCCTCCTGTAGCCTACTAATATCTTTGGGCCACAAGTCACCCTTTTGGTAAGAACATAATGCAGCAGTATTAATGCTCACAGCATTCCAGTCATAGCTGAGACACGATGGGCCAGAATGACTACATTTTAATGATGCCAATCCCACTGACCCGACATGGTCCGTCCAAACTGTCCTGCATTAAGAGCAACTAAGAAGGCGTGTGGTCATGAGCACTCTGCCGACAGGATTTCCATGTTTTCTTTGAAGGCACATAAATATTTAAATTCTAATCTCATGACAGCTCATTAAGATCTTCATTAACATGAATACATTTCTGTGCACATATATACGGAGGTAAGACACATTGCATTTAAGAGCAACGTGAGGTCTCGTGCTTATTCCCAGGTGTTGTAATTAAAAGTCGGACGATGCTGCATTAATAAGTCCATGTATCATCACCTCATACAGCTAAGAACGTGTATTAGCTGTTATTTTATCGTACTTAAAAAAATCACACCCGTGTGAAGTGATGGGCGCTCTTATCATCATCATACATCATAATTTTTCATCTCATTCTGGCCAATTACAATTTGCGTCTTCACTTTTCTGTCCTCACCTTTTATCCTAAATTCGTACATTGCTCAGCCAATCAAATCATCGCTATGTGGTGCTCACTCCGCCAATCAAATCACCGCTGTATGGAGATACACACAAAGCTGGGCATAGGAGGGGTTAGCGCCCCTCAGAAAGAACAATATTGTAAATGTTTTGTAAAGTGATTTCATGAACAAGTTTAAGTGCATGCCACCTGTTAATCAAGAGCAAGGGAAGCTCTGAATCATGGTCTGCGAGGGTGGAATGAGGCCGGATTAACTTTACAGGCTGGAATTGTTCCAAGAAAAGGATCAGCTACTGTAATTATCATGCCTGATATTTATATTGTGCACCAGAGAGACAATACTATGAATGCAGCGTGGATCAAAATTAATTAGTGATGCACGATATAATCGGTAGCGTATCGAAATCGGCCATAAAAATGCCATATCGGATCGGTCTCAAAATAATCGTAATCATTTCCACAGATATTGATGACGCAGTAATAATGTAACTGTCAATGGCTTTGTATTCACAGAGCAGCCAGTCTGCCTGTCTCTGTCTCTTGAGTGTCAGCTGTTAGTGGGGGGGAGCGGGGCTTACCATCTACTTTCACCAGCAAAACAAAACATTTAATTCAATATAAATATAATTATTATAATATAATGTATCGGAATCGGTATCAGCCGATATGACCCTGCAAATAATTTGGATATCGGTCATAATTTCAATATCATGCATCTCTAAAATAAATGACTTCATACAGATAGATATACAATCTGGTACCTGGTTTCACAGTGGTGAGGTGAGGTAACCACCTGTCATTGTATTGCAGTACAGTGTCCCATAATCCATGAAAAGTCTCCATGGGGTGTGTGAAGTTGCCCGAGGGCCAAGGCTCCAAAAACAGTCAGCGATGCTTTTTGGTGGCTTTTATTTCTCAAAACCTCCAGCTCCAGTGTCGATATTCACAAAAGAAAAATCAAACAGCAAAAATAATACCGGCCAAAATACAAAATAAAGAACTCAAAAATACTTAAGGTACAACGTAGGAAAAAGGAAAAATAACAAACACCACTAGGCTATGCCCATGACATGGGCCCTAGCAGCTCTCTCACAGGGCTGTCAGCATGCTGCCTGCCCCAGCATAACTGACTAGCTCTGCCTGCAGTCTCCTCTTTATAGGAGAGGATCCTACCACCCACCGAGAAGCAATTAAATATAACCAGTAGATCTACAAGCTCACCACTATCAGCTGAACCTGAATAGGTAACCCCACCCCTAGCTGTTCTATTTTAGATTATACATCATATGGGGTTACATTCATTTCAACAGATAATAGACATACTTGACACTTGACATTGTGGAACACCCCTACTCCTCCACAGTACTTGGCACCTTCCCACCTTCTTAAAGTGCCAGTACTGGGAAGGCCATACAAACACTGAGGTTGCAATAAACACAGGTTAACAAACAGAATGCTTTCCCTTTGTGCATCATTTCATCTGTACATCCTGTAATGCCTACATCAACAGTATTGACATTATGATATGATTATATGGACCTGTCTGCCCCACTACCCACAGTCTGTGTGGTGTGTGCGTGCGTGCAATGTCCTTAATCAGTGTGTGTGTGTGTGTGTATAGGGCACGGGCTGCCCCGTGACAGGGTGAGTAATCAATAGAAAGCAATTGAATTCACCCTTGCTGGTGTGACTGTCCCCAGCCAGTTAAACGGTTTGGTAGTTTTAAAAAACACCATTTTAAAATGCAAGTTGTGTCAGATCAACAGTGCACTTCGGTGAGTTTACTTCAATACAGCAGTCTTTCCCGTCCTCCACATGTTCTGTTGCCAGAAAATCTGCACACATGTTGTAAGCTGGAGTGTATTCATCTAGTGTCCTACCCTTATCCTGTCAAAGTCTTCAGAGCACATACAGCACATTTGGTCTGTCTGTCTCGTCAGTCTGTCTGATCTGCCCGTATCTCTCTCTCTCTCTCTGAAATAAAGACACAATGGCAAACTGGAAAGTAGCAATGGCAATTCAGCACCCTGGCAAGGTATAGTGAACTCATGAGAGAGGTTTCCAAAGCAGCTTGGAGCTGTCAAAGAATGGATGCAGTCAAGCTGCTGCAGATCTGCCTTCTCATTTTGAATGAAAGCAGCTGAGAACTACTCAAGTGTGTCGTAACAGGTTGGATGGCCTTACTGCAGCACACTTGTCTTTTGGTCTGCTAGCTTGTCTTGCTTTGTTGAGAAAGTGGAACCGAATTTGGATTGTTTTCTGTAGGACCGTGCTGACGTGACGTCACATGCCTTCTCCCACTCATGAGTTGTTGTGTGGGACGTAATCAAAGCAAATGTGTTAATGAAGCTAGTTATTCGAATGGTGAAGAATACATGAGCAGCATGGTATTACTGAGTTTAACAATGTTCATATTATATGCATGAAATGTCACTGGGGATTTAAGAACTTGGCTGCCAAGAGTTCATGTCCTTGGTCTGTTCTAAAATCTGGCCTGTCCAGATATTTGGGAGATGGGTAAATTATTTCTTTCTAGCCATCAACCTTTTGATGAATCACAATTGAATTAGAGAGCCCGAGATTAATAGAGATATTAGATTAATTAGATCCATGGATGAGTTAGTTATAGCTATAGTCATATCATGAGATTCATGACGTTATGATTTGTCATTGTGTTTTGTACCTCATTCTACCTGAAGAGTGTTTTGGAAAATAGCTCCATGTATCTTCTGCTACCAGTCCCGCACACACAAATGCATGCGCACTTGGACGCGCATGCACACAGTGTGTGCGAATGCAGTGCAGTGTGGCAGATACGCCCAATTCCCCTTTGACGATTGTTAAAAGCTCACATCATAGGGGACCCATATCCTTGGCAGTGCACATAAAAAGGCCATTATCATCAACCCTGTCCGAGCCCCGATGCTCTGGCATACATCTGAGCAATTAGGCCAGATCTTTGGCAACATTCCATGGCCTCACCCCATTATCAAGACCACTAATTACCAGCCACTAAGAAAGCACACTCACTGCTACCATGCTATCTTAGCTGAGACAAGGGAGAGGTGGCTGCAGGCTCAGGTATGAGCCGACCATTAAAAAGAAAGGAGGCAACAGGAAGAAAGAGGCGTGACATGTATAGGGAAAAGGCGAAGGGGTTTCATTATCGTTCATGACACCTTCAAACTGAGACGTGCACATTGTGAACTGTAAGACACGATGCATTATGGTGCGATATAAATAACCCATAAATGCTAATGTATACGTTACATCGCTTTAAAACAAACACATCCCCGCAACTGCAGGTCCTCTTACAAGCTTCTGCTTCTGCAGTTTTCTCAAAGTCGTACCATCCAGCACCACAGTGCACGGTGGACCCACCTCAACTAATGAACTAAAATGTTTATAAGAATTGGCACAGCGACCAAAACGTAGCTGGGGTCGCACTTTAGTTTTGGAATTTTGGCATGGTGTTAGGTAATGATTGAAATAATGAAAATAATGATGAAATAATAATAAATAATAATATGAAATATGAAATATGAAATAATAAATAATGATGAAATAATAATAATAATTAATAAATAATGATGAAATAATTATTTCAAAAAGCTGTGCAAACGTATTGGGAGCACCCCCTAGTGGTCTGTTTACACAGACTCAAATATTAGACACTTATAGGTATGGTTGAAAACCATAAATAACATACTAAAATCTTAGGAAAAACAAACAACCAGAAAGGCATCGTTTTCAAGATGGCGTCCACGGTGGCTAAAATGAGCTAAAATGCCTATAAACTGGGATTTAATATGTAAAAAATCATAAAAATTATACACTTGGTAACTACTTTTTGAATTTTGGCATGGTGTTAGGTATGGGCATAAGGTTTTCAAAAACCATTGCAAACTAATTTGGCTCGCCCCCTAGTGGTCGGTTTGCAATGAAACCACTATTAGATGTCAGTATATGTGAAACCCTAATTGATAGAAGAGATTTTAACATACTAAATTCTTACGAAAAACAAACATCTAGAAAGGCATCGCTTTCAAGATGGCGTCCACGATGGAGCTGCCGGGAGCTTAAAATGCCTATGGCTTCATTGCAAACCGAACCACTAGGGGCGTGCAGAATTAGTTAGCAATGGTTTTTGAAAACCTTGTGACCATACCTACAGTAACAGCATGCCAAAATTCAAAAAGCAGTTACCAAGTGCATAATTGTTATGATTTTTACGTGACACTCACGCACGCACGCACGCAGCAATGGAAAAGGTTTGAGTCAAGGTGACTTAGTATGCAGTAGAAAAGCACCATAGTCAGTTTAAGAGGGAAGCATATGGGTAACATGCTGTTTGCATTTCACATTCCCCTTGACAGAGCAATAAAATGACATTTTAGGGCTCACATGAATGATCTATACAGACTAAACAAATCTTTAATCACTCTAATGAACTTTAGGGTATGGATTCACAAAGCCATTTAAGTGACAAATGACCCACGGAGGGCTCTGATAGCAGGATAAATCAAAAAGGGGGGCCTGGGTCTTCACTGTCTGTTTACCAAGGCCCAGCTGATTTAAATAATTGACATGACAGCGGCTCAGGAGAAGTATGCTGATAAGCAAGACGAATAAGCTCTCAGAATTTGATTCACAAAAAAAAACATCCTAACCGATTAATGTACCTCTGTCTGTCTGTCTATGTCTGTCTGTCTGTCTGTCTATGTCTGTCTGTCTATGTCTGTCTGTCTGTCTGTCTATGTCTGTCTGTCTGTCTGTCTATGTCTGTCTGTCTGTCTGTCTATGTCTGTCTGTCTGTCTGTCTGTCTATGTCTGTCTATGTCTATGTCTGTCTATGTCTGTCTATGTCTATGTCTGTCTATGTCTATGTCTGTCTATGTCTATGTCTGTCTATGTCTATGTCTGTCTGTCTATGTCTGTCTATGTCTGTCTGTCTATGTCTGTCTGTCTGTCTATGTCTGTCTGTCTGTCTGTCTATGTCTGTCTGTCTGTCTGTCTGTCTGTCTGTCTATGTCTGTCTGTCTGTCTGTCTATGTCTGTCTATGTCTATGTCTGTCTATGTCTATGTCTGTCTATGTCTGTCTATGTCTATGTCTGTCTATGTCTATGTCTGTCTATGTCTATGTCTGTCTATGTCTATGTCTGTCTGTCTGTCTGTCTATGTCTGTCTATGTCTGTCTGTCTGTCTATGTCTGTCTATGTCTGTCTATGTCTGTCTGTCTGTCTGTCTATGTCTATGTCTGTCTGTCTGTCTGTCTATGTCTGTCTGTCTGTCTGTCTGTCTGTCTGTCTATGTCTGTCTATGTCTGTCTATGTCTATGTCTGTCTATGTCTGTCTATGTCTATGTCTATGTCTATGTCTATGTCTGTCTATGTCTATGTCTATGTCTGTCTATGTCTGTCTATGTCTATGTCTGTCTATGTCTATGTCTGTCTATGTCTATGTCTGTCTATGTCTATGTCTGTCTATGTCTATGTCTGTCTATGTCTGTCTGTCTGTCTATGTCTGTCTATGTCTATGTCTGTCTATGTCTGTCTATGTCTATGTCTGTCTATGTCTGTCTATGTCTATGTCTGTCTATGTCTGTCTGTCTGTCTATGTCTATGTCTATGTCTATGTCTGTCTATGTCTATGTCTATGTCTATGTCTATGTCTGTCTATGTCTGTCTATGTCTATGTCTGTCTATGTCTATGTCTGTCTATGTCTATGTCTATGTCTATGTCTGTCTATGTCTATGTCTGTCTATGTCTATGTCTGTCTATGTCTATGTCTGTCTATGTCTATGTCTATGTCTGTCTATGTCTATGTCTGTCTATGTCTATGTCTGTCTATGTCTATGTCTGTCTATGTCTATGTCTGTCTATCTATCTATCTATGTCTATGTCTATGTCTATGTCTATGTCTGTCTATGTCTATGTCTATGTCTGTCTATGTCTATGTCTATGTCTATGTCTATGTCTGTCTATGTCTATGTCTATGTCTGTCTATGTCTATGTCTATGTCTATGTCTGTCTATGTCTATGTCTATGTCTATGTCTATGTCTGTCTATGTCTATGTCTATGTCTATGTCTATGTCTGTCTATGTCTATGTCTATGTCTGTCTATGTCTATGTCTATGTCTGTCTATGTCTATGTCTGTCTATGTCTGTCTATGTCTATGTCTGTCTATGTCTATGTCTGTCTATGTCTATGTCTGTCTATGTCTATGTCTGTCTATGTCTATGTCTGTCTATGTCTATGTCTATGTCTGTCTATGTCTATGTCTGTCTATGTCTATGTCTGTCTATGTCTATGTCTGTCTATGTCTATGTCTATGTCTGTCTATGTCTATGTCTGTCTATGTCTATGTCTGTCTATGTCTATGTCTGTCTATGTCTATGTCTGTCTATGTCTGTCTATGTCTATGTCTGTCTATGTCTGTCTATGTCTATCTATGTCTATGTCTGTCTATGTCTATGTCTATGTCTGTCTATGTCTATGTCTGTCTATGTCTATGTCTGTCTATGTCTATGTCTGTCTATGTCTGTCTATGTCTGTCTGTCTGTCTATGTCTGTCTGTCTGTCTATGTCTGTCTATGTCTATGTCTGTCTATGTCTGTCTATGTCTATGTCTGTCTATGTCTGTCTGTCTGTCTGTCTATGTCTATGTCTATGTCTATGTCTGTCTATGTCTATGTCTGTCTATGTCTATGTCTATGTCTGTCTATGTCTATGTCTATGTCTATGTCTGTCTATGTCTATGTCTGTCTATGTCTATGTCTGTCTATGTCTATGTCTGTCTATGTCTGTCTGTCTGTCTGTCTATGTCTGTCTGTCTGTCTATGTCTGTCTATGTCTATGTCTGTCTATGTCTGTCTATGTCTATGTCTGTCTATGTCTGTCTATGTCTATGTCTGTCTATGTCTGTCTGTCTGTCTATGTCTATGTCTATGTCTGTCTATGTCTATGTCTATGTCTGTCTATGTCTATGTCTATGTCTGTCTATGTCTATGTCTATGTCTGTCTATGTCTATGTCTATGTCTATGTCTGTCTATGTCTGTCTATGTCTATGTCTGTCCATGTCTGTCTATGTCTATGTCTGTCTATGTCTATGTCTGTCTATGTCTATGTCTGTCTGTCTATGTCTGTCTGTCTGTCTATGTCTGTCTATGTCTATGTCTGTCTATGTCTGTCTATGTCTATGTCTGTCTATGTCTGTCTATGTCTGTCTATGTCTGTCTGTCTGTCTATGTCTATGTCTATGTCTATGTCTGTCTATGTCTATGTCTATGTCTGTCTATGTCTATGTCTATGTCTATGTCTATGTCTGTCTATGTCTATGTCTATGTCTGTCTATGTCTGTCTATGTCTATGTCTGTCTATGTCTGTCTATGTCTATGTCTGTCTATGTCTGTCTATGTCTATGTCTGTCTATGTCTATGTCTGTCTATGTCTATGTCTGTCTATGTCTGTCTATGTCTGTCTATGTCTATGTCTGTCTATGTCTGTCTATGTCTGTCTATGTCTATGTCTGTCTATGTCTGTCTATGTCTATGTCTGTCTATGTCTATGTCTGTCTATGTCTGTCTATGTCTGTCTATGTCTATGTCTGTCTATGTCTATGTCTGTCTATGTCTATGTCTGTCTATGTCTGTCTATGTCTATCTATGTCTATGTCTGTCTATGTCTATGTCTGTCTATGTCTATGTCTGTCTATGTCTATGTCTGTCTATGTCTGTCTATGTCTGTCTGTCTGTCTATGTCTGTCTGTCTGTCTATGTCTGTCTATGTCTATGTCTGTCTATGTCTGTCTATGTCTATGTCTGTCTATGTCTGTCTGTCTGTCTATGTCTATGTCTATGTCTATGTCTGTCTATGTCTATGTCTGTCTATGTCTATGTCTATGTCTGTCTATGTCTATGTCTATGTCTGTCTATGTCTATGTCTGTCTATGTCTATGTCTGTCTATGTCTATGTCTGTCTATGTCTATGTCTGTCTATGTCTATGTCTGTCTGTCTGTCTATGTCTGTCTATGTCTATGTCTGTCTATGTCTATGTCTGTCTATGTCTATGTCTGTCTATGTCTATGTCTGTCTATGTCTATGTCTGTCTATGTCTATGTCTGTCTATGTCTGTCTGTCTGTCTATGTCTGTCTGTCTGTCTATGTCTGTCTATGTCTATGTCTGTCTATGTCTGTCTATGTCTATGTCTGTCTATGTCTGTCTATGTCTATGTCTGTCTATGTCTGTCTGTCTGTCTATGTCTATGTCTATGTCTGTCTATGTCTATGTCTATGTCTGTCTATGTCTATGTCTATGTCTATGTCTATGTCTGTCTATGTCTATGTCTGTCTATGTCTATGTCTATGTCTATGTCTGTCTATGTCTGTCTATGTCTATGTCTGTCTATGTCTATGTCTGTCTATGTCTATGTCTGTCTATGTCTATGTCTATGTCTATGTCTATGTCTGTCTATGTCTGTCTATGTCTATGTCTATGTCTATGTCTGTCTATGTCTATGTCTGTCTATGTCTATGTCTGTCTATCTATCTATGTCTATGTCTATGTCTATGTCTGTCTATGTCTATGTCTATGTCTATGTCTATGTCTGTCTATGTCTATGTCTGTCTGTCTATGTCTATGTCTATGTCTATGTCTGTCTATGTCTGTCTATGTCTGTCTATGTCTATGTCTATGTCTGTCTATGTCTATGTCTGTCTATGTCTATGTCTATGTCTGTCTATGTCTATGTCTGTCTATGTCTATGTCTATGTCTATGTCTGTCTATGTCTATGTCTGTCTATGTCTGTCTATGTCTGTCTATGTCTATGTCTGTCTATGTCTATGTCTGTCTATGTCTATGTCTGTCTATGTCTGTCTATGTCTATGTCTGTCTATGTCTGTCTATGTCTATGTCTGTCTATGTCTATGTCTGTCTATGTCTATGTCTGTCTATGTCTATGTCTATGTCTGTCTATGTCTATGTCTGTCTATGTCTATGTCTGTCTATGTCTGTCTATGTCTATGTCTATGTCTGTCTATGTCTATGTCTGTCTATGTCTATGTCTGTCTATGTCTGTCTATGTCTATGTCTATGTCTGTCTATGTCTGTCTATGTCTATGTCTGTCTATGTCTATGTCTGTCTATGTCTATGTCTGTCTATGTCTGTCTATGTCTATGTCTGTCTATGTCTGTCTATGTCTATGTCTGTCTATGTCTATGTCTGTCTATGTCTATGTCTGTCTATGTCTATGTCTGTCTATGTCTATGTCTGTCTATGTCTATGTCTGTCTATGTCTGTCTGTCTGTCTATGTCTGTCTGTCTGTCTATGTCTGTCTATGTCTATGTCTGTCTATGTCTGTCTATGTCTATGTCTGTCTATGTCTGTCTGTCTGTCTATGTCTATGTCTATGTCTATGTCTGTCTATGTCTATGTCTGTCTATGTCTATGTCTGTCTATGTCTATGTCTGTCTATGTCTATGTCTATGTCTATGTCTATGTCTGTCTATGTCTGTCTATGTCTATGTCTGTCTATGTCTGTCTATGTCTATGTCTGTCTATGTCTATGTCTGTCTATGTCTATGTCTGTCTATGTCTGTCTGTCTGTCTATGTCTGTCTGTCTGTCTATGTCTGTCTATGTCTGTCTATGTCTGTCTATGTCTATGTCTGTCTATGTCTGTCTATGTCTATGTCTGTCTATGTCTGTCTGTCTGTCTATGTCTATGTCTATGTCTATGTCTGTCTATGTCTATGTCTATGTCTGTCTATGTCTATGTCTATGTCTGTCTATGTCTGTCTATGTCTATGTCTATGTCTATGTCTGTCTATGTCTGTCTATGTCTGTCTATGTCTATGTCTGTCTATGTCTATGTCTGTCTATGTCTGTCTATGTCTGTCTGTCTGTCTATGTCTGTCTATGTCTATGTCTGTCTATGTCTGTCTATGTCTATGTCTGTCTATGTCTGTCTATGTCTATGTCTGTCTATGTCTGTCTGTCTGTCTATGTCTATGTCTATGTCTGTCTGTGTCTATGTCTGTCTATGTCTATGTCTATGTCTGTCTATGTCTATGTCTATGTCTGTCTATGTCTATGTCTATGTCTATGTCTGTCTATGTCTGTCTATGTCTATGTCTGTCTATGTCTGTCTATGTCTATGTCTATGTCTGTCTATGTCTGTCTATGTCTATGTCTGTCTATGTCTATGTCTGTCTATGTCTATGTCTGTCTATGTCTGTCTGTCTGTCTATGTCTGTCTATGTCTGTCTATGTCTATGTCTGTCTATGTCTGTCTATGTCTGTCTATGTCTATGTCTGTCTATGTCTATGTCTGTCTATGTCTGTCTATGTCTATGTCTGTCTATGTCTGTCTATGTCTATGTCTGTCTATGTCTGTCTATGTCTGTCTATGTCTATGTCTGTCTATGTCTATGTCTGTCTATGTCTGTCTATGTCTATGTCTGTCTATGTCTGTCTATGTCTATCTATGTCTATGTCTGTCTATGTCTATGTCTGTCTATGTCTATGTCTGTCTATGTCTATGTCTGTCTATGTCTATGTCTGTCTATGTCTATGTCTGTCTATGTCTGTCTGTCTGTCTATGTCTGTCTGTCTGTCTATGTCTGTCTATGTCTATGTCTGTCTATGTCTGTCTATGTCTATGTCTGTCTATGTCTGTCTGTCTGTCTATGTCTATGTCTGTCTATGTCTATGTCTGTCTATGTCTATGTCTGTCTATGTCTGTCTATGTCTATGTCTGTCTATGTCTATGTCTGTCTATGTCTGTCTGTCTGTCTATGTCTGTCTGTCTGTCTATGTCTGTCTATGTCTATGTCTGTCTATGTCTGTCTATGTCTGTCTATGTCTGTCTATGTCTATGTCTGTCTATGTCTGTCTGTCTGTCTATGTCTATGTCTATGTCTATGTCTGTCTATGTCTATGTCTATGTCTGTCTATGTCTATGTCTATGTCTGTCTATGTCTATGTCTGTCTATGTCTATGTCTATGTCTATGTCTGTCTATGTCTGTCTATGTCTATGTCTGTCTATGTCTGTCTATGTCTATGTCTATGTCTGTCTATGTCTGTCTATGTCTATGTCTGTCTATGTCTGTCTATGTCTGTCTATGTCTATGTCTGTCTATGTCTATGTCTGTCTATGTCTATGTCTGTCTGTGTCTATGTCTGTCTATGTCTGTCTATGTCTATCTATGTCTGTCTGTGTCTATGTCTGTCTATGTCTATGTCTGTCTGTGTCTGTGTCTGTCTATGTCTGTGTCTGTCTATGTCTGTGTCTGTCTATGTCTGTGTCTGTGTCTGTCTATGTCTGTGTCTGTCTATGTCTGTGTCTGTCTATGTCTGTGTCTGTCTATCTATGTCTGTCTGTGTCTATGTCTGTCTGTGTCTATGTCTGTCTATGTCTATCTATGTCTGTCTGTGTCTATGTCTGTCTGTGTCTGTGTCTGTCTATGTCTGTGTCTGTCTGTGTCTGTGTCTGTCTGTGTCTGTCTATGTCTGTGTCTGTCTGTGTCTGTCTATGTCTGTGTCTGTCTATGTCTGTGTCTGTCTATGTCTGTGTCTGTCTATGTCTATGTCTGTCTGTGTCTATGTCTGTCTGTGTCTATGTCTGTCTGTGTCTGTCTGTGTCTATCTGTGTCTATGTCTGTCTGTGTCTATCTGTGTCTGTGTCTATCTGTGTCTGTGTCTGTCTGTGTCTATCTGTGTCTGTGTCTGTCTGTGTCTATCTGTGTCTTTGTCTGTCTGTGTCTGTGTCTGTCTGTGTCTGTGTCTGTCTGTGTCTGTGTCTGTCTGTGTCTGTCTGTGTCTATGTCTGTCTGTGTCTATGTCTGTGTCTGTGTCTGTGTCTCTGTCTCTGTCTCTGCCTGCCTGCCTGCCTGCCTGCCTGCCTGCCTGCCTGCCTGCCTGCCTGCGTAATGGGTTATTACTCTCACTGTTGGTGCAGTGATGAATATGATTGTGAATGACTCGGCATTATTGGTCCCTGTCACTGCTCACTTTGCTTAGCTTTTGGAAACACCAGGCTAAGGTCAAACACTTTACCAACTTTAATTTTATTTTATTATTATTTGTTAGCCGGACCCCAAACAGTTTAATACCTTTACCCATTAATCATTTAATGTGTCTTCACTGCGCACAGCAAAATATGAGAGCCGTATTTGTGTAACTCTCAGCAGTCGTGTGTGTGTGTGTGTGTGTGTGTGTGTGTGCGTGTGCGTGTGTGTCTGCATGGCCTCATTTCGAATCAATTCTCATATTCGGGTGGTATGAGATTGTCTTTCTTACCTTAAGCATGTCATTTGCATTTATACTTTGACAAATGCTGCAAATATCCGGTGGTCAGCATGGCTGCTCATGCATGGAATGTGAACAAGACCAGTGGTCATGTTTGCCACACTGGATTAGCGGGGCTATGGTGTACGCTCTGGTTTCTGCTGCCTTGTAATGTGCCGGCAAATGAGCCGCAAAATGAGCATGATGCTTCATGGTTATTGGCACCACGGGGGGAGGAGGTGGAGGGGGGGAAGAAGAGGTGGGGGGGGGGGGGGAGACAGACAGACACCGTCCCATACACACCATCAGCTTAGTGGTCTTATTTCACCCCGCTTGCAGCCGCATGACTCAACACTTCTCGCAATACAACAAAGCACAACTCACTGACATTATGGCACGTTCAACATTGATTTTTATCCTATGAATGTACAAATATTCCTGGAAAATGCCACTTCTCAAGCTCCTGGAGGAGCTTTATCCTTCACATTTGTATTGACTTTGTGCATCATTTTTATAACACTTTGAGGGCTTTAAATTATTTAATCCATGTTGTAGCCACACTTAACATGCTAAACCCGCAATTTACTTGCGCAAGCAGAGCGCGCAAGTAATAGTTTCGCCCGGCTCGTATGCACCGTCCCAGCCAACCCGCCACTTTTGATGCGTATGCAAATAAACAGCAAATTGTGCCTGATTTGCTAGGACCAGATTACATGGTGTGTATATGTACTGTATAACTAGCTCTCAATGATGACGTAAGAAATATGTGGATTAAAGGACCCAATGCCAGAGTGTAATTGGTCTTCGATTGTGACGTAATGACGATATGTTTTAGTGTTGGGAGGATTAAAGGTAATGCTCCTGTGTATACATGTATGTAATCTGGTCCCAGCAAACTTTTGACCTCTGATTATATGAAAAACAGTTAAAATGTATCTCCTCCCAGGATCTTTGATTAAAATGCACGAAAACTTCTACAAGTGAACTTTGGATCTATACGGACAAAAATCGTAGTACTTTTTAAAGTGAAAAAATTAAGTTTTTATGAGCCAATGAAAATTGCTGGTTTGAGAAAATTCTTCTTTTGTCTCAAATACATACATGCAGCGTCATATGCTTTTGCAACTGTACAGTATGGTAGAGGGTCATGCCAAATAGCACTGAAAGCAGTCTTACTCCAATAGGTCAAAGGGGGGCGCTATGGCGCTATTGAACAGGCATAACTCATGCCTTGTTTGTCCAAAAGTCATGGCACTTGTTTCCACATGTTCCTTGACTCATGGGGAACACATGTGTCACTTTGATCAGTAAGCTCCACCCTCGGATTTTCTGCCACTTTGAGCAGTTTAAAAAAGGCTTATACCTGCTTTTCTGCCTGGTTTTTTGAGCAAATTGCATGAAATGTTCATTGTCTCCGTGTAGCTCAGTAGAGCTCTTGCCTTCGGACCACAACGTTGTGTGTTCTTGTGTGTCCTTATCGCTGCTTGCAGCTATATTTGTTGAAATTGAAATGGCCTCTGTCTGTCTGGTCAACGGTGCGAGCACAACTCCAACTCGCTTCAACATTGTACTGTACTGTACTGTATACTGCAGAGCAGACAGAACAACATACGTGTTTCATGGTATACTGCAGAGCAGACAGAACAACATACGTGTTTCATGGTATACTGCAGAGCAGACAGAACAACGTACGTGTTTCATGGTATACTGCAGAGCAGACAGAACAACGTATGTGTTTCATTTCTATTGCATGTAGCCTGAAAAGCACCTAGCTTTTTTCTTTCTCTCTTTATTTCCTTTTCTTTCTTTCTTTCTTTTATGTAAAACCCATTAAACCTGGCAGAAGCGCTAAATTGGACTCAACCAGGGAGCTTCTAGACTCTAGAGCCAATGTTTTCAACAAGATATTTTTTTTGCCACCTGCCTAATTCCCTTTGGGGATTCTTTTTCTCCCATTTCCACCTCAAAGGCAATTGCATTAAATTGTATTTCTACAGTGCTGCACATATGGATCGAAAATGTGTCTGTTTCCCTCCCACTCCGTGCTCATTTGAGCCTATTTTTGTTTTAGTTACAGGTGCCTCCAGCTATCAGTGGCATGCTCTTATTATGTAGCCTGGATCCAGCCCAAAGATCCCGCCCACTCTATTATGTGCATTGGGTCAAAGTAAACTTATGTTTACTGACAAGGCTATAAACAAAAAGGCTTAATTGCACACCGAAAGATGAAATCTGAGGCTGCAAGGAATGGTCCTTTACTTAAAAAAGTGTAAAAAGTGACATGGTGAAATAAAGTGAGAGAAGAGAGTGTGGACGTTTCGGTCCTCAGACCATCGTCCACACTAAATGCAGATTGCCCATATTGGCTATACTGTAGGCAGTAGGCCTATTTGAGGTATACCAATGGTAGAGAGGCTGGATCGAAGGAACAGCTACACATACAGCTTGACTCAAAGTGAGGAACAACAATGGCGAAGACGAAGCAGAGACAATGCTGGGGCAAGAGCCTGCTAAATTCCTGTTACTCAGGAGGTGTCATCTTACCAAATGTTGAACATCGCAAGGTTTTCTACCTGTCGGAGAGTTGACAGACTGAGTCGATCGCATGAAGTGCCGTGCCAGTCGGACAGTTTAGCAACAGTGCAGGGTATGGGCTCATCAGACACCAGAGTTCACAGATGTTACAGAATGAAGAGATGATTGAAGATTGCCATTAGCTTAGTACAAAATATGTCAGGTTTTATATTGACTATTTGAAGGGGAAAGAAAATAAATAAATGTAACATTATGAAAAAGCTGATATAATACGCACATCACTTGTTGGGGTGGTTGGTTAATGTTTGATTAGGAAGGATTAAATAACACACACACACACACACACACACACACACACACACACACACACACACACACACACACACACACACAAATCATGCCCTGCAAATCATAAAGGGATTTATACATAAATTATCTTTGAATTGCATATTTGTTACTTTGCTTATAGTTGGTGTTAGTTGCCTACAGTAGGTGGCGTAACATGAGCTCTCTCCGATGATGTTACGTTACTCCTATTTCCTGTTAATAACCTGGGTAAAATGTGCGGCATTGGGAGGCAAAGAGGATCGGAGACACTTTATTGTGAAGGGATGGCATGATGAGGAGAGGTATTGTTGCGTAATTGTCTAGAGTAATGTCTGCGCGCAATATTGAACAGTCAAAACTATAACAGAATAATTATGACAGTCTCATATTTGGTCTTGAAACAGGCCTCCAGATTCCTAAGGCCGCCCCTGACCTTAATGTATTAGGCCCCAGTGCAAATATTTTGTTTAGAACATTTTTTTTAAGTTGCTTGATTCAGTATTTAGTTATTTTATTTGATATTCATTGTAACAGCCCCCTTCCTATACAAACCCATTTTGACTTCAAACTACATTTTCACAATGTTAGATTCATTGAAAACACACGTTCTTGATTGACTAATATTGTCCTTCTAATATGTTTTTCAATTATTCTTTTCATTTATTAAGTGTGCCTTAAACACTTATTGCATTCGTCCATACTTCTTTATATAATATTCTTCCTGTGTGTTTTGGTGCCTAAATACATGAGAAAAGACTAGTGGGATATTAAAACGGTCTGGGGTGTTCACAAAGGCCAGAATAGACGTTAAAATGACCGCCAACACGTTTGAATGTAAATATCCCTTTAAGTTATAATATGGTTGTTGACTCCATTTAGTTTGTCATTCAACCCTTGAAGTGCTTCTATGACACGTTGATCGATCATTATTGGTTCAATGCCAGGGAACATGTTTACATGACTGTCATTCGTCCACTGTCAGCCACACACATAACCCTGCTAATTAAGGGGCGGGGGACTGTCATTTTCATTCTGCATGAAGACATCTAACCTTGATAATATCCATCCAGGCCGTGGATTCCCATCTGCTTATTATTCAGCCCATATAGACATAACAGCTCTTTACAAAGCTACTACTACATCAGATGCCTATAAGCTTGAGATCACTAGACCATATCATAATGCAGCAACGTTCGGTTGCGGCATTGCCAAAGATTACATGTCCCTGGCCCTGAGTATCCAGTCTACCTGGCTGCTTGGTTGGTTGGTTGGTTGGGGATTTATTAATAAGGAGGACACTCATTTTTTCTGCTCCTGTGTGGCTGCATCTGGACTGTAGTTAAAAAAAAAAAAAATGTACTTGAGTAAAAGTACAAAAGTATCGACATCAAAATGTACTTAAAGTACATTAAAGGTAAAAGCACTCATACTGCAGAATGTCCCATTTCACAAGTTCAAAATGTGTGCAAAATCCTTTGAAAATAGCTACAAGTTCACAATGCGTTGCAATGCTTGTAGATCGGCTATTTCCAAATGGTCGAAATGTATTGGGTTAATTGAAGTGCTTAATCTAAATCTCCAAAGTAACTAGTAACTAAACTTTTCAAATAATTGTAGTGGATTAAAAGTAAAAACTTTGGCTCTGAGATGTAGTGGAGTAGAAGTAAAAGTATTGGAAATTGGAAATACTATTAGTACAAATACCTCAAACATTGACTTACCGGTAAGTACCGTACTTAGTTACTGTCCTAGCCTCGCCTAGCCAGCCTTCATCTGCCTTTGCAATGCATATTGCCCCAGGCAGAGTACGTCTGGGTGCTCTCAATTGAGAGGACTTCACGACCAAAATGTGACGGCCAACCAGATTTGTCTGGAACCAGGCTATAACCAATCGGGACATTGCGAAAATGAAAAGAATCTGAAAAATAAAACACTGAGAGCAACGAGACTAATATCCATATAGTACATATTACTATCGCGAGGCTATTACTTTCCACCACTGGCTGTATGCATGAGTGTACAAGACAGACACATGTTCACTGGACTCCATCAGTGTGCACTCATATGACCTGAGACAAACTCGCTGTCAGCTGCATAGTAAGAATACGGTCTAAAACTACTGATTTCTCAGACGCCACCCCTCCTTCCATCCTTTGAACTTGTGTGCATATATCATTCATAAGCATCACGTGTGGACAGGAATAAATGCACACACACGCACGTGCGCACACACACACACACACACACGCACACACACACACACACACACGCACGTGCGCACACACACACACACACACACACACACACACACACACACACACACACAGTGATTTTGAATGTGGCTTCAGATGCCACATGCGCATGACTGCTGGCATGGTTTTTAGCAGAGGATTACTATGGATTGGGTCCATAAATCATGAGGTAATTCTGTACAGCACAAATATGCCTATTCAAGTTTGAAATAAACAATAAAGTAACCAGCGCTTAAAAGTCATGAAACACAGACATCATGCATTGTACACATACAAAGAAATAGAAGAAACCTTAAAGGAGCATTCAGTGATTTGGGTGATCTGGGAAAAAACCTGGTCCGCCCCGGTAACAAGATGTGCACATGCACTCGCTCTACAGTGGGGGGGGGGGGGGGGGGGGGACACCACTCGATCATGATAGGAGGAAGGACCCTCTCATCCTGATTGGATGAAGGCTGGCTAACCCTAACCAAAAATAAACCTACGTTTTTTTTTACCCCAGGGGATAACTGGGGACAGGGAGGAACTCCTTATATGGTCAGCACAATCTATAGTAGGGAGGATTATCCCCCCAAAAAATAAAATAAATTGATATTTGAATTAAGTGAAATAGGACACATGCGCTTG
This sequence comes from Protomyctophum bolini, assembly GCF_963924005.1. Taxonomy (NCBI): domain Eukaryota; kingdom Metazoa; phylum Chordata; class Actinopteri; order Myctophiformes; family Myctophidae; genus Protomyctophum; species Protomyctophum bolini. The sequence continues at coordinate 22,274,594 of NC_137874.1, read as the reverse complement.
CATATACAGTACTCGCGCACACGTGCGCACACACACACACACACACACACACACACACACACACACACACAGACAGACAGAGAGAGAGAGAGAGAGAGAGAGAGCAATAACATAAATGTGAAGAGATAAACGAGGCTGTTTGTTGGCATGGCAACTACAGTACTGGGATCACAAGGCAGCGGTGGAGAGACGGGGGTGGGGTGTGAAGGTGATTAGCTGCTGGGTTTGTCACAGTGAATGCAGCATCTGGTGAAATACACACCGCGTACCCACGCTCCTCTGTCATGTTTGGTGCACCGTACACTCACGCCTGGTTCGTCACGTGCACCGCATGGACCTGCTGTAATGCAGTGTAGTTGTCAAAATGTCACAAATTTAATTTTGCCAACTATGAATCATTGTGCAAGAAGCAGCCTGTTGTTTAGCATGTGTGTGCATGTGCATGCGCGTGCGTGCGTGTCATTCCATCCATTTTCTAACTCTGTAATAACCCAGACACCTTTACATCTCTGACAGCTAATACACCAGATATTGTTGTGGTTGATGAAGAGTCCACATAGGTGTCTGTATTAGAGATAGCCTGCACCTTTGACCACAGCCTAGAAGAAGCCTTTATGATCAAGGTCGTTAAATACCAACAACTTCTGCATACCATCTCAGAGCTGGGCTATAGGTGCAGATTATTTATCTTTATTTGGCAGCCTAGGGCATACACACAGACTGGCTATTAAAGGGTTCCAACAACTTGGGATGCCCAAAAAGGAGGCAAAAAGGCTGGCAAAGTATTGTGGTGTCTCTGCTATAATTGGCAGCCGTCATATATGGCGGAGATGTTGTTAATTATACCCATAGAGTACTGAGTGACATGCCTATTGTACCTTGAATGCACATGCCATGATTTTGTAATTGTAACTCCAATGCACCTATATAATTATTTGTGCCCCTGTGTGCATCTCCTTTGTGTGGACATAAATAAATAGTTAAAATGTCTGTCTGTGTGTGTATGTGCGCGCACGCATGCACGCACCTTCCATGGCCAACTTCTCCACTTCTTCTGCTCACTGGCCTGCACTTAATGTGAGGCATCCTCTACCCCACAGTGCTGCCCAGAGGGGAACCACACACACACACACACACACACACACCGGGGGAGAGAGAGAGAGAGAGAGAGAGAGAGAGAGAGCATATTCAATTGGAGTGGAGGTAAAGGCTGGAGAGAATAAGAAATGATGTCTCTAAGTGTAAGGCGTGGCAGGGCATATGAGATGTCTCCTTGTTTCCATAGTGGCATGTACGTATCTTCACCATCACCACACATACTGGCTGAAATAGCTAAAGAATTGAACGGAATACGGATCATGGATGCCAAACAGCCAAACACGATTTCTCTCTCTCCCGTAAAGAGATCAGGGAGGTTGGCTACTGTATTTCTGAGACATTCCGCACCCGACTTTTTTGGTTCAATCTACCCTTCTGTGGCTGACACACAGCAAGTCACATGCAATCCCCTGCTAATGGCCCTCCTTTCACCCACGCTCAGTGATTACCACTTTCACAGGAGCCTCCTCTATGCGGATGCCAAAGCAACAGTTTTGTGTTTTCCGTTTGGTCTGCAATACAGTTTGATTACAGTATAAAGAATTAAGATGTATACAGGACCTTCATTTCTTTTAGTTCCTTAATTTAGCTCAGACATACAATTTGATGGTTCTGATTGTTATAATTTGATGTAACACACGCGCACATGAACGCACACACACACACACACACACACACACACACACACACACACACACACACACACATTTTAACATTTTTCTATGTCCACACAAAGGAGACACAAGGGCACAAATAATTATATAGGTGCATTGGAGTTACAATTACAAAATCATGACATGTGCTTTCAAAGTAGGTACAATAGGCATATCACTCAGTACTCTATGGGTATAAGTAACAACGTCAGCGTTGAAACGGCGTTGATTCATTTGCTTGCCTTAGTTTTCTTTTTCTTTATTTCTTGTCCCTTCAGTTTAATCATTTGCGTTGATTCATGACATTTATTTTGTTCTTGGCAATCTTGGCATGAACACGGCATGTTTCATGTGTGGCACAGGACTGATTGCCTCATTGTATAGGAATGCCACACTGGCTTGGCCGTCATCCGTAAACCACATAATGGTTTGCGGAAATGACCCCCATGATAGATGTATGAATCACATTGAATTAACCGGCTGCATATTTTGCGTGAGCGAATGCAGTTAGTCTGTTGGGTCTTAGGAATGATTTTAAGATGCATTGTGGCAGCTGTCCTGTTAGGAAGAGTAACACAGTTTAAAAATAAAATGTAAGCGTGACAGCTGCAGTAATAACTTGCATTCACTTCTTTAATGGACAATTATTTTTATTCAGACTCCATATTCCTACAGAGAGTCAGCTTGTTTTTCGATCACATTTGTTTATACCATGGATGCCCCTGGTCCTTCCTGAATAGACATGTCCTTGTAACCAGGTCCTTTTGAAAAATGACTTCATCATAAAATAGCAAAGAAGCCAAAATAGCCTTTGGAGAAGTGAAACCCACTTCTCCACGCATGCATGCATGCGTTCGTGCGTGCATGCAGGGGGGGGTTCATCCTGCTATTATGTTAAGATATCTTGTTAACATTTTAGAGCTAGAGAAAAGCTCACCAAATGTAATTTGGGTTCATCCTCTGGGGTGAATGAAGATGAAGACTAACTACGGGGGGAGCACCTGTTAGCAGGGAGTGTTAGGGGGGAGGAGTGGGACGAAGGCGCTATGTCCTCCCGAGTCCCGGTGGGGGGGGGGGGGGGGGGGTCCTCACTGGCAGCTGAGTCATGAGGATACAACAGCAGTGAAAACACAGAAATGTGTGGGGAAGGAATTAATTGGCATAATGACAAAATTGGGGAGAGAGAGCAGTAAAGACCAACAAAAAAGAAGATGCACAGCCAATTCCATGACAATAAAGCCAGTGGTTTGTGCCCAAGGTACTGCTTGTTTGGAACCAAAGTTGTGACTGACCAACCAGACAGACCAGACTAAAGGACAAAAAAATGGCTACTACCACAACTCGTGGCATAGGGGAGAGGAAGCAGGGGGGCCCACGATGCTGGAGGGGCCGCCTAAAGCATTATTCATAATCCAGTTTTTTGTGAAGAGGTGACAACAGAGAGATGTGTTGTGTGAGCAATGGTGGTCACCTCTTCACCGCAAACTGGAATATGAATAGCTAAGTAATTGGCAATGGTTACAAACATGGCTTGTGAAAAATATATAAAGTCAAGAAGACTAGATATTTGTAGTTTATAATGTTAAATGTTTAAAATATTTTTTATTCAAAGAGACGGTTGTCGCATGACTTTGATCTTTGACATGACGTGACGCTACACACCAGTCACGCAAACAATAGCCAGCAGCGGCCAGCGGGATACATGAGAACGGCAAAGGAATGTGTAGCAATTCAGGCAAGTTAAAGGCGTAAACAAACACACTTGATTGCAATAAACAAGCAACGGATAGTTTTCAAAAGTGACAATATGCATCACTTTCTAAAACCCCGTTGACACTTGCTGGCAATTGACTATTTAATTTTGGTTTCATGTTAACGCCAAAATTGTCCGTTGGTGAGAAAAAGAAAAGAAAAACGCCGGTGTGGGCAGGGCAATTATCTGACATTAATCTCAGAGCTTTCTGAAAAAAATCTCACACATTTCTGACTTTATAATCACACAGATTTGAGAGATTAAATTTATCTGAGACATTAGAAAATTCTCACAAATCTGTGAGATTATAAAATCTGAAATTTGCAAGATTTTTCTCAGAAAGTTCTGAGATTAATGTCAGAAAATTGTCCCACCCCCACTGGCGCTTTATTTTATTTTTTCTCACCGAGATGGCAGTAATAAACCTTAGTTACGTCTTTCTCTCTCTCTCCTGCTACCACACTGTAGGCCTAAAATTAAGTGAAAACTGACACATGGGCGGCTGTAAAGATAAATTGTGTCCAGAGATGTTTCATCTGACCCGTTAGCAGAACCACAATACCCCACAGGTACCATTCTGGAGTTAATCAGTTCATCACTCCATCGGAGCAGAGTTCACAGCTGTATTAGACAGAGAGAGAGGGGGGGGGGGCTTAGCAGAGAAAAGGAGAGTAAATACTGTAACGCTATAAGCTCATCATCTCTCAAGATAGAACACATTGTTTACAGTGAGGCTTTGCAGTTTTTTTTTCAAGTAAGCCCAAACAAATGTAGGCGTCGGGGGAAATCATGTACTGTACACTGTGTAACTCACTTCTATCAATCATCAAAAATTCGAAACTATGTTTAGCACGGGCTCTATGGATTTCGGACTTTTTCTAAACTCCAAAATCTAATCCGCTGCTCTCTGTACCCCCCCCCCCCCCCCCTAGTTTTTTTTAGCTCCTTGAAAACATTAAACTTGGCAAGCCACACTTGCCACATTACACTCTGATAATTAGTTTGAGGAATTGCAGAATGCAGGGAGCCATTTCAGGGAGCCATTTCATATGCATGAGGTGTTGTCCTGCTTTGAATGTCCCCTGAAGAGTCGGTGTGGGACAAAATGGAGGCCTGTTAAATCTCTGGTCTCCCGTGGATCTTAACCAGAGACTCATCAGTCAATTTCATTTTTTTGCAGTTTGGCACAGCATGCAATGCCATTTGTGCATCAAGGTGAAGAATTGCGATCTGGCAGAGGTTCGGGCGCCAGAGGGCTACCCCTGTTGACCCAATAATGTCCTACTCAGTCTTCTGATTTGCCGCCCAGGACTGCTAAGCGTGCTAAAGTGTGCTCGCTGCTAACATACTTGATGTGACTTTCTCAACCCCAGAATGTGGCATGCCATGGGTCACCATCAACCTTCACAACTCCATCAATTGTTACGATGGGATCAAACTGCTTACACCCAATGAAACTAGAAGCAAAGTATTATTATCTGTTTAATGACAGCGAGAATGTAAAATAGACCTGAGGAGGAATGTCACATTCTTCCCGAGCAGTTTTTGAATTGTTTTTGATTCTCAATTATGTTTAAGTATAGTATATAATGAACCCGAATAGTCTAAACAAGTACTTGATAGGCCTTTGGCAAAACCAAAGGCATTGTTGTACAGTATATACAGTACAGTACCTCAACAGGCTTATTGCGCCTGGAAGTATTATTTCTCGGCCCCAACTGTGTATTGGGTTAATTAAGATGTTTACCCTGTCAGTATGGGCGGTGGTTGGGGGATACCTGTTGCATGGGAATCTTTATGAATAACACAAAATCCATCCATACAGGTTTGCCAACAGCCACATACTGTTTGTCACAGGCCAACTGCACAGTGAACAACAGTGTCAAATAAAATATTGATGCTCAACAGCTCAACATTTCTTTGATATCCTGCAAGAGAGGAAAATAAAAAGAATATCTTGTGTTGCTGCCAAGGTGGTATTGGCTGTTTTGAGGAAAGCTGCACCTCTAATTAGTTGACCTGTTTCAGAAGCCTATGTCCTGTGAGAATTGAACCAGGATTTTCAGCTTTTGCAATTTCTAGATGTTGAAAAAGAAGTCATTAGGTCTCATGCTGCCAGTCAGAATGGGAAACAAATCCCAAATCATCCAAAAATAAACATTTTGAACAGAGGATTGGAACTGTTGAGAAAAAGACAGGTTTAGAAATTGATCCAGCTTGCAGTGTAGATTTTGCCTGAGTCAAGATTGTGCGAGCACGCAATTTATGTATTGAGCACACACGTATATGTATGTGCATACAAACGCATACAAGGACATAAATATTTAATGTGCAAGTATTTCTTTTTCTCCACTGGGCCATTCTCACATGTCCCGGGAATGTGTGGACCAAAGGACCATTTATTAAGGAATATATTTTAAATAATACCCACGTTTTTCAGGGATTTTGCCCCCATGTATTATTTTTCTATAGTCATGATGAAATATTAAAGAAGAGTACCTCAAGTTGCCATGTATTGCTGTACTTCAATAAATTGTATTTAGTGACAAAAGGGATGTTTAATGTTCTAGGGTTAATGCTAAGCATAAGCAACGTGTGTCCATTCAAGCCGTTTCTAGAACCACCGCTGAGACAGATTAAATGAAGGATAATGAAGGATGGTGGCCGGAGGTGCGGATGAATGCTTGGCACTGTTTCTGCAGTATGTGAGTGGGTCAGTGGGAGCGGTCCAGCCATCATAATGACACAGCATGACCGAGGCCCCTGCACAGTGCATAATGTCCATGTCCCTGACAATGGTGTGCACAAGGTGAACGGTACTAGAAAATCACCACTGTCAGCTTTGATTGAATAGTGAACTTGGGACACAGGACAGTGTTGGAGATTAATAAGTAACATACGGTATAATGATTTGCTACAGCTACGCTGTGCATGGCAACCGAGGGATTTCAAAGAGTAAGTGATTGGGTGTCTGGACTCAGTACGAGTCATGGAGCGTATGTGTGGAATGACAAAGAAATGTGTAGAGGACACAGTTATTGTCGGGAGCCACATTTATTACAGTATGTTATGCTTTTTGTGAAGGCAATAACTTTTTTTCATTTATCACAAAAGTGTACCAAAGCCACCCCAATGTTTCACTTTGATATGAATTGTCATTGACACGCCGAATGTCGCCATAATTTCAAACAGGAGCCGTGGCAATGCATTTTCAATATCCTGCATCAAACAGCATGGCAGAAAACATCAATGCTACTGAAGGAGATTCTGCTGGACATTATATTGCATGCAAATTGAATGTGGCTGGTTATGTGTTCCGTAGAGAAGAAAGGGAAGTCTGCATACTGTTAACCCGCTCCCAGTAGAAAATATTATTGTACAATGTTTCGACCCCAACAGGCGGGGCCTCATTAGATCTCAGACCTGATGAAGACATAATTAACACTGCTTTTTCTTCTCTCCAGTGTATGTATTGTTGTCCAGCACCTGTACACATTTATTGTTGGATACGAGCTTCGCCTCGGCCTATGCCTTCCTTCCCATGATTATACAGATTGTAGACAATGTTTAACTCATGACCCTCATTTCTATATACACATACAGTACATGCCTAAGAAAATCTGCCAACTTTTCTTTGATGATGTTCATCAGAAAGTTTGGAACCTCTCTCTCCTTATAACTCCATTAAGAATATCCAGCAAGTCAGCCATATATATATATATATATATATATATATATATATATATATATATATTGTGGCGTCTCGATGGCAGAACACCGCCCAACAGCAGGTAAGCACACCCCTGGAGGCCAGCAGAGGCAGAGAGAGAGAAGAGGAGCGCACCAACCTCTAGGGTGGGTACTAGAGGGTACGTACGTCCCACGTCACCTACTAGATCAGCTGGAATGCGCGTCACCTGCCTTCTGTCAGAGAAGCGCTAGTATTCAAAAGGCAGTTCTCTCTGCCAGCCTCAGTAGAGATCCAGGCTCCAGGGGTGAAGCAACACGCTGTCGAGCGAGTTGGGCGGTGAGTCGAGAACCACGGTTCATTATCCCATTCTATGCGACTATAACATGAACAGCAATATATTTATGGTGTCTTATCCTCTGTCCTACCAGGCTTCTACGGCGCTCGCGCTAAGCGCGAGCTTGGCGGACTGTCAACTGACAGATTGGTGAAGAGGAGGAAGAGGAGAATAATAAATATAAACTACCATACATGGGATGGAAAAGGAGTAACCACATTACGACCCCAGTACACAGAGGAGGAACCGGAGTGAGAGTACTCGTCCCCAGCTGAGTAGCGATACTTCCCATGTTTATTGAATGCCACAGGGCTGAAGACAAACAGTGTTTAATCACGTTCTCAGACACCGTTGATGTCCAGAGACTCGGTCCCGAGACAACGGCAGTATAGCACCATCGTGCGGAGAGAAAGAGGAACTGACAATACCTGTATATGCCCTGCTCTGCACTGACAGTACTCGAAAGTGATTGATAAAACCCCTGTTTGTTAACCTGACTTGTGTGATTAAACGCCTTGGAATAGGCAAACGTCTTTCTGTCTCCTGGGTGTGTGTACCAGTCGCCACAATATATATATATATAAAAACGTAGCTACTCAAATTAATATAACCAAAACACAATTGTTAACCTAACTCCTAATCAACAAAACGTGCAAAAAGGAAACCCAAAATAAATGGTAGGCCCTACCCACCCCATCAGTCCATCTTTGCAAGTGATGAAGTGAAAGATAATCTATCATGATAGGGTGGTGGTGAGATAAGCAATGTCCCACCTGCTGCAAACGGAGAAAAAGCAATGAATCTTTAGCAAAACCACTGTTGGTGATGGTGAGTGCTTTTCTCTAGAGTTGACCTGCACTGCACTGTGCAGTGTGGACACAACCAATGTTTATCTACTATTGGTTTTTCTTTCTGTTTTATTTTATCTTTTGATTTTATATTGACAGTTTTTATTTCTTTATGGTTGTGTTGCTGGAATCTTAACTCGGATTGTACTGTTGTTGACTTGTTAGACCATGAATGTTTCACAGCTCCCTGGAGAGTGTGTGCACCGTATGACAGACGGAGACACAATGCCAACGAGCTCAGATCACAGCTGCGCTTAAGTAGGCTTCCACAGGCTGGCCCTCTGCTCGATGATAGGCTCACAGTGACGAGGTGGGCAGGTGGAAGGTGGATGGCTCTCCGCCAGACCTGTGACTGAGAACTTCAATCAGCACTCTATACCATACAACAGCATGTGACTGACAAATAACCATATTACCATAATCACTGTATAATATATATATATATATATATATATATATATATATATATATATATATATATATACACACACACAATCACCGATTATGTAACAGATGATGATGATTATTTCAGATTGTACTACAATTGAACAGAACCTGCCTGGTAGTTCTTCATTCTATGTCTTATTTTAAACATTGAAGTGCATCATCCATGCAGGTATACAGGTCTACTCAAAGCAGATGGGTGAAATCCATCACTGTCCAATTATCTTTGAGAGAATGTAGAATCGGCATCAACATGATAGTCTCATTCATGCAGGTTTACAGGTCAAAAGAAGAGGTGGGTTGTGCAGTATGCAGTCAATACGGCTTCATGTTGCGCCGTTCAGTGTATGGGTTTAATGCCGTTCAGACTGGGTTTTTTGGGTAAGTCTCCCATTGGCCTAGAGTCAGCCAATAATGAAAAAGTATCTACTACGGTCACTAGTAGAGGTACGTAGGTGAACATGTTGTCCAGCCACATTTCAAGCAGCTGGCAAAAGCAATGAACATGACAATGAACACAATATTTTGGGCCGATCAAATCATTAGAAAGACGAAAATAAACACTATTTGTTTTGTTTTTGTTCTTATAAATTATTTGATCGGCCCAAAACATTGTGTTCATTGTAATGATTTGTCACGATCTGAGTTGGCTTTGTCCGCGGCGTAACCGTCTTTAAATAAATACTTTAAGAAAAGCCTATGGGAAAAATGCGCTATTGTCATCACAAACACTGAATGATTCCGCTGGTAACAATAGCACAATGTCATGCAGACCACATGGTCTAGTGGTTAAGATGTTGGACTTTCATGTGGGAGGCCTGAGTTTGAATCCTGGGCGTTACACATGTAGATCTGTTTGAGTACAGTACATTATTGGTACTCAAAGTATATTTGCTTATTGCCTTCTTGAATGATTTTGCTGTTGACAATACAACAACTGATTGTGTCCGGATAGCTTTATTGTTAATACAAAAATGGTTACAAAGCTGTTCTGTGATGTGACGTGTGGCTGGGGACAGGCTATTTATAATTAGGCTCTAAACAAACATTAAAAGTCTTGGCTGGCCTAAGACCTAATTTTGGAAAGCCCCTCAAAAACAGGGCCAAAGGTGAGCCATATGGACTTTTAATGTTAATGTGGAAGGAACGTGCTTTAACCATACAAATCCAGTAAAAAAGGACAAAGGGTCTAGGTAAGACTCGCATCTTCATTACAGAGTGGAGTGACGCATGGAGACGGCTGTGACTGAGGAGATGGCACAGAAAGCTCTACTTGTTTTAATGCAAGAAGGGAAGGAAGGAACATGGCTGGCTGGATGGATAGATATGGGGTGGGTGGAGTAACAGTTACTGTATGCTACATATTGGCCTTGATCCACATGAGGGCCCATCAACAGTGTTTGCGCGTCCCTCGACAGCAGGTGTTGAAAGCAATGACATTCTCCTTTGCATTGGGGGAAGAACTTAAGACTGACAGCTACAAACATACAGTACAAAGCCTACAAGAGGGAATTCTGTTTTCTTCCCGGGATGCACGCACGCACACGCACACACACACACACACACACACACACACACTTCTGTGTGGGAAGTGAAACGTGATATTGTTTATTTATGTGTCTTATAATCCCGTAAGGGATGGGTCTTAATGACAAGACACGAAAATAAAAATTAATTAATTAATTAATTCATTCATTCATTCTCACACACACACACACACACACACACACACACACACATACACACACACACACACACAGCTTGTGCTATTAATGGTAATCATGATTTCAAGGACGGAATGGAAGGTATTGTGCATCACTGTTTGAACTTACATTTCATATGACTAGAGCCAAGGACACAAGTTACACAGTATATACATGGATACACAATTATTTAAAGGGGAAAGGCCACTGACTGGGTCTAAATATCATCAGTCCTATACTCCACACGCTGCAGCGCCTGCTTCACAAACAACTTACACACTCAACAATACACCCACTATAAGTTTGAAGTTAATCGGATGAATAGTTCTGGAAATAAGGGAAGGGGAAGGGCTGACAGAGATTTGTGGGTTTTATAGATGGATAACCTGGTGGGATCTTCATGAAGGATTCATCTGCCGCTGGTTGCCTAAAGGTTAGAGTTGTCTTCAATGCCGTTAGGTTGCTGAAAATATGATGACCAGCTGGGAAAATGTGATCCGTTAAAGATCAGAGTGACGTTCTCGCATCCCTCAGCAATTACAGATGATGTGCCCTTGTCCAAGGTTCTTTGACCCTCAACAGTTCCCATGGAGATTTTCATTGGCCAGCAGTATGTTAAATTACTGAGCAGCTTGAATATTCCTCAATGTTATGAATGTAATGCAATACAAGAAGAAGGAAAGAAATCCCCTGGAACAAACTGTAAAAAAAAAAATCTGTTCCACAGAGAGATATGTGACCTCAAAAAGTGGATTTCCCCTTTTTGATAAATTCACTACAGTAAAAAGATTGCTGTCTGGGAATAGAGTATTAGCAAGGTCACCTACCCCACTGAGTGCTGACGAACTCTTATAGTTTGTAGCATGATCCACAGACCTTGATGGTTTTGCATGATAAGACCTGAAAATACTTTGCGCTGAGTAATCACTGCCTGTTTATCCCCCGCAACCTTCAAGTGCTTATCTTATCATTCACCTATAGGTCAAAGCAGAAATTGGCTTGAAATGTGAAAATAATACATAAATAGTCAGGTTTAGTCTGTCTGTGAGTCCTTATTTCATACCATCGTGCTGCAAATGTCGCCTGGTGTAATAGAACATCCACGCCCATTTCACGCTATATATGGCAACAGGAAATATCAAACCTCGGGTGAAAAACATCATAACCTGCACAATGCACAGATCTCCAAGCTTAAGCCCTAACCACACCAAAGGGTCAAACAGTTTGGGAAGGAGTTAACGCTAAAACCGCCTCAACCCTTTGGTGTGGTTTGGGCCATTGAATTCCATGCGTTGAATCACTAGGGTCAACGTGGGTCAACGTGCAACAAGACGCAAAAACCTTCTTGACCCTTTGGTGTGGTTAGGGCTTTTTACAACTCTGAATGCGGTGCTTATACTCTTACTTATAATGCAACTCTAGTTGTAATTCTTTAAGTTCAACCTCAAGACAAACGCTATTTGGCAAGGATATAATATATTATAAAAGCCCTTTATTGAACAATTACTCATTCACCTTTGCAGAGGTAAAAAAAGATATGTGATATTTTTGAGAGGCGCTAGCCCCTCCTATATACAGCTTTTGTCCCCAGACGTCTCAATATTTGCCATTGACAATGAAAGGAGAAATTAGGTCAAATGTCCGCCAAATATGACGTAAATTTAACCAACCAATCACATAAATGCAGTTGTTCATGAGATGATGTATGACGATGAATACTTCACACGGGTGTGATTTTGTTTTAAATCAGAGCTGCATTGATTAATGAGGGGAAGTCCGTCTTTTGGATTAATATCGTATCATATCAATGTCGTCTGTCGGAATGTATTTGTTCTGGACACGTAGCTATATTTCAATTATGCTCCAAAAGGTTATTTATTGAAGACGTTTCGAGCCAAGGCTCTTCATCTGGTCAAACTCAAGATGTGAGTGATCCACCCATTTAAATAGACACCCACGGGTCACGTTACTAGTCAGTGGGTGGAACCAACACAACAGGATCATCAAATCAATTACTGAAATATCATTATATACAGTGTTACACAACAGTGGAGTAAGCAAAAATGGTCATGATTCATGACCATCATGAACCATGATTACTATAGAATTCAGGACAGTGATTCACATAATCACATAATCTGTGTGAATAAGTGTTTTGCAGAAATCGGCCTCAGATCGATGCAGTTATAGCTAAAAACAGGAATTGGTCTGTTATAGCACCACCGTGAGGCTGATTTGGAAAGAAATAGTGGCATGTCGTCCTCGGCCTAGTGGAAATGTGCGTGTATAATTTCACGGAAATTGCACAGTGTTTGTGATTTGTGACATTTTGTTCGAAACGGACCAATCATGTGAGCTTTGGAAGCAAATCTTAGCCAATCAGGATGGAAGATAGGAAATGGTGCAGATCCGTGTTGATCACATGACTATGGAGATATAGTGTATACCGAATTGTGTTTTGCCTAAATCGGTCTCATGATGGCGCTATAACAGGCCGTTGTGGAATATTTGGGGCAGAGGTTCGTCGTTGGCATCCAGGGAATGTGTGTGCAAAGTTTGGCATGGATCGGGCCAACGGTGCCGGAGATTAGCTGGTAACGGACGGAAGGAGGGACGCACGCACACACGGACGGAGTGCAAAACATACTCTCTCCCCATGCCTTCAGCCTGGTGGATGACAAATATGAGCATAAATTGCTTGATGAATCGGCACTCTGGGGTAGGGGTTTGGCTATATGTGGGATTACTATTCTAAAGCAATAGGGAGAACAGCTGTTCTGGTTTTATAGTATCGGACTGATGGAGGATCAGGGTCTGCTTCCATATTTCAACATAATAAATAAAGAATTTGATTTGGGCTTCAGTTATGGCTGCAGCAGTGGCGTGCAGACATTTAGAGGGGCAGGTGCTGAAGTGAAAAAAGGGCACCTTGTGCAGCACGTGGAACCGACCGTTTGCCTTAATAGTGTGAGATTTATAGATTTTGGGGCCTAAATAATTGATCAATGTCACCATGGTCCACAATCCACATACTGTACAATGTACACTGTAAAAAACGTTTTTTAAGGCACATTATTTTGTCCAGAGGGAAAGGGGCAGGGGGTTCTCTAGCACCCCCTAGTGTATATCTGTGCACGCCACTGGGCTGCAGGATGTTTCATTGAAAAGAACCAGCCCGTAATTTCTCTCTCCAGTGATGTGAGATTAATAGTAAGCTTGCATGGCATTTTATTATATAAATTATCTGGAAATTCATCAAAACTATATGCAGTCCATCCATACTAAAGCCCTCACAAAATGATTAATAATCCTGATAAGCAGGGCAGCAATATTAAATATTAATTTGAATGTGGCTGCTATGTTATCATGCAATGGCATCCAATGCATAAATGCATGTGGAATAGTGGTATATATCTCTGGCATTGCAAATATAGCTGTCAATAAATATAGACTTTTATAATAAAGTATCCCTGTTGATTAACTTGCCTCACTATACAGAAATAATGCATTGGTAAGTGGGTGCCTCATCACACGTGTATGAGTGGCTATGTGTGTGCACGCACACCACACATGCACACGCACGCATGCGCCAAACAAAATGTGACATAATCATAGGCAATGAGTGGATTATAGATGTTGCTTGTCATCCTAATCTAAACGGAAGAATGTTGATGCTCTTGCAAGCAGACACAAAGCTGTCAGGACAGATCCTTTTTGATGTAAGAGCTCCATAAACAAGCATGGCACAATGCATTAGGGAGTTCTGTTTGTGGAAAGGCTTATTGTCTGTAAGCTTGTCAGTATATTGTAAATGTGTGAGGAATGTGACATGTCACATTTCCTTTACAATAGACTGCACTGTTGTGACAACAAGTCACTTTGGAGGCCATTTACTAAAAGGGGCGGGAACCCATTTGGCACAGTGAACCTTCTCCTTCTCTTACCTAAAAAACATAGGTGTTCTAATGGACTCAGACCTTAATTTTAATGCACAACTTAAAAAAGTGGTTCAATCCTGTTTTTGTTTTTGTTTTCAACTTAGAAGCATCTCCAACACCAACCAAACCAACACCAAAAAGCGTGATCACATCACCCCTCTTTTGATGTCGCTTCACTGGCTTCCGTTCACCTATAGAATTGATTTTAAAATTATTTTAATCTCTTTTAAGGCTCAAAGAGGTCTTGCCCCTAGTTATATCGCGGCGCTCCTGCCCCCTCACGACTCTCCTCGCAGCCTGAGGTCCAAAGGCAAGGGGCTCCTAAAAATTCGTACTGCGAACTATGTCACAAAGGGTGATCGGGGCTTTACCATCCGAGCACCTATAGCTCTGGAGCTTCCAGAAACAATTCGCCTCACTGACTCCCTTACATGTTTTAAATTAAAAACCCATTTGTTTCAAAAAGCATTTCTTTAACTTCTTTACTGCCATCTAGTGTTCAAAAACTTTGACTGATTCTCTGCCGCTGGTTCACTCCAATGCTACGGAGATTGATTTGTTTCCGGGTTAAACAGGAAGGTGCTTCCGGAAGTGGAACGACACCACACAACACCGCCCACAGCCTTTAGCTAGCAGAACAACCAGCCACATTTTCTCAGCGATGCGATACAAAATCACAACTGATTTACGATCGTCGGGTGTGTGCCGGCTCACCATGGACAGCTCTCTAACCTTTGGAGATATATGGCGCTTTGAAAAATGGGTTATAACGGAGCTGGATTAAAAAAAAAACATTGCTGCTCAGTGCTGGTGAAGGAGGAGGGCTATACTACCGGGAGCAATGCTAAAAGGTAAACAGACGGACGGCGCGTTCATATAGTAAACGTTTGTCTATGCTTATAAACGTAGCTGGCAAGAATAGGTTTTCCCTGCCTTTTTACTGTTGTGTTATCTTGATTTGATTTGCTTAATGTTTGGTTATTTCTTGTTTATTACCTTGATTATGATAGATCATTGGATACTTTCTTTATTTTTTTCTATTTTCTTGTTATTATTCCTGTGCAGCACTTTGTGGCTCATGCATAGAAAGGTGCTATAAAGGTGTTATTTGTAAACTGCACTGTGAAATTGATAAGAAATGGAATCAATCACCATAATCGGAATCGATGAAATCCTAAGTATACACATCTCTAGTGGTGACTTCTATGTAGGTAACTTTCATAAGTCCAGTAGGTCAGGAGTCATACCAAGATCCCCGCCCCCCCACCCCCCCCCCATTCCAATCTCGTTTATCCCCGGTTACTGCTGCAATAATCCTCCTGCTTCTCTCATTATGTATTATTGGATTCTCACCCACATTCATATCCTTTCCAGTCCCTGTGATATTTGACCAGCCTTTGTATTTGCCTTTTCAAAGTAGTACAGGGATACATACAGGGTGCTTTGGTTGTGTGGGTGGGAGCGGGGTTCACTTCTTCCTAACAAAGACATAATGGTGTGTGCATACACGTGCATGCATGCGTGTGTGCATATGTACATCCGAGCATCTCTGTAGTAAACAAAGTTGCACTGCTTTCCTTCCAGGGACCCACAGGGATCAACAGGGAATGCAGAGAGAGAGAGAGAGAGAGAGAGAGTCAGTCAGTCCCCCCTCCACCCGCTCTGGATGGTGGTTGCTAGATTGGCATGCCACCCAGGTTGCAGCCAGAGAGCTCTCTGTCAGTGCCCACCCCATCGTGCTGCCAACAACTCAATCTATACTGCTGCTGATGATCAACAACAGGGTGTCATGGTGTAAAAATACATCCCTCCACATCCTCTCTGCATCTTGATGCCTCTGGCTGTGCATCTCCTTGACCTGCTTCCATACAGACACACGCATGAATGATGCACGCTCCTCTTTGATTTGTGCTCACGGTGCTCTCTGTGTGGTTTGTCCTGACACACATCTTGGACACAATGGAGAGTGGGGAGGTTGAGGGGTTATGCTTCTAGTTTTGGATTCTTTACGGCAAGTAAGTGGGCTTATTTCATTTAGAGAAAAACATTTTGCAGAGAGAGACAGAGAAGAGGGCACATTGTGATGTTCTGTCGTTGTCTGTTGTTGTTAGTCTCAAATTTCACATGGCTTGGTGCCAGTGAACTTTAAGCTTGTAGAAATAGAATCGCCCTGTCACTAGTCTGCGCCCTCCCCCCGGGGGACGACTAATTGTCGGACTAATTGTCGGACTAATTGTCAGACTGTTAGTATGTCAGACGAAACATATAGCACCCCTACCGATGCACTGACCAGTTCAGCTCAAAAGGTGAATTCTCCTATCAACTTACGACAATCTACTGCATGGATCTGTGCAAAGCAATAGTGAAGCAAGTTGGAGTTGTGCTTGCACCCTTAATTTGTTTATTTAAATTATTGTTTTTGATGGAGGCTTGATGGATTTTCCCTGCCATATATTAACATTCAATCGCTGTCATGGATTAAGCATTAAATTCTCTGGAGTGTCATGTTAAATGTGTGTCTTCTCTCAGTAACTAACTGGCCTAAATCCCTGGTTGAACACAACGAACAAAGAGGTACTTCTCTCGGGGGGAAAGCAGGCGTACTGAGGCAGAACTAGTATGGTATTTGCTTGCTTATACTTGAATAATTCCAACAGAGCAATCTTTATAAGCACCTTGAGAAACTCTTTCACTCCAACATTAGTGATCCATTTGGTGTGGACTTTTGGTATGGATAATATTCTTGTATTCCTTGACAAATTCCCTGAAATACATCATTCTCTGTATGTCCAGGATTATCCTGGCATTGCCATTAGTCCGGCAGTCAAGGTGGACGGGTGGGAAATTTTCCTAACGAGTGTATTTTGTGCAAAACAAATGCTTGGAATGGATTCAGAATCATGAAAAACCCCTAGTTTGACATGTCACATGCTGCTTAAAGCAAAAGAAAAGTTTTAAATGTTTGCCTGCCATAGGCCTATAGGATGTTAATGGTAGGGTCACAAGAAACCCCTATAAAAAAATTGCCCAATAGTGACAGCCGGTCAGCAAGTGGATTCATAACTGTATGTACGTATATAGACAATACAAAAACAAAAGAAGCCTGTCGGCTGCCGGCCTAATTTATTTCCCTGGTTATTTAGTCTTGTGTAATGTGATCAATGTAGTTTCTTTCTAGTGTATAAAAAGGGTTCCTTTAAAGGCGCAGTGAAACGGAAATGGTGAACAACATGAAAATGAAAACAACATGAAAATGGTGTTTCCACATGAAACACCGGTCTGAACTTTCTGAACCAATCAGAGTGTCGCATCCCTTCAGGCGATGGGACGGTAGCTAGGGACGGTAGCTATGCTATGCGCTACAGCGTGGTATGTGTTTGTTTACAAATCAGACGGTTGCCCAGCACAACCAGTTTACTGTTATGTGGCTTATTTCTACCCTATAATGTTTTCAGAAACATATTTTAGCGTGATGATTAAGTTGAAACCGAGTAATACACTGTCTGAATGTTATCTTGAATGGAAATAAAAACGGAGTAATCTGTAATCAGAAGCAGCTGTGTTGCATGGATGCGCAGACATGGGGAATTAAACAGGTGAGCTTCATTTTTATTGGCTTTTATCGATGTGTATCTCTACACGTCATCACGCAGCACGTTTTCGTTTTAATAAATAAATAATACAATCGTTTTTATGGACCTTTGATATAAAAACACACAGAAATGAGAATTTTCCCATTTTTTTGGCATCCATTGTTAGGTATGCCCATACAGGGCTCGACAGTGCGACTAGGTACTCGCATTTGCGACTAAAAATATCACCGTGCGAGTTGTAAAATTAAATTTGTAGCACAGGTGCGACTACAGGATTTGACCGTTCAATCGTGATAAAGACAAGTCTCTGTCTACAGCAAGTGCACATTCTATAGTCGTGGTTCTATACCTACATTTATATTTCTGAACGGCGGTGTCGTTCGCCAAAAAGAGAAGAGCTACAAGCTAACAACTTGTCGAGGCTCAATGCGGTGTTCATTTGAAGATCTGTCCCCTTTGCTCCCACCGCCCCTCCCCTCCCTGTGTTGCTGCTCCGTGCTCTTCCGTCACTGCTTGCTGACTGTCAGCAGCGGCAGACAGAAAAGAAGACAGGATAGCATTAGCATGATAGCACAGATTCAGAAGGAATTGCTTGGACCCCGACACGTTATTTGCAAAGTTTGTTTGTAATGTTCAAAGTTCAAACGTTACTTACTTTTAACCAAACGCGGGTGAAACAGCGTGCAGCCGTGCACGCACGCGCGCACACACACACATGGAGTGGACGGATTGATGTTTATCAAAAACAACCCTTGCTTAGCGTTTGCTTACAAAAGTGTGTGCCCAGCATAAATGATAATGCGAATGACTGAACTGGCTGGATTACCGTATTAATATCAGTCAGTCAAAGCCAAGGAGAATGTTACAATACTAATTCACCATCGAGCAGCCTCTGCACTGTCTGAATGTCACACTAACATGATAGAACAGCAGGATAAAAACGGATAGCCTGTCTATCCATCCATGAGCAACATATTATCTATCTAGCTCTGGTCCATAGCTCTAATGTGTTGCACGTATTAGAGGTATGGAACAGAGCTACTATCGATCTATCTACAAAGTATTAGCATAAAACAAATTGATTATATAGATTATATGAAAACAAACATAACAATGATATCATGATGAATATCACTATTTTGTGATAATTGCTGAAAAGATAGTGATATAATATTTTGACATTATTTTCCACCCCTACCTCATATCACTTAATTAAAAGAAAACCACACCCATGTGAAGTGAGGGGCGCTCTTGTCATCATACATCAGATATCATCTCATACTGGCCAATCAGAATGCCTGTTGCCTGTGATTGGTTAGCTGATTTGCTCGTTTACATATGACATACATTTTCCCTTCAATGTCAATGGCGTTTAATTTATGTCATATTTAGCAGAATTTTGACGTAATTTCTCTGTTGATTGTCAATGGCTCATTTTGAGATGTGTGGGGACAAAGGCTGTATATAGGAGGGGCTAGCGCCCCTTAAAATGACATCATTTTTCGTGCTCCTAAAATAATTTGTGTGCTACTAGATTTTTCAACTTAGGCGCACACGTGCTACTTGGAAAAATGCTAAGCGTCGAGCCCTGTGCCCATATGATGATGATGATATGGTCTAAAAGTGTGAAAAACGTCTTTTTCATTTCACTACGCCTTTAACTCGTTTCCTGTGTAGTCTGCTCTCTCATTCACAAAATGTCAAAAGCCTCACTGTTTCAGAGAGTTTGGCTCTGTATCGTTTACGACAGTCAGTCACTCATATTTGATACAGTTGTGTGTCCGCCAATCATTTGTTTATTTTTGTTTTGATTATTTAAAAAAATAAATTAAAAAAAGTCTCAAAATCATCCCCCAAGTACAGACTTAACTATCTGGTATTTTCCGTCTACTGAGTGAGAGAGAAAAAGCCAAGTAAACCCTTTTTAAAAGCCCACTAATCAGCAGATACCATACAGTCTTCAGACACACAGTACAACTACCGGTAATCCATATAAATCCACCATGACAGAGGGAAATCCCCCTCAAATCAATGTCTCTGATTGATCGCTATCCAGCTGATGCAGCGACCACCGCCGATTCCAAAGTTATTCAGTCTTATCTTCTTAGATGTTGTATTATAAATGATAGCCTTCTGAATAGATGTTTTGATGACTCAGCTCCTTATTGACAAGCGATATGTTTCCCCATGATCAATATCTGACTCCACTGCTTGGCACTATTCAGTATTTTAGCCGTGACGTGAGCGCCCCCTCCAGAGATACTTCTGGGTCCTACTTTTGTGTCGCTTTTGTGTCCCCATAGAGTTATACTGTGTCCCTCCGTTGGAGTCTCATTTTACCGCTTTCCTTGCAACAACAAAGCTACTGGTCTCCCAAATCTGGCTGTGACAGGCCGTCTGCCCCACACTGAATACTATCGTCCTTTTTATTTCATCGTGTCAACTAAATCCTCATTAATGCAAAGTTGCAAACTAGATTCAACATACTCAACCCTGCACACATTCTAAATATGCCCCCGAAATATTGTACTGAGCAAATTGGACTGTTACCACCTTCAATAATAATGATAATAATAGTCTTTATTGTCTCCAAATCATATATTTTCTTTGTCATGGACACTTGTACAGAACATTAATAATTCTACTCGAGTTGGAAGCATTACGATGCATTTTGACCCTTAATGGCTTCCTTTCTGAAGAATAATGTCATTGTGAAAAGATTCACGCGTTTAGATATTCTATTTACAATGAGATGCGGACGGGAGCTGGTGCCACTTGGACCCGGACATAACGTAGGACTACAAAATGACGTCGGACTATAATACAGAACAGGGGAAGTTGCTGTTAAAATGTAATATACGTATCAAGTACTGTTATTGATATAAAATTATAATTGAAAAGCCTAATTTTAAATGTGAACCACAAACAAAATTTGCATGAATGTATTAGCTGTTATAACAAAGGTTTTGCATGTAACGAATTAGTTAACCAGCAATAGCATAACATTAGCCAGATTGTAAAACCATTTTAAACCAATATATGACTTTGTTTGTCATAATGCATTATTTCTGTAGGCACCCTAACACTACTTCTTGGCAACACCTCAGTTCTTCTTAATTATTTTACTGCGAAGTACGCATATATTTGTACGCCCCAGCTATGGGACGTTATCAGCCAGGTACGTACATGTTCGTACCCCCCGTATACTCTGTGTATATAGTGGTTGAGCCCCAAAGCAGCTTTTAACATTGATCCGGTTGCTATACAATGCCACGGTCACCACCAACTACGGGGAGTCAGGGACGTTATAACTCCTCTCTGTAACCGCCATAACTCGGTAATCTATGAGTGCTGTCCTTGGTGATCGTCAGCCATCCAAAGTTTGGATGTCATTTGTGACTTTGTCTCGCATCGCTCCCGACATGTAAACGTTTCTGGCGACAGGTAAACAGTGCATTAATGCTAATGATAGCCAATGGTTACAGTGAGTGTGTGCATGGGGCTACAGCCGGGAGGAAACAGATTATCTTAAAGTGGATGCAGACACTGGCATTTATACATTTATGCTACCAGCTAGCAGCAACAAAAAGAGTTAAAGACAAGTATTGTCTTTAGTCTGCCTGTACCTTAATTGCTGTGCTGATTCTGGTGACTGAATTTCCCCCGCAGGATGAATAAAGGTGTGTGTATATATACATGGTTTCAGTCCACTCTCTACCTTGATTATTTCTTAAAGACTCTGATGTAA
The DNA here is from genome assembly GCF_963924005.1 of Protomyctophum bolini. Lineage (NCBI taxonomy): Eukaryota > Metazoa > Chordata > Actinopteri > Myctophiformes > Myctophidae > Protomyctophum > Protomyctophum bolini. The sequence goes on along the minus strand of NC_137874.1, from coordinate 22,252,791 downwards.
ATTCTAAATAATCCACTACAACCGCCCCCCCTAACAGCAAAGACTGACACACAAAAAAACATATACGTAGTACACAGCTTGACACAACAGAAGAAGCTGCCTCTTCCAGTTACTGTGTTATTTCAATGTCTACAGTATACCTGTAGGTCTCAATCAGACACTTGTCAAATCCGTCTCCTGCTCTCCTGCTGTGCGCTGATATGGAGCAGGGTTCACAATTCACAAGCTGTTTCAGTGTCAGCCTATCCCTGTCTTGGTAAACTGCAGAAAAGACACACATGCGCGCGGCTCTCTCACACTCACACACACTCAACACACACACACACACACACACACACACACACACACACACACACACACACACACACACACACACACACACACACACACACACACACACACACACACACACACTTCTGCTTCTGCAACCATCAAAGCTATCAATCTGCCGTAGTTTGAAGCAAAAATAGAGAGTTCTTCTGACGGATACTTTTGCTACATCCACATTTCTTTCTTTCTTTCTTTGGCAGCTCAAGAAATATGTGCCTTTTGGAGCTTGCAGCACACTGTACCACCGATCACTCCCATTCAACTGGCAAAGCATGAAATGACAGTCAAGACAACCATGAGGGAGTGTTCTGTTTGTAAATATGTGACAAAAGCACTGTTGCATGGAAATCACGACCCCATTACATTTCACGAGAGAAAAGGTGGCCAGCTCAATCTGTCATTAGGCCTATTTATGCATTTATTTATTGGTATCTCTTGTATCAGCATGAGATATGATGGCTGTCTTTCTTGGCAAACATACTGTAATCATTATGCAAATAATAATACAAATTAATAGTGTAAAAGCCTGTTAGCGGCCCCTAGAGGCCCTGGTGCTCTATACACCACAGTAGTGGTTATAGTGGTTATATCCCCACATTCACCCTTTTGTTAGATATCCTGTGTGCAAAAGTTTGGCCTATATGGTGGCGCTAGGGGTAAAACCATGGGGTCACCAAAATCAGCATTCAGCGAGAGAATCAAAGCAGCAGGAGCAGTATTGCAGTCACTGTATCGTTCGTGCTGTTGTGAGCAAAAGAGAGCTGAGTCTCCCCTGTGGTAAGATATCGTGGATACAAGCAGACACAATTAGTTTTCTCAGATGGGTGGCTGAGTAAATAGTCAGTAAAATAAATTCTTCCATTTTCCAGTTTCTCTCATGTATGCACTATAGACTAGAGTATCTCCATTCACTCCTAGGGGTACACGTACAAAATATGACCCCCTACAGTATGTTGATTGCCTAAATGTTGGTGCTCGACTGCATCGTTGTGCACCAATTACAAATGAAACTGTACTTTATGTATTATTAAGTATGAATTGGGCTTCAGCTGGGCCTTTGTTTTGTTGTCCAAGGGGATGGAGGTTTTCAAAATATATTAACGGAACATATGGAGGATGTATCTACCACCCCACTCCCTCGATACTCCATCTGTCTTCTGCAAAATGAGTCAATTGTGCGAACAAGCCTATTGTCACTGTCAGAGGCAAAATGCAGGCGTATGATCTGTATAGCCCCCCCCCCCCCCTCTCTCTCTCTCTCTCTCCCTCCCTCCATCTGGGGCTCATTTGCCAGAGTTTTGACATCCTTACCTCTCCCTGTGGAAAGTTACCTGCCAGAGTCCTGACACATTCACCCTGTCCTCCATGCCAGGAGTGACTAGTGGTGCAGCCGTGCTGTCCTTGAAATGTTGTTAAAAAAAAAAAAAAAAAAAAAAAAACAGAAAAAAGGATGCACATAACAAATATACACACCTCCCCTCGTCCAATCCAATGTGGCAGGGAGAGAGAGAGCTACATGGCAGAAACAAGAGCAACGCCACCGGATTCTTTTCTGAAACCTATAATCTAGCCCAACTACGATGGTGATGTCTGCAGGAACCTCGAGGAATGGAAAATATATTTGGCAGCTAACACTGTGATAGAAGGCTAGGGGGAAATATAATATGTTGTCGAACCCGACCAAGATGCCCTTATAATAATCTTTTTGGTGAACTTGTCAATTATAATTCGTAGAGTGAGGTCAGTGTTTGCTATGAGCTTGTGATAACAGCAAGGCCATAAACGCATGCCGGTCAGGGCCGGGCTGTCAATAATAATACATTTGATGCATAACGCACTTTACATTTTAGCAAATCACAAAATGTAAAAAATTAAATGCTATAAAAAACAAAGGCAAAAAAATAATAATAATAGTGTTCATGGCAGGCAGTTTAAATTAAATGAAACTCTGGCCCATGTACAAACTAGAGCCATTTACCATAGTGGCTATGGAACACTCGCTACTGCCTTTCTTGTACATGTCTGTGCTGACTATATTTTGTCAACGGGGGGCAGCAGGGGGCCATAGTCTAGCCTACTCAAGCCTAGTAAGGAACCATCAAGGCGTGAATCTATTTTGCATCCGAGCATAGACATGGTAACGCCCCACCTGCCTCTGATTGGCCTACCGACACTGCCCGTCTTTGTGTTTGAAATAGACACTCATGCTTTCTAAGGGGTGATTTGGGGCCCTAAAGGATTAATACAGAATGAATATTAACATCCTAAGGGCCGATTCATACTCCTATTTTACCGCTGTTTCGGCGCTGTAGTGCCGAAAAGATTTTGGCTCGTCAAATTGTAGGCTCTACAACGCCGAACCAACTTTTATTCAGCTCTAAAATAGGAGTATGAATCAGCCCTAATACTGACCAGCAGGGGATTTTAGTATAATTTGATTGAAATAAAATTGACTTTCTTTTCTGTTTTTTTCTGTTTGTTTCTGAACAAATATCAAATTTCTAGCCCACAAAAGAAATCAGGACAATGCTTACATTTTCGGACGCGTCCCTGGTATTTTGGCATAATCTGATTGACAGTCGGAACAGACTTAATAAAAATACATTTAAAAAAAGCTTCAAAACATCACATATTGGTTCATTTCCCCAATTTTCTAGACACACAAAAGATCAGGACAATGCTCCAATTTTCTGAGTGTATCACTCGTTTTTAACAGGATTTTAGTATAATCTGACAGTAGGAATTGACTTTAAAATAAAATCTGTTTCATGATTTCTGTTTCATAACAAATTGGTTCATTTTCCCAATTTTCTAACCTACAAATGTAATTCGTATATTACCATTCTTTGATTTGGAACTGACAATGGTTTTCACCCCAATACAAAAAACTAAAAATAGGCACAATATTCAATGTTCTAGCACACAAACAAATCATCATTGTCACATGGAGGAGGAGGAGGAGGAGGAGGAGTAGAAGAAGAAGAAAAGGTGAAGGCATTAGCTGACCAAGAGTGGATGGATCAATAACACAAGTGGGGTGGAAGTGAATGCAGTGTTGCCAAGATCACCTGTAACTGAAATGTGTGACAGGTTTTGGAAGTGAATGATTGATTTGCACTGAAAAACAATCGGTCTATTCGTTCATTCATTAAACTTAATGGAATATTTAGCCAAACGTCAGCGGCTGACAGCATGACGGCAGAGTGAATACACATTCACACGTACATTATCACATCTCCACGTTTTTCATCACCGGCGCCTCCCTTCGATGCTGCTTCTTCTCTGACATTTAAAGAGAATATTATGGGCATTTCTAAGAAGAAAAAACATGCCAATCAATGTGTGGCTATTACACATGTTCCAAGAATTAATGTGGCAGGGTGTCATGGGTAATAATGTGTCAGGGTGTTATCACTTATCAGGTCCTATAGAGACTGCTCTGATGTTGGCTGTAACACCCTGTCATGCTGTGCAACACCCTGTCATGCAACATTCGGTCACAATAAGAATTTCAGGAGCTGTCATCAGCACCGCTGCTCAGAGGAGCAGTCTACTGCTACGGGACGCCGCCACCTCCAAAGTCAATTATAGATCAATCAGCTCTAATTAACAGGCCATTTTGACGCAAAGACACACAATGTGTTTATGAATTATGCTCAAAAGGCCTGGGTCCCAACTTAATCTCAGAGAACACCTAGGAGAGTGGCTGGAGTGCTGAGACAAAATCACAGGTGCTTATGAACACTGGACACAGGAGGCCACCATGTCGTTACTAGAAAAGTACACTCCTGGAATTGTGAAATCCTAGCAGATTCACATGAGCATATTTCCGAATGCACCTGATAGATATGTATGAAACATAAATCAGGCAAACATACGTGCAACTTTATAAATATAGTAAAAATAATGCATCTGCAAATTTAAGCCCTTGTATTATGTAAACAATTTTATGAGGTGGGTTTTCACACCATCGTGTCCTTATAGATGGAGAAGGAACAAACAAAAACATAATTGACATTAGAATTAAACAGATCAAAACACCATTCACAGGATTCACATCGTCCAGTAGGGCTCTACATTCCAATTTGAGCATGACCAAAATAATATAAAGAAATATAACATCCTATAATTCCACTAGCCACGTCCGCAGGCAGGCCTGGAGGTCCAACATACAGTCCGACAGGCATTGGTCTGACACCCTACCCAAAACCCAAACCCTAAAACTAACCTCACAGGAAGCCATTGATTAGTTTTAACCTCCCACGGGTTAGTTTTAACCGGCCACACATGTCGTGAGCGACGGTGTTATCGGATGAATGCATGTCGGACTGGTATATACAGTATGTGACCAAATTTGACTGAGGAACTGCCATTTTCTTTATGTGTCATATGAAAGCAGGGAATCATATAGCTTCAAATTGACATGTTGGTTGTTCAGCTTGTTTGACCCACCAATTTTGGAGATATGGCTTATAGAGTAATATCTGGCAGAAAACGAGTTGAGAAAACAGGCTTGAAAGGTTCACTTCTGTTGTCTCTAACATTACACCTAGCTACATGTTTAAGCATTTATATGTCGATTTCAACTCTGACACTTATTTCAGACAAAAGGTTTTCTCCTCCTCCTCCTGGAATTTGTGCGATGGCAGGCTCTTAGTCAAATCTGGTCACATATGTCTAACAAACCCCCAGATGGACATGCAGCCATGCAGGGCTCTGAACTAGAAAGGTGAAGGCTGCAGTGCTGATAGCAATGTTCCAGCATCAGTTTGTGCTGCAGCATTGGTTTAGCAGAGGTTTGATCAAGTGTGAACTGCCTTGATGGCTGCTGTGATTGGTTAAATGTGTGGCTGATTAGAAATGCACATTAAATCAATAGGCTTAAAGCCGCAACTGGGGCACATGGCTCCTGTGTCCTGCACAAACTAACATGTTCCACAAATAAATACATTTATTAAATAAATAAAAATGGTTTGTTTTTAACAGCCACAGCTGTATATAAAAGGATTTACCCATGGTTTACCCTCACAATATTGACTCATCTGCCATTTGGGATAATGTGGTTTCAACAATGACAGGCGACTCAGCAGTGCATCACCAGAGCCTTCTCCAGCCTGTTCCTGGGAGTCTGGGACTTGATTTGACATGATTTGCATTCCCATGAGTAAAGGACTTTTTCTTTGTCTTCATTTAGAAAACACAGTGATTTATTGTAATGAGCTTCTATAGTATCTCTATGGGCACGGACAGACAAAGGCTTCACGTGGCATCAAGTTCCATGCATCCACTCCCATTATATATGGGAAAAAAACGGAAAGAAGGTCCACACGCAAAAAGTTTAAGCAGCAGCTCACTAGGGTGAAGAATGAAGCATCGGCATTAGTGAACTATCACCCGGCAGTTATAGGTACTAACGAACGGGACAGATACATCTACTACACGTCTGGAAAACCGGCCAATCTCTTTCCTGGGCTCGCATTTCGCTAGCTCAAAAATAATCCACTGTGTGCTTGCACCCTATGGAATCCAAACAGCAGGTGGGGCTAAATACACTTTAGACTGATTAATTAGCTAATTAGACACACCTACATCAATCAACCCCCCCCCCCCCCCCCCCCCAAAAAAAGAAGAAAGCCAGGTTTATACTCTGTTGCATGACAGTGTTGCTTGCCAAAAATAACAGATTTTCAAGCTAACAAGCAAGTTGTATTGCTTGAAAATGTAGCAGATTTACCCCCGTGCGGGTCAAACGCTAGATCTCTTCATCAATCGCAATTTTTTAATATACATCTGTTCTAGATGATGTGGAAAACGAGTCCATGGAGTGTTGTTCCGCCTACCTTCTTAACACCCTAGAACGAGAGAACGAGATAAACTTACCCGAGATGCCCGAGATAACGAGATTTGATTAATTGGCGTTTATCCACCGTTTAAGAATGTTTTGCTATCCACCTCTAAGATCCACATAAAAACGGCCAAAATCCACGAGTGCGCGAGCATGCACGTCGTCTTTATTGGCATTATGGCTCAAAACGAGATGCAATAGGCACTCCACTGAAGTCCTCTTAATTATGGTTGTCATCTGGGCCGTGGCTCAGCGGTCCAGGCACCGTGGCTGGTAATCCAGTCTGGCAGTGTGCAGCGGGTTCGACTCCCGATCCTGACAGCCTTTACTGCATGTCACCCCCCATCTCTCTCCCCATTTCCTGTCAGTCTACTGTCTGTCCCTCCATAAAAAGAAAAAATTATGGTTGTCATCCCAGCAACCAGAACCCCCTACCCCCCTCTCCAACTCTCTTTCTGTCTAGCAGGAATCATCTGGTTTTATCATTCCTCTGAATCTTAATACCTGTATAGATTTCAAACCCAAAGCTGTTTACTTTCCTCTCTAATCTGTTCTCAAACGACACAAAAAGGCCTCTTTCAAAACACGCATCGTAATGTTGTGTCTCTGTTACTGTTCCAAACACATTTCACATTATTCTGATTTATTGGAATAGACACTATTCATATTTCCCTGACATCATCTAAGCTTTTTTCCGATTCATCTACAGCTTATGGGGAGAGTCCGACGGGGGCTGTGATGCTATTCTGGGGTAAATTAAATTAGAGCAGTCTGTGAAATATGACAAAATGCCAGGTGTAAAGTGGCCCTCTGTGTGAATAGACTTCATTGGTGGCAGCTGTGAAATCCAACGCTGTTCATTTTGGCTGTGTCCCCAAATCTAGTGGCTGCAGTATGCATACTTCTGTTACTGTACGCTCATATCGGGGCAGCGTTACCGAAAGATGAATCACCAGAGAGCCATGTGGACATGAACCAGATGTTTGACCTGATCTCCCCCAAACGCAGCCACAAACGCACAACGCATGGCCTATTTTAAACGACTGTATTGATTAATAGCACGACCTAAAAGTCAGAGATAAACTGTGTGCATGCAAGGGGCATAGTAGCATCATTTCACAGTTTTAGCCCATCGGATATAGAATGAAGGGATACAAGGGGGGCTGGTGAACCTGTATAATTGACAATTATACAGGTTCTTGTTCTATTCATCAATGACTTCAATATAAATGAAAAGTGTCTAGTACCTCTAGTCTAGAACAAAAGCCAATGTAAAATCTTAAGTAAAAAATAAAATGTACATGTTTCTACGTTTAATTTGTTTACTCATTTGTGCCTGTCGTAGACATGTGCAGAGAAAGTTCAGTCAGGGAACTTCAGGTTCAGTGCAGTCGCTGCTGGCCGTTAATTGAGACGCCTCAGTATCACGCTCTCATCCACATGATTCACTCAGCCAATCACACACTCACTCCATCTTCATACCGGCAACTTTAACCGGAGGTTTGCATTCCTCCTCCTGCTTGCTCCTGCTATATCTGCGTGCTGCTGTATACAAACCTGCTGCTCACCCACCTCCACCCCAGCTACCACCTGTCGTTTTGGATCTACTGTTTAGGTACGGGGGATTCGGAGTCCCTATGGTCGGGACTGATGCGCTTGATCTGAGTACCTAAAAAGCAGATCCAATACATCGCCAAACCATAATAAATATATTGCTCATCTTATATTCAATAAATATATATTCCATCCATTCTTGAGTTGTCCTGACTACATTAAATGTGTAGCACAAATTGTAGCACAAATGACGTACAATCCAGTTAGGTGGTTGCCGGTGAGAGTTACAGTACATCATGATAAATAAATACATTTTATTCCAAAGTATGGAGTTATGTGATGAACATTTGTGACTAAATTTGACTGAGGGACTGCCATTGGTTTTTTTTGTCATAATTATGATAGCTTCAAATTGACATATTGGTTGTTCAGTTTGACCCTCCAGTTTTGGAGATATGGCTTATAGAGTAATGTCTTGCAGAAAACAGCGAGTTGAGAAAACAGGCTTGAAAGGTTCACTTCTGTGGTCTCTAACATTACACCTAGCTCAGGGGTAGGCAACCATTATTATCAGAAGAGCCATTTTTGGCCCAATAACGTATTTCAATTCTATTTGGAGCCACAAAATAATGTTTGTCTTTCAATATTACATTTTATTGTTTGCTAATTTCTCAAAGCATATCATAACAAGTATACTGTACCAGTAAGCCAGCAGCATTGGTGGTGAAAGAATAACTTTATGCCTCCTACAAATTCAATAATACATTTTATGATATAATTTTTTTGATTGATTTGTTGCATTTTAATGTTTTACCTTCTACTGTTTGTTTCGTGCCCTTGTTTTAACATGATTGTTTTACCTGTTGTACAGTACTTTGTAACATGTATCTCTATAAATTACAATCCAAAGAGGGAACAAGATATAAGACATACCAAGCCATCAACCCAGATCTATCTGTTCACCCACTCTATACCAGCACCAGCAGTACACCTTACATTGAGGACTATTTGAGGATAACCTTTACACGGTTTCGGTTGTCCGCTCATAGACTGCGTGTGGAAATGGGAAGATGGAGCCGCATACCACCTGAACAGCGGTTTTGCCAATGTGAGACTGGTATACAAAACGAACAGCACATACTGGTGTGTCCCCTCACACAAGATATCAGAGAGAAATATGGACATGAGGGTATTGATTTGAGCTCACTCTTTGTGGGCACTAACAGAGAGACTTTGCATATGCTACATGCCTGCCTGTCACTTGTGGAGCAATAGAAAGCTCCTGTTGTAAAGGGTTTCTGTATTGTGTATTGTATATTTTATTGTATTGTACCTTTTTAAAGTTTTTGATTCATGGGTTTTTTATTATTGTTTGGACCCAATGTTTTATACATTTGTGTCAACTACTTACTTACACCACAACAGACTGCTGATTCACTGACACACCACAACAGACTGCTTCAATCACATTAGTAATGAATTATACAAACAGCACACACAACGCAAGCAGCAGCAATGTAAGGTCTGTGGATTTTTCGGCCATTTGAATTTGAATTTTATTTTTGATAGACGGTAAGGTAAGGTACAACGTCTCATGCAGACCTATGTATATATGCTCTGAGGCGGGGGTGCGTATAGACAGGGCTTAATGTATTCAGAACAATGCACACAAAGTGCACAAAGACCAGCACACCGTCTGCACTGGCAATACGAACTTTATTTAAAGGCAACGTTTCGGTCAAAGGCCTTCTTCAGGCATCCGTTTGATATTTGATAGATGAAATTCGAAAAAAAAACTTTCCGTTTTCTATTCTAAATGCAATTCAGAAATGGTTAATTAAAACTTAATTCCTGATTTTCATTGGTGTGGTTTTAAACACAATTAAGATTTTAAAATTCAAATTTAAATCAAATACACAGACCGATGAAAAAAAGGTTCCGTACGGACCGTACCTTGAGCCGTCTTCTGCCTGAAGCTCCGGGTGTCGATGGCAGTGTGGGGGGGGGGGCACGGTCTCTACCTCCTCCTGGGTCCTCCTGGGTCCCCCAGGGTCCCCCTGGGTCCTCCTGGGTCCTCCTGGGTTCTCCTGGGTCCTCCTGGGTTCTCCTGGGTCCCCCTGGGTTCTCCTGGGTCCTCCTGGGTCCTCCTGGGTTCTCCTGGGTCCTCCTGGGTCCCCCTGGGTTCTCCTGGGTCCCCCTGGGTTCTCCTGGGTCCTCCTGGGTTCTCCTGGGTTCTCCTGGGTCCTCCTGGGTCCCCCTGGGTCCTCCTGGGTCCTCCTGGGTCCTCCTGGGTCCCCCTGGGTCCTCCTGGGTCCTCCTGGATCCTCCTGGGTTCTCCTGGGTCCTCCAGCGTCCTCCTGGGTCCTCCTGGGTTCTCCTGGGTCCTCCTGGAAAAAAAAAAGAAAAGAAAAAGAAAACTTCTTATTACTTTTCATACTTCTTTTCCATAGCAACTGGGAGCCACGGGAGAGGGCCTATAAGAGCCACATGTGGCCCTAGAGCCGCAGGTTGCCTACCCCTGACCTAGCTACATGTTTAAGCATTTATTTCATATTTACATGTCGATTCCAGATAAGACACTTATTTCAGACATGCTCTAGTATGTGAAGAGTCTGCCTGTGCTATAAACTCATTTTGGGGGATTTTTTTTGTTTTTCTCCTCTGGTGAAAAGCTGGAATGTGCGCGATGGCATGCTCTCAGTCAAATCTGGTCACATTTGTACTTCAGAATGTTCCTATTCCATTCCCCAAAAACTCATGCCACAATCATCATGAATGCTTTGCATATTGCGTAATTGTGATTTATTTTTTAGGCTTTATAGAAAGAGAGATTGTTTTGAGTGGTGCAACCATAGGGTACAGCCACGCCAATGCCCAGCTTTTTATTTATTTTATCCCACGATTTTGTAACCCATTTTTCACCCCTGTGTCAATCATCTAATGTGATCCTGGGCTCTACACACCCTCCACCAACCTAGTCCCCATATATGGGGGACAAGGGGAGAGCAACGGACTTGAACTCATGCTTCCTTCATGCCTGAGTGTCCAAGTTGCTCCTTTACACCTGACAGGGGGGAGTTTCCCTGGTTGGACGTAGCGAGTGGAAGGAACACGTTATTCCAACCAGTTCCTTTCCCCTCCATCAGGCGCCCCGGCTGGCCAGGGGGAGGCAGTTTAGTGACCAGGATTACAGCATGTTTTTTGTGAGGGTACCTACCCTAGGGGACACAGGGAGAACATGCAAACACAGAAAGGCCTCTTCGCCAACCCCGCCTTCACGTATGGGCACTGATGACGTGGAGGAGGAAACACGCCGCCAGCACCCACAGCGTCCCGAGCGGGAATCGAACCCAGGACTAGTTCTTCTAGTTGTGAGGCGACAGCACTACCAACTGTGCCACCGTGCCCCCTCCAATGCCCAGCTTTGTCCGTCCCTCCCTATGTCTGTCTGCATGTATGTTTAGGGTACCAACAGGGGACGCTGTTGCACCACTCACTTCAGACAGGTCTGATTTTTTCTTCCACACAGCAAACAATTCCTCCCATAACCACGAGATGTTTGACAGTGTTGTATTTACCGTAGATCATGGCCAGGTAGCTACCCAGGGGTCTCGTGTCGCAACATCACTGTATACAACAATTGAGTACAGGTGAAATAATACCACGTGTGATCCTCACTGATGACCCGTTCTTGCTGCATGGTTTAGTGTGTAAACGTCTAGGAATAAATGTGTCATTGATTTCTTTGTATATTTAAGTTATCTGTCATTATCTTCCCTGTTCAATTTGTGATACGAAGCCTAAAAGACAAACAGAAATACAAATTGTAACATTCCTATGTGCAATGCAAAAACATTGCAATTATTTGTGTAACATTAATCGTCTACTTAAATTTGTAATTGTGCGAGCCCTAGCATTTTGACAATACTTTTTCTCTCAACAGTAATGATGAGGTTGAGCACCTCTGCACAAAATGGAATCACAATAGCCTATTGATATTAGACAAATTCTAAGCATAGATATGCTGTACCGCTTCTATCCATCCTTCTCTTCTCTACCAGGCAGTGCATTGAAGAGCTGTCGTCACACATCGCTGATCTCCATTCCTTCATTTCAAAGCTGAGTGCCCCAATTTCTGGCCAAAATAGCCCAAGGCTGGTTGTGGTTTGTTAGGTTGAAGAATCTGCACTGCATGATAGCGAGTGAAGGGGACACTTTGTGCTCTGCACTCAGTATGGAAAGAGGCAGCTATTGTATATGCCAGCAAAACACACACACACACACACACACACACACACTTATCATGACTGTTTCACTGTGCTAACATTTACCGTACATGTATAATGGTAATATTAGTTGACCATACCGACACATTGAATAGGTAGATTTATACATATCATTTACAAAGGTTAATATGTTGCTAAATATCGAGTCATATGCATGCAGGGGCGCACGTCCAGTGTGATGAGGGTGGTGGGGGGGACATGCAAACATTAATTAATTCATATTTTTTTTATTCTTACAGGTGTTTTTGAGATTCACAAGTGTCATGATGCCACGGTCATGGCAGCGTTGACCATCTCCAGCCCAACCCTCCAGCCACATAGCTGCATGCATGTGATATGGCTGTGGACCACCATTTGATGACATGTTACTGTAGCTAGACCCAAAACTTGCTGTATTGATGTTGGTACCATTAGGAGAGACAACAGGCAAACATTGATAAAAATAACAATTCTTCTACATTCTGTAATGGTGTAGACTTTTTGTAAATTAAGTCATGTAGATGTTTAACAATAATTTAATGGAATAGATGGAATTTAATGGAGCTCCTTGAGGAGCACTGGCGGTCCACGGACCACTGTTTGAAAACCACTGCATTATGGTACTAAGATTAGAGTAGAACTTGCAGCTCTTTTCTCCACTCCATTCCACGCTTTCTGGATGTAAGTGGAATTTATGAAATATTTATGGCAGGATGAACATTGGTATTTTCAACACCGGTATTTTCAATAATAGATACTGTACACACACACACACACACACACACACACACACACACGCACACACACACACACACACACACACACACACACACACACTTGACACACAATTGAACAGAGTCATGGAATGTTGCACTAGTTATACAACAGTGTGAGGGCTGATATTCCGTGTGGTGCAGCCAGCCTGCTGTCCCATCTGTGACAGTGACTTGAGGGATGGAGCGAACACACTCGCTACTTCCACTAATGAGCAGCTTTTATCTGGCAATTAAACCAAAGCTGGGCCCTATATAACCACCATTGTTTAAAGATCAATCATTACACCTGCTTCCACAAGCTCTTCCGTGAAACTAACAGTGTTTTTATTCTTTTTGTTTACCAAGATTTATATACAGCACAAAACAACAAACTGCTGTCCATATTATTCCAAGACTTTATCTGTCATATACTCAAGTACAATATACGAGTATTGTGTATAATGTATGTTAAACACATTGACTACATAACCTGTTAAACCCGCATTTTATTCCATTGTCTTTCCCTGTGTAATATGCTAAACCCGCTATTTACTTGCGCAAGCAGAGTGTGCAAGTAATGTTATCAGTCAGGTGCTACGATGCGTATGTCCCATAGCAGCATATGATATGACGTCATATGCTGACACGGTACATACGGAAGCAGACCATGCAGGTATGTTTTCCGTCATGCTACGAAGTGTATGTCCCATGAGGTGATGAAGATACAGTATGTACCAATGTCCCTTAGCAGCATATGATATGACGTCATATGCTGGCACGGGACATACGGAAGCAGACCGTGCAGGTATGTTTCCCGTCATGCTACGAAGCGTATGTCCCATGACGTGATGAAGATATGTACCAATGCCAGGGTGTAATTGGTTTACGATGGTGACGTAATGATGATATGTTTCAGTGTCGGGTGGACTGGATTAAAGGGATATACGCATCAAACCACCCGAGTAACCACAGTATAATCAACTCAGAAATTACATATACATGCATATAGACATACATATAGACATATGAGCATATGACGTGATGAATATATGTACCAATGCCAGGGTTAGCGATAATTGGTTATCGATGGTGACGTAACAATGACATGTTTCAGTGTCGGGTGGACTAAAGGTAATTCCCCTATGTATGTATGTAATCTGACACCACTGCCATAACAGGCATAAGTAATCATTACCATACTTCAAAATACTACTTTTTTTCCTCCAAAAGCAAGGTACGTAGCAAATAGCTAAACCTAATAATTCAATATTGCAAACGTTCTTTCACAGAGAGGCTGAGATTTGAAAGTTTGTAGCGGTCTACAGTACTTGCACGCTCTGCTTGCGCACTAGTAGGCCAATTATGGCCTACTTGTGTGCAACAAGCAAGTAGGCACTCGACAGAGTGCAGTTCTAGTTGTTTTGTGTTTAATTCGCCGTTGTTTAATTACTTTAGTGAAAATCCGGCTTTGTCGTGTTATGATGTAACCGGAAACCGGCCTATCCAATGGCTTGCAAGGGCTTCTGGGTAAATGAATTCCATGCAAGTGAACTGGGTTTCACCATGAGATCCCTCCGCTATTACTGTTTGTTGTTCTTCCGCATCGCAACATGATTAGTCCTCGGATAGGCAACACCTCATGGGACTATTTTCAGGGGGATTTTCATGGATCAAAGGCGCAAATACTTCGGCGTATGCTCCAAAGGTAATTAAAAAACACAGGCAGCGACCATATCTTAATTGTTATTGAGGCACTCAGGTTTAATTAAAAACGCCATTGACAATTTTTTGTTTAATGTTTGTTTAGTCGCTAACACAAACATAAAATGCCATTAACAATAAAGAGTTTTGTTTTGTCTGTTTTACATCACCTAATCATAGCGACATGGGTTAGACTTCAATATATTAGTTCCCCTCACTTCACACAGGTGTGACTTTATTAGACTATAACACACGGAATGAGTTAACTGGGTGCTTTGACAAGGTAGAATAAGCCGATGATCCTTGAAAGCAGGATAATGTGAGACAATGAGTGTCGTGCAAACGGAGAACATCCCTTCTCTTTATGTGAGACTGGTGGGAACGAGATGTTCTGTGCACTCAGAGAGCGGTGTGTTTGTCTTTGCATCCCCTCTCTCCGTGACGTACAGTACCACATTAGCCCAGTCCCCCTCTTATTGTTGGGACTGCTCATCCTACTGTGCAGCTAGTCTGTCTAGCATGTGGGGCCGTACCAATTGTTCCTGCTCATAACATTCTCTGCAGATTCAATCATACGCCACTCTGGACACCCTGAACAGAAACGATGGGGAAAGAAAGAGGAACGTGGACTGAAAGTCAGTAAGACAATCTGAAAGAAAAGAAGATAGAAGTGTGGCTGGCAATGGATTGAGATGAGCGAGGGAAGGTGGAGGAAAACTGCAGCGTAATTGCAAGCTAATGAAATGGGCCAATACATGAGAGGAAGAGAGAGAGAGCCTGCTTCAATTCATCAGAGTCATCCATTCATGTTTGGTGTGGATCTCAGTGCAAGTGCTTTGGCAGACAGTCCTGTGTATGACGCACACTAGACCTACCAAATGAAAAGTATTTGTTTGTGGCTTAATAATGAACCCTGCTCTCATGTTAGACATCTCTCATCTCTGCTCAGCCACAGCTCCACACACTCAAAGGGGGAGAAAGGGTCGCTCCAATGAATTGCAGTGGCCAGTGAGGTGTCTATATCTATTATATGGGCTCGAGTAGCTCTCTACTCGATGATGTATTGATTAAGTTAAAAACTTAACTTAAAAATAACTTAACTTAAAAAAAAAATCTACCAGTAAGACGCGCAAATGCGGGAAGCTTATGCAGCTTCCCGCGTTTGCGCGTCTTACTGGTAGATAGATAGTATGTAGTAAAGTATGAATTTAAGTTGGTCTTGCAAGAAAGCATTTCTCATCACCAACCATGGTGCACAGAGAGAGAGATTTCTGAAGTCTTTAGATGAAGGTTTACAGCATACATTTACAATAAAAATAGATGGCGGCTAACTTTGACAGCCCTAATCATGACGTGTTCAGGTAAGCCAGCTTGACCAGAGGAGCCACATGAAACAGGAAAGGGTCAGTCACAGTTTGACCACAGATTGTCTCAGTGAAAGACCTGCACTAATGCCATCTAGCTTTCAAACATTTAGGATCCACCACTACTTTATGGCCTTTTTATGCTCTACAATGTATAATGTAATTCTAGTATTCTTATATGGTTGGTGTGCTATATTTGTAATCTTTAAATGCTCCATTTGTGACCTTGCTTAAGATAGTGTGGTCAGTCAGTAGGACTGACTACACTTATTGTTATTGTGGCATTTTGTCAGTGACAGGAAACATGCCATGTTTGGAAGAATACTGTGGCCCGGTCATGAATACTGTGGCTAATGTCTGACTGTGGGCCATTCTCTTCTTCTGTGCACTCTGATCTATCAGGATTAAAACATCCGTCTTGCTTTCCCCTCTCCCCTTAATGGTATTAGGAAAATGGTGGATGGCCTTTTGTATTCTGTTACAGAAGATCTGATATGGGTACGGGCTGATTCAATTAAGTAAAAGCAGGGAGGATGTTGGGTCGGGGGGGGGTAGTAGTCTCAGAGTAGCTAACTCAAGGTAAAGGGGGTGGGTGTTGATATCGGCAGATCCATTCACCCATCCCATCACCCGGAACACACTTTATTTGTGATACCTATTTCATAATGTTATGTCCACTGCCAAGTGCCCATACACTGCACTATATACAATCCAATAAGCTGAAACAATCAACAGTTTGCGTAAAGCGATTATAAATTCATGAAACCATAGGCTGATTTTAATCTCTGGTTAGGTTAAAACTACAGCATTGTAAACCATGATAGTAAGCAATGCAGCTGCAGCCTGCAAGCTAATCAAATTAACAATGGCTTAATGGCTAATTATGACTGATGAAGATGCAGCCTACTGAACAATCTAAGTCTCCTTTGTACTTAAATATGCACAGGAAAGCTACGCACACCAAAGTCGTTGTAGTGGTCTCGGACTCCCGGCCCATGGCAGAAGGATCTAAATGATAGTCTTCAAGGGACAATAAAGTGGTCACACACACTGGTAGCCAAAGTACCGGATATTATATTCTGGACATAAAGTAATGAAAACCAACTACCTTCGAGTATGCATCCTTTGTACTTTACACCCATTACTAAACCCTTTGAGCATTAAACCATTTGAGCGTTCTTCCTTACCTAAATGGTAAATGGTGCATTTACCATTTTAGCGTCCAATTGTTCATTCACACACCCATGCATATAGACGAATTCAGAAACGGGTCTCATGGTCGCAGCTTACGTATTTCCTGTAGGCGGACTCGACATAGCTGCGGGGTTTAAACCCTCACCAGGCGCACCTCTTACTACAGTGAACGGTAGAGTGACTGATGTTAGTCTGCCTTAAGTCAATTGTTACTCTTTTACCTGCTTTTTACTAACATTTACTAACATTACAAAGATGTCCAGAACATCAAGATGAACCCGTTTAGTTTATGGCTGCTCAAACAGTAGTGGCAACATAAAAAATAAAATAAAAAACGGAATGTCAAAATATCCACTGTGGGGTCTGAGACCAGAGTCATTGAGTAATGGTTGAGACGAAACAGTGAAAGGTCCTTAAAGATACATAACGTCAGTCTATACCCAATAACCTCATCTTTCTGTTTTATGAACACATGGCTGCTGTACTTTGTACCTCATACTAAGCATTTAAAGTATGAGGTATAAAGTACGGCAGCCTTGTGTTCATAAAACAGAAAGATTGGGTAAGACTGACGTTATGTATCTTTCAGGACCATTCACTGTTTCGTCTCAACCATTATTCAATGGCTCTGGTCTCAGACCCCGCGGTGGATATTTTGATATTCCGTTTTTTTTTTATGTTGCCACTACTGTTGGAGCAGCCATAAACTGAACAGGTTCTTCTTGATGTTCTGGGCTACTTTGTAATGTTAGTGTTAGTAAAAAGCAGGTAAAAGAGTAACGTTTGACTTGAGGCAGACTAACATCAGTCACTCTACCGTTCACTGTAGTAGAAGAGGTGCGCCTGGTGAGGGTTTAAACCCTGCAGCTATGTCAAGTCCGCCTACAGGAAATACGTAAGCTGCAACCATGAGACCAGTTTCTGAATTAGTCTATACCAATGACGGAGGAAACCATGCAAGCCTTGCAACTTCGACACAAACTTTTGGGGAGCCCAGGACCGAACTGGGAACCTCGTGATTCCCATCCGGCCGCTCTGCCGCCCACTGAGCCGCTGCCGCCCCCACAAAATAATGGGTGTGTTAGATTAGCTTATACGTCAAGCACAGACAGCAGTTACCAGTAGCCTATTTTAAATGCACACTCACAATTACATGTCCCACAGCAGTGGCCAAAACAATGTCAATAGATGTTCAGTAGAATGAACAAAAAGAATAGTTTTAACTTTTGAGGCAACTTTGTCATATGTAAGATTTATCTTGTGGCAGTAAGTACTGTAGGCAGGTCTCTTACCAGCCATATGTATTAGTGTTCTCTGTAGATAGCTGCATGATGCTATACTGTAGGTACCGTACAGTATGCATGTATGAGACATTCAATATATTGGCCTAATCTGAATGGTCTCTTTAAGATTCATAGACGCCATTACATTGACATTGTGCACATGGTACATTTGAGATTGCCTGTTTAACACGTGTCAGCTCTTTATGATGGATAGAGCCACAGGAGTCCATTTAACCAATGTCCTCAACTCTATTTCGCTTGAATTCCTCCAAATGGATTTATAATGCTTAAGACCCTCCACAAAAGTAGGCGGAAAAGCCCAAATGACTTTTTCTTCCCCGTCCCACTCCATCCAGTTGAGTGGTCATGTTGTCACAAAGCCACCAGTCTGGAGCCAATGGCGCCGTTGTCTGGAGCCATTGGGTTACTACGTATATTACTACAAATACATTCCAGTCCTTTAAAATTAATGGCTGTGGACCTTCCATGAACCCAGAGTTAAGGCTTCCCTTTTTCCTCCCCATATCACCTTAAACCCTGTTCACATTTGCTTGAAAATTAAATACAGGTAGTTTACTGGTATATTTAATTCTAGTGTCATTTGTAAACATGCATCGGTTTTGTATGTTGGCATTCAGTGATGAATTTGCACCAATGTGCAAAAAAGTCGACGTGAATGAACGAACGAACGAACATTGACCTTGACAGAATGTGAGCTCTGATTCAAAACCTCAGACAATTATGAAAACTTGCAGGGGTGACAGGACATACCTACTATTATACTTCTAAAACTCGTGTAAATGGCCATCTAAAACTGGGTTAGAAATGGTCTAAAAGTTAGAGCGCAAAGATCCAGTCTACCATTCATTGCCAATGGAAGCCAGCGACATGACGATGCAAAGGCGCAATGATGCATGTAGCTGCTCCAAATGATACTCCCATTCGTCTTTGCGTCTGCCGGTGTGAACGAAACATAATAGCAGAATATGGCTCAGTGGGTTCTTTCAAGGCAACCCTGAAGACATGTGTGTGGGGGGGGGGGGGGGGGTCATCTTTCAAGGCAACACTGACGACATGGTGGGGTAGGGGGTCTTCTTTCAAGGCATCCCAGAGGATAAGGTGGGTGGTTGGTGGTTGTCCTTCAAGGCACCCTGAGGACATGGTGGGGGCAGGGGGTCTTCTTCTTTCAAGTCACCCTGAGGACATGGTGGGGTAGGGAGGGTGGTCTTCTTTCAAGGAACCCTGAGGACATGGTGGGTGGTGGAGGAGGGAGGTTTCTTAGCCTTATCAGTGGGACAGCACAGAGCATCCTAATCGCAGCCCGCCAGACTGCAGTTAATTCTCTCTCTCTCGCTCTCACTCTCTGAACCATGGACACAGAGATGGTGGTGGGTGGGTAGTGGGAGCATACAGGGAAAGACAAGGAAAAGAGGAATGGAGAGAGGGAGAGAGGGAGAGAGAGATAGAATAAACGCTTTTGCTTGGCGTTTGTGTTTCTGGGGTTTAAGCTTAACGACTCTATTTAGTGTTTTAGAGCTACTGTAGGTCGAATGCACATTTTCCAACCTTTGTTTCTAAAATAACAAACTAGAAAAGCACTCCTCTGAGCGCAGATACCCGCCAGGCCTGTTTGCCTAACCACCCCCCAGTCGTGGGGTGCAGCCATCCAGACACGATAGGGCAAATACAGCTACAACTATTGTTTCAAAACGCTTTCTGCCGAACAGACAGCGCTGTTTATAATAATAATGCCAGACAGGTATAGGGAAATAATTGTCACGGTGGCAGAATGACTGCACCCAAATGCAGAGGAAAGTTCAAAATAACTGGTTTATTAAACAGAAGGTCAAGCTTACAAAATAAGTAGCAGTAGCAAAGCAATAAACCAGAAGTCCAAAAAGCTAAATCTTTCAGAAGCATGAAGCAGCCACCAGGAAGTCCAAGAATGCAAACTCTTCAGTAATACAAAATGACAAACCCAAAAGATCAAGGTAGAGCAGGGGACAACGACGTTGAGCACCGGACAAGGATTTATGTTCTGACAGGTTTGTGCAAGGAGTCCAGTATTTATAGGTGGTGGGTTGATTGTAGCAGTGGTCACAGTGGAACCAGGTGTGTAACTACTGTAGGACTGAGGGCTGCAATGGGAAGTAGGAGTGGCCGAAGTGGAAAGACAGACACAACTGGGCAGAGGGAGAGATACAGAAAGAGGGGAATAAGCAGAGGGCCAGAGCATGACAATAATTTAATCACAAATTTCATCACAAACTCTTATAATAGATGATTAGGTGATTCTAGGTTTAGAACCACGTGAACACAGTGTGTCTAAGTGCTCCTTTCTCCACAGTTGATTTACTACAGTGCCTGGTTTAATAAAGGAAAGACAATAGGACTGGTGCAATTGATAATTAGTTTTTAATGTACCACACTCATCATGTCCAATTTCATGGCCCTTAGGCAGCTGATGCATAGATTTAATCAACACATCATTGCTTGCTACACCTAAACTTTGACTATAGGGGGAAATCTTCTGTTTGTTACATGTATACAGTATGTGTTGGCGGGGGGATTAGTGTATATTGTGTGCATGCTGGTGTCCTTGGGCGTGCGCGCATGTGTGTACCAGAGGGGTTGTCATGTGCATCCATCATGGTCACATACTCTCTCTTTGATAGATGTTTAATGTGTGTTCCAGGCCATTAGGTACATGTTACAATTGAGGAAGATTCAGACAAATGGTAGTGTGAGAAATATCTCCTTCACTCACGCTGTCGTGTGAGGCTGAGTCAAGATTCCTATACCTGCTGGTGAGCCAAGATGGCAATACTATAGCGCTTCAGGAAGGGCTGTTTTGTGTGTGTGTGTGTGTGTGTGTGTGTGTGTGTGTGTGTGTGTGTGTGTGTGTGTGTGTGTGTGTGTGTGTGTGTACGCGCACGCGCGTGCTTGGGAAGGGGCTTCTCCACAAAATGATAAGCCACAACTACTCCAGCTGGAACTTATGACCAGAAAGTAGAAACCCATCCTAGTGGAGTTATTATTATTGAGAAAGCAAGGTATTGCACCGCACCATGTGAAAGGGCTCCTATAGACCACTCAATATGATACACATTCTAAACAGATTCATTCAAATGTTATTACCAGTCAATCGAAGGGTACAATTTCAAATGTTGGGTTTTCGTTGCCTACCTGTCCATTACAGTTACACTCTCTCACTATGCGAGTCCATTCAACTGACAGAGAGAGGGAGTGACAGAAAGAGAGAGAGAAAAAGCTCTTGACATGAGCATCAAACTAGACATGGACTAGCTTCATGATTAGATTTGTGTTCTTTTGTGACAGTAGATGAGACATGAGAGAGATCTCAGTGAAAAGATACCTTGTCACAACAAAGTGGAATACTTCCCCCATTCTGTGTTTCCTAGAAGTATGAAAACAGTCTTTTTCAGACCTCCATACTGTACATAGTAAAATCTTGAAAATGAGTGGAATGCCCCTTTAAAGCATATTCACCAACCTTAATGCATGTTTGCCAAACTTAATGCATGTTCGACAAGCTTAATGCATGTTTGCCAAACTTAATGCATGTTCGCCAACCTTAATGCATGTAAACCCAGCCATGGGATTACACCACTATCCTCCGGAAAATCACTGTATATCCACATCCAAACCAGGGGTTTAACCACTCCAGCCAACACCGGTTGTAGTGGTTGTCTCATGAGAACCACTGTGATCTATCATCTGGGGTGTTGTGCGGAGAGAAGGGACTCTCCGCACAACACCCCAGATCACAATACTAGACGCAGAGTCCAAGGGTGTGTAGAGAGGCCTGTAACACTGTGGGTTACACTATGGATGCATATATTTCTTCATTTATTAGGTTGGGTAAGGTATTATTAGTGTGGTTGACTACAGTAATCTCCCACCTTATTTATTTATTCATTCATTCATTCAGTATAAACTAAAACTATTTGAGGTCCCTGTAACATCATGTGGGTCAAAACAAATTACATCATCCTCATCATACTGTACTTATGCCAGTCTCAAAGCTTGACATGGCACAGAAGAAGTCATCCTGGGTGAGCCAAGAAAAGAAAACAATGAGCGTTACATCATGCTATAGCCTACTGCACTCCCTGGCTGAGGCTCCAATGTAAAGAGAGACGTCAGAGGGTAGCGCAGGCCTTCCTTCATTAAATGCAGCTCAGGTCCTGGTGAAGCCCTGGTTAATGATGTCCCTGACATCTCTAGAGTGGTCCGGCACATTGCATTTACTGTAAATGACTCATGTTTAATGCATCTCCCCAGTCCTTGTCATTTTACCTCTCCTCTGGACTCTGGGGGCAGATGGGGAGGGGAGGGAGGTCACGTGGAGCACTGATGGAAGCATTAAGGGAGGGACACGTAGCAAAGGTTTCCATCCAGGGGCCCTGGAGGGCTCAAAATGGCCATGTGGTTATTCTTTGCCCTGTCTCAATTTACTTACTTAACATGAGGAGCGAGCGACTGCTGCTTGTCTGTGTAACCCTCCCGGCACTGGCCTGATGCAGGTCATGTCATGTGAAGCTCATCTCCGGGGTGTCGGGAGGCCCGGGTCGGTGACTATCATGGCTGTTAGGCCCTGGACTGCTTAAGCAAGGCAGAACCCGTTTCACTGTTTCCAGTTGGCTGGGGCTTTTCTAGGCCCCAGTTAACTGATGGGGGTATACAGCAAGGGCTATTCTATTTTCCAAACATTGTCTCTCTCGCATTCACACAATCGTGCGTGCGCACACACGCAAACACACAATCTCTTCCCTATTGTGGACATTTTTAATTACCATATCATCAAAATAGATATTTGGCAAATGTTCAAGAGGGAGTTCTTTATTCATTTGCTATACTTTCTGCAATCAAAGCCTGCCTCAATCCCTGTTTGGCTTAAGAAATGTAGGTCTTGTAGCTGTCAGGCTGTGCTCATCGCTCATTTGTCGCAGGGTAATAATGGTGGCATGTGCAAATAAGATCTGTGATGCCATTTATTGATGTTCCACCTCTGCAAATATTATTGTGCAAACCTTTTAATGTATTGAAATGCGGGAAAGCAATGCATTCCCGACTTCGAGTATTCCGCTGCCCGTTCATTTCAAAATGGCTATTAGGTGTTGAAATATAGTGGTTTACACATCATAAAGAGCACATTAAGCAGATTTTTTTTTTTTTTTAACTGTTGAGTGTGATTCTCAAATGGTTTCTGTCAGAACAATTTGTTTGCAGGGTCATATCGGCCGATACCGATTCTGATACCCATATATTACATTAAATTATATTTATATTTAACGTGAATTTTTGTTTTTCTGGTGAAAGTAGGTGGTAAGCCCCAATCCCCCCACAAACAACTGATGGGACAGCTCTCTTAAAGAGCCAGAGACAGGAGACTGGCTGCTCTGTGAGCACAAAGCCATCTGATGGGACAGCTCTCTTAAAGAGCCAGAGACAGGCAGACTGGCTGCTCTGTGAGCACAAAGCCATCTGATGGGACAGCTCTCTTAAAGAGCCAGAGACAGGCAGACTGGCTGCTCTGTGAGCACAAAGCCATCTGATGGGACAGCTCTCTTAAAGAGCCAGAGACAGGCAGACTGGCTGCTCTGTGAGCACAAAGCCATCTGATGGGACAGCTCTCTTAACACATAGACTGCTACAGGTTCTAGCGGACCAAGGCTTACTGGTGCTGAAGGCTTAACATGGGCTTTTTGAACTTTTTGGGGGGCCCACAGCGAGGGGCCTCTTATAGCGAGAATCACAATCGCATAAATAAAAAGAAAGCCCAACTTGTCCACTTCAATTTAAAAAAAAAATTATGATTCTACCATCTTCCATTCTGGAGATATTGACCTTTTTCTAACACCTGCTTTTGCCTGCACGCTGCTTGTGAAAAAAAACAACAGAGATATGGAGGCCTGAAGTTGACAGACATTTCAGTTGGACCCGAAGAACTATTATTCACAAAATAAGGCCTATAGCGACATGTACATACTATATACCGTATGAAACAGTAGACTCTCTGCTTTCATAAGAAAAATACCACCCAGAAAAATCACACCCCTGTGAAGTGAGCAGTGCAATTGCACTGCTCACTTCACAGGGGTGTGATTTTTATTATTATTACAGTATTAGTATTTTTCTTATGAAAGCAGAGAGTCGACTGTTTCATACGGTATATAGTATGTACATGTCGCTATAGGCCTTATTTTGTGAATAATAGTTATTCAGGCCCATGCCATCTCTAAAGTTCTCTGAAAAAGATAATTTTAGAGAGCATGGACCTAACAACTAAATATTCACAAAATAAGGCCTATAGCGACATGTACATACTATATACCGTATGAAACAGAATACTCTCTGCTTTCATAAGAAAAATACTAATACTGTAATAATAATAGAAATCACACCCCAGTGAAGTGAGCAGTGCAATGTTGCACTGCTCACTTCACAACATTGCACTGCTCACTTCACAGGGGTGTGATTTTTATTATTACGAGTAAGACGCGGAAGGCGAACGCAGATCGTAAATTGCAATAACAATTAGAATAAATTACAGACATGATCTGCAGGGTGTCATAGTTAGTGCTTGGACCACGCCAGCTCCATATATGGTCACAAAAGACGCCATCACACTCATGTCACCATGACTCAGCCATAACCATATAAGGAGTCCCCAAAGCAGGACCACGCCATCACACTCATGTCACCATGACTCACAAATCACTCAGCTCCATATATGGGCACAAAAGGGCCAGGTCCACATATACAGTAAGCGGGACAGACAGACACACACACACACACACACACACACACACACACAGACAGACAGACAGACAGACAGACGTGATCTGCTAGGTCTCATAGTAAGTGCTCATTGCATTCGCAATTACAGTATTAGTTTTTTTCTTATGAAAGCAGAGAGTCTTGATGCACATTATCTGATCATAAAACGGACTTGGAAACTTTCTTCAATCGTAGCCCCATATGTGCCCTCTCCCTACGCTCATTGAACTCATTCTGTGATTCGAGCTACAAACAATCGCAGTAACGGGGGGGGGGGGGGGCAACTAGGCTTTGAGGAAATGATCTTGCATAATCAACATTATTGTCGATTGTCGTGTGCCGCTCCAAACATGTCCAGACATACCACTAACCTCATCGATCCAGTCTCGCGTATCTATAAGGTGAGACGCGAGACTGGATCGGATTGTGTCTGGACATGTTTGGGAAAAAAACAAGAAAAACAACGAGATGGATGCGGCAGCAACAGAAGCAGCACGTCAACGTATTTGGAAGAAAAAAAACGAGAAAGCACCACCTGTCGTTGCAAGACAAACACCCGTATGTTGCTGATAGACAGATAATAATCGATCCGATTTTGTCCTGCCGTTCATTTTATCACATTAGGTGCAGGGCAGGCTGCTCGACGGTGAGTTTATAATAGCCTGTTGTAACGAGAAAGGGGGATGGATTGGATGGTTGGATGCCAGCAGCGCAGCAGCAGTACGGCTTGCGATCAGCGACCAACGTATCATGGCGGGCCCTCGATAATGATGTGCAATCTGTCCATGACTAACTCCACATGTGTCTGGCAAACGTTACGTTATGAAATCAAATGCCGATCGTTGCAGGTTTATATACGGGCAGAGAGCAAATCGCGTTGTATCTTGTTCCGAGAATGAGAGTGCAGGGGGACTCGGGAGTGGGGGGGGAACTGCCAATGCGATCCAAGAGGAAGAGACCCCCCCCCCCCACCATTCTCCCTCGGGAGAAACCATGTAGAAACAGGAGGGGAGGGGGAATCGAGTGTATTCACACAAACAAGAGCATTGTCCCATCCATTTTAGATCCCCTGACATCTGCGTTGGTCTATGCCGGACGGCCGTATCCATTACGTCGTACGTCCTCGCATAGACCAACCAATAGGCGGTGCCAGACGCTTCTCAGACCAACACCTCTTTTCAGCAGGGGGGGGTTTTAACTCTTTTTAGAGCCGATCGGTGTTACATTATGAGTTGTCCGGGCGCAAATATAGTTGAACTATAGTAATCAATAAAAAAACGTTTTTTGGACCATAAAACGTATAAAAACGTTATGCGCTTCTTGCGCTTGGCTATAATAAAACGTTTAAAAACGCTTTCAGCATTCTATGAGTTAAAGAGCCAGAGACAGCAGACTGGCTGCTCTGTGAGCACAAAGCTCTTAAAGAGCCAGAGACAGGCAGACTGGCTGCTCTGTGAGCACAAAGCCATCTTAAAGAGCCAGAGACAGGAGACTGGCTGCTCTGTGAGCACAACGCTCTTAAAGAGCCAGAGACAGGAGACTGGCTGCTCTGTGAGCACAAAGCTCTTAAAGAGCCAGAGACAGGAGACTGGCTGCTCTGTGAGCACAAAGCCATTGACGGTCACATCATTATTATCTCACCCAGTCTCTGTTCTCCCTGCGTTAATCCTCCTGCTGTCATTTGTCCCTGGACTGTTGGTATGCGCCTGTTTGCTCCCACTGCCTCCCGAGCACCACCAGTGGGCTCTGCTATTTGTTTGTTCCCCATGGGGGGTTGTTATTGTATCTCCCTGCTCTTAATGTTTAATGATAATGTTTACTTGTGCAGAGCAGGAAGAAAATATACTGTAGCAGAGCTGAACGCCAACGTAAAATATTATATGAACACTATTCATTCTATAATAAATATTGGTTAAATCTACTTGTGAGTTATGTGACTGAAATGCAATAAAACAAAGTCCTGTAAAATACATTTGACAGGACATTCTTGACATGTGTGCAATAACAGCTACCATCAGATGGTGTTAGATTATATCAGGGGAGGAACTAGTTTACTTCTATCTTCTGTGACTGCCCTTTAGACAGATACAAAATAAACATTTATATTATAACCAATCAGAATGTAGAACCCCAAAGATAAATTACCAGTTTCTGTTTTATAGTGTTCCAGTTCAAATTTTGTCTGCAACTTTAGTTTCATCACTTTCATTTCCACTTGTTTTGTCCTGAATCCTATAAGAGTTCTTTCTCCTATTTTCTGTTTACTAAAACAGACAAACAACACTATATTACTGAATGTTTATTCAGTAATATAGTGTTGTTTTTCTGTTTTAGTAAACAGAAAATTCAGTACCAATGATTGTCATCATAATAGAGCTATTTAACACTTATTTTAACAAAGGAAAATGGCACTTACACCATCTTTAACCTTCTACTTCCATGACACACCAAGAGAGAGAGAGAGAGAGAGAGAGAGAGAGGTTGGTGTAAGTAGAGAAATATTATGAATGATGATTAAATGTGTGACTGAAAAGGACATCTTATACACCAGAGTATACAAACAATAAAAGTGATAAATACAAGGACATTGACCTCCTGGACCCTTGTGCTTTGGGGACATTTGCTCTGCTGCTCTTGAGGTGAGGCAGATTCTACAGTATAGAGTGAGAAAGACAGACAATGACTGAGATTGGGTCAATTAGGTTATAGCCAAGATGCTATACACACACCGAAGACCTTGTAGTGGTGCCGAAACTAGATAAAGTGCCCCTCGGGGCACAGGTCTCCACCAGGGCAGGTCAGGTTGTGGCCTCCTGTTGGCGCTATAATAGGCCAATGTGAAAAGGGTGGGATATATTCCTCAGCCTAGTCTGTGAAAGATTTCACGTAAATTGCATGCTGCGTTCATGATTTGAGGCTTTTTGTTCAAAACGGGCCAATCCTGCAAACTTTGAAAGCCAATGTTAGCCAATTAGGATGGAATATGAAATATCGGACAGATTCGTCTTGAACACATGACTATAGAGACAGTGTGTAATGATTTGCAGGATTTTTGGACTGAAACTTTTTCAAAAGTCGGTCTCCTGGTGGCGCTATATATGATATAATATGGCCGCTCTGGAACATTTGGGGCAGAGGTTCATAGTTGGCATCCAGGGAGTGTGCACGCAAAATTTGGAGTGCAAAACATACTGTGCTTTACAATTAAATAGTGACCACTACAGTATGTGTGCCACTAATGTCTCTAATTAATGTATGTAATTAATGTAATTAATTAATGCATTTTAATGTATTTGTTTCTGTGTGGCTACAAGCACATAATGCTGTACATGGTACAGTATTAGTAACAGTATTTTATTTAAAATAATCAGTGATCCTCCCATTTAGGCTGGTGCAGTGCTGGATAGATAAACGGACTTCAAGACACATCCATTTGACTTTGAGCACTTTTACAGAGACATTGTGGTCAGTTAGAGGCCATCTTTATCACTCCTGAGCAGAGTGGATGTACAGTATTCATGCTCATAAAACATACATGTGAATTATCTTTTGCCAGAAGTAAACCAGGGATGTTTATATAATGGCAACACATCTGCTACTGAGGAAAGACGACGGGGGGGAAAAAGTTACAAAGCTTGGAAGAGAAATGGTCTGACCATGTTGACCTGATACACATCCTTCATGTCTAATGTTCCTGTACCAGATAACACTGTCTGGTTTGTTAATGACTGCATTGTTAATGAGGAGATTCAAACCACAGGTCGCAACCCTATCACTGAGTGCTTGGATCGCAGCTGAAATACTGGATTTGTCTGTAGTATCTGCACACACACACATAGAAACATAACCAGTAAGACGCCTGAGGGCGAGAAGCGAGGTCATGTGCACGCATCCGCCTCGTTGACGGCATGCATGACTGCTGGGCGAGCACTGGCACTTTGGCATGGGGGGTCAGATCAACATGAATGCTCTTTGGCCACTCAGAATAGCCAAATGGCATTGATCACGCCTCCAGGTCTTTAGTTTACTCAAGTTAGGTAATACGACCTGGTACTTAAGACACGCAAAATACAGCCCAATTGTCTCCAATAAATCCAGACACACTGCATTGCCTCTTTGCCGTTATACTACTTCACTGTCAGCCTGCCTGCTATTCACTGTGTCAGTCAGTTCTGTGCTCCAGTGTCGTGTTTGATATTAGTTTGCTATGGATTCTACTTTAGCATTATTATTATTTAGTTTTACTTTGGAAACTATGCCAAGCAAAGCCCAAGAGCCACGTGTAGTCCGCAGAATAATATCAGCACGTACTGCGGTGCTGTGCGTATACGCAGATTCAACAGGAGACGGGCGGTGTTGAGAAATGCGCTGGTGTTACACGTCGTGCAGCGTCTGTGTGTTTTTTTTGTTGACACTTGGCTCGTCGACTAGAGATCATGTTGCGTTCTAAAAAAAACAGTCCACTTCCTTCTTCAGGTACGCATGCATTCACATTGGAACGATCGTATCTGAATACACTTCAACGGTCCAGAGACCCCCCCCCCCCATGCGGTCCCGGGGGCGGTTGGGCGATCCGCTCCCGGGAACGGTACGCATCATTCACACTACCACAACATCTGCCAAGTGATAATGTGAATCGCCCCAAAGAGACTTTAATGAAAAAAGTGCACACAGCAGCCATGGCAGGTTCTTCATCATTAACCAAGACTGAGAGGACATCACAATTACCGACATATAAATCTGCTATTTTGGCTATTGTTGGAAAGATTTTAAATAGTAGATTAAATGTGTTGTACCTCTATAAACAATAGGAGGCACAATCTATGTGCATATGCACAATTGCACGGGCGTAACATGACAACACAAGGTATACGAGTCAAGTACAGACCCATAAGGGTCCATTTCGTACCACGTTTAATTAAAAATTCCTCAGTTTAATAGGGGTATATGCAATAGGCCAGTGCTACTCTGCTTAATGTATCTGCGGCATATCATGTCATACAATTAAAAATATAGTTATTTTCATTGTTTTGAACAAGATTGTAGGCATTGTTTGTTCCAAGAGAAAGTGATATGTCAGTCCTGAGTGTTAACCACTAATAATCTGCCAGGGCCATGTTTTCTTAACATTTTGTGAATGACGTTTGGCCTTGGAAATGTGGCTTTTTACTGTGCTTACATATTTTTTTAGACTAGTAGTGTATCCTGTTATAAAATAAAATTGTAAACGTTTAAAAAATAATAAGGACATTTTAGCTTGCGGCCCTTGGACTTTTGGAATCTTGCTAGTGGCCCCTGAGCCATCTTAAATTAAATAGCCCTGCATTAGGCCCATTTGAAAACATTTGTATGGGACCACAATATACATGACTCCAACTAGTTTATTAAGTTCTCTTACCGGGTGCACAGCCTAGAAGAGTTACACTAACAGAGAATACCACCACTGATAGAACTGTCCTTAAGGCACCCCATGACCGACGCAGCCCTGGGTAGGCAACATTGCCTGACAGAGATCTGCACTCCTAGGAGTGCACCTTTCTAATTCTGTATTGTACTCAGCAACAGCTCAACACAACATCGATTGACAGTTAATGTAGCGAGGAATAAACCAACACAAGAGCTCTAGATCCCTCGGGTTCTCTACAGCAAGCATAGATGTGATCCTTGTTGCTTGTAATCTGGATCAGCTGTCTCACCAGCTCCAAACCGATGTTTCCTCCCAAGTTAATTGACATGATCAGTGTGTGCGTACATGCGCACGTGTGTGTGTGTGTGTGTGTGTGTGTGTGTGTGGTTTTAATATTGTATATTGATTTCTCCATGGCAACTCACACAAACTTTGCCCTTTTTTTTTTTCATACGTTTTATTAAAAAAATAGAACAGTAACCAAACAATGGCCTGGTGCAGGCTGGTGCAAAAATAAATAATAGCCTACTGCAAATAGCTGCCTGCTTCCTTTTAAACGCCCGGGGTCCAAATCGATTTGTGTAGAGATGTAGAGAAACAATAAGGGACCCTTAACAAATGGAAATGGAATTATTGGCCAAGTTGTGCGCATGAATTATACAATGTGTTACCACGTAAATAAATGGTGGCGCTCAATAAAGTAAAACGTGGCCTCAATATAGGTTATTTCTTTCTTCTGAAAATCCTCATATGCAACTCGTCAATCACAGCAACAGTGTCGATAGGGAATTGGCTTAGAACATGGCAGGTGTTGGTGGCAGCCAGCCTATAACCCTTAGGGAAGACACAACGGACGACCAATCAGTGCAAGCATATTACCCTCCATGTGCTTTCAGAACTCCCCTCGCCCCGGGCCAAATAAAGTCTGGTTTATGGCTGTAATGGCCATGCAGGCTGGCAGCCAGGAGCATCCTGCCTCCCCAGTGTCAGGGAATCACAGCCAGACTAGCATTTCATTCACCATAGAGAGTATCTTTCAATTAAATCATTGATCACTGTTGGAAGCCATTTAAAAGAGCCTGCATTTACACTGTGTAGTGTTTCTAGGAAAACAAAAAAAGTTATGGCCGGTTTAAGTTTTATGTTCCAAATAACTTTTTTTCTGCTGGGTGTACATAACTATGACATATCTAATTTTAAAGGGTGAGTTGTCTAGTTCAATTTAAAAAAAGTTTCCCACATGTACCACTGTCGATAATTTGCCATCTATAAATAGCATGGTCAGTCATGACCAATCTGACCAATCCAGCTAAAACTGCCAATGGCTCTGAATTGGAACATGATAGAAACTCAGTTTTTTTTGGATAAAATTAGACATTCTAATGCACATTTTGATATATACCATGTTTACATAGTCCAGTACCTTGTCTCTTCATGCATGTATCTCAAAAACATGTTATGAAGAAACAGTTTTGATAAAAAACACATCCAATGACATTGTTTTGATATGACTTGGTGCCTATGATATGTATCAAAATATAGACTTGAATGTATACTGTATTATTTAAAAAAAATCACCCGCAGTGTTTTTACATTTACATAATAGGCTACATAGTGCCTTTAGCCAAGGTGCTTTACAATGTGCACTGCATTACATTCACCCATTCACACACACATTCATACACAGACGGCGGAGGAAACCATGCAAGGCACCAACCTGCTCATCGGGAGCAATTGGGGGTTCAGTGTCTTGCTCAAGGATACTTTAACACACTAATTCTGGTGGTGCCCGGGAACGAACTGGGAACCTTCCAGTTCCTAAGCGGTCGCTATATATATTCTTACCTATAGCAGTGCTATAACTGCACAGTGTTGTACCAGGAACAGTTACTAAAATGTTTAGTTAATCTTAAACAGGTATAGGTTTATTTTCTTGTTAACTGTGCACCCGCGCCCCTGCTGATCATTTTCCAAAGCAATCCATGGCATTTGTTTTCCAAGGATGCCATTGGATTCTATGTAGCCGTGAATATCAGCAGCTAAACTTGGACCCAAGCTGTTCCCATAGCAACACAATTCCACTGACATGATCTATCTATACGTTCGCTCTTCCTGAGAGCTTTCCAGATCAGTGAGTTCAGACCACAGCTGCCTCACTGATGCATTCATCACTTGACTGACACTCCCCCCCCCCCCGTACATACACACACACGCAATCACATATTTTTAAAGCACGCAAAATTGGCACACACGCTCGCACGCACGCACTACAAAAGCCCATCACTTGTGTGTTCTTGACTCTTGACTCCACACAAACACCATCCAGCCCCGGCTCCCCCATGACCCTCCGTTTTCCTCGTCATTAGCGCCACTGCTAGCAGCAGTCTCCCTCCTGCTCCGTTTACCGCTCTGCTTGTTTGTTTTCAATCTCCTCTGAGCAGAAGAGCCAGTATAGGGGTGAGCATAGAGTTATAAAGGCTAGAGCCAGTATGGGGGGTGACTGGTGAGCATAGAGTTATAAAGGATAGAGTGCGGACAGCCCCGCTATAGTAGGCGACGTTAGAATGACACCAATGAGTGATCGCGGGTAATGTAGCATGTAACATCATCGCGTCGCCACATTCCACTGGCTGTTGGCTAGTTGCTAACAAACACTCACTCATTGATGTGTCATTCTAACATCGCCATATTCTTTTATCGTGATACTAATTATACAAGCATCTATTTGTAGCGATCATGCTACGACTCGGCCCACAAAGACACTGCACAATAAAATCATTTGATCGCTAGCAGCCGGATAAAAACACCATGTAATAGTAGCGTGCACTGACTACAGCTTGTTTATTTATTTTTATATATTTAGAACTGGCATCAGATGAGGATGAGGATGATGATGATGAAGAGTCAAGGCTGCGATGGAGTTCTCCGACACTGAACCGGATTCATTCATTCATTTCAGGGGGGCAGTGTTTTTTTATTTAGCCTACACACACACACACACACACACACACACACACCGTCAAGAACAACTGGACTGCAGTGGTTTGGGGACACTGGGGAGGAGTAACTGTTTTGTATGTAGGCCTATTTATTTTCTGTAATATTTATTATAATTGTATTATGTTGGAATCAGAAGAAATAAAAGTGCACTTTTCCAATCCGAGATACCTGTCATGGCTATGTTTATACTATTCTGAGGTTTATGGTCTGACTAAACGAGTTTTAACTGTGGTTTACTCTGTAACGGTAGATGGTAAGAACCCATTTTTATTTAATAATACAGTATACATTCAAGTCTATATTATTATATCATAGGCACCAAGTCATATCAAAACAATGTCCTTGGATGTGTTTTTTATCAAAACTGTTTCTCCATAACAGGTTTTTAAGATACATGCATGTAATGACTTCCAACACAAAAACTAAACATGTATCAACTCAGTTCATTTTTTACTGGAAGCAGACAAGTCAAGCTTTCTCTGAAGGTCTTTCGTTGTCGCAGTCACAACAGAGAATTTTCAATAAATCATTCAAAAACGCAACTCTAGTCTAACAAAGTCTAACAACTACATTGATTTGACTTGAAACTCTCAAAGAGTTAAGTACAGTACTTAAGTAAATGTACTTAGTTGCTTTCCAACACTGGGAACATGTTATGGATGGGAAGAGGCTGATCTTGGTGTGTCCGGCAGTAGGCCAACGGCAGCGCTAAGCGCGGTTGACAGAGAGCGAAGTTGTCCTTCCCATGATGAAACATCCATCTACACAACCTCATTAAAGATTATTTAATATAGCCTACTGACTGTCAGGTGAAATGCACTGATAGGTATTCCTTGACTTAGTCCTAGTGTAATTCCAACCAGGAACCAACCTGGCTGGTACAAAAAGAAAGCAAATTTCTGTCTGAATGTTGCAACGTTTGCACGGGGACGTTTTTCAGGGCACAGGTTAAAATGACTGTAAGAAATAAGACATGGCTTAATTAAACAACGAAGCTACAAAGCTAATTGCTTCTAGTGGGATTAATAAAGTTGTTTGAAGTTGAAGCAATTCATTATTTGGGCGTCCAAACTGCATGAACTGTTCTTAGGCTACAATAACAATTATGTGCTGTAATTTAACAGAATGAGAGCTACCATAGCTCCGGTATAGCTAATAGTCTGACATTTAATGTACAATCATTTGTTACCATATAGTGGCAGCCCTTTTGGAAAATGTTAAGCTATTCTGTACAGAAAGTGGCCAGCTTGTACCTGTGCCCTTTTCAGAATAATTTACAGAAGTATATGAATCATTCAATTGCTTGTTTATTAGTGTGCAAAAAATCGAACATTGTGGAACATTGCACTAAATACACGCATGCATGGAACTTAAGAGTACGGTATATATGAATAGAGACAGCACCCGGAGGAAACCCGGAGGCGAAATGGACATAGTGGCCGAATTTGGTATTGCAGCGCTGGCCCAAACACATGAACGTGCTGGTCTGTTGACTATCATTGCGCACGTTCATGATGACACGTGAACGCTGTTTCATACGTGAACGCATGTGAACGCGTGCAATGATAGTCAACGGCAGCTCGTTCATGTGTTTGGACCCAATCCATCCCAGAATGCACTCTGTTCCTACCCGGAAGGAGTGAAATTGCAAGTGGATTAATGCAAGTGGATGGGAGGAGAAATCCGGTGCCGTCTCTATTCATATATACTCTAAGAAGGCATACACACAAAATATAGCAAATCTACAAGCTTACCAAAAGTGCTGTGATGTGACACGTATGCTTGTAGATCATGTGACACTATAAAGTAGGGCATTCATTTACCAAAAAAAACATAAAACGTTGACATTTATGCAAGTGTTTTTTTGGGGTTTTTTGGAGAGCAACGATATAACCTTCATTCTCTGATGGAGACGAAGGACACATGTCACAATGTGGACACCATGCTGTGTGTCTTATGATGAAGCACAATGTCATAACGCATTAGAAATCCATCGTCTCTGCATGCCCAGAACGTTGCCTTTGATTTTATCAAACTAAAACCACGTACAGTATAGCATTGCATACTTTACTATTACTTAAAACAATTGCAGAATCGAAACCATCTGCTTACAACGCACCTGCAGAACCTCTAGTCATTATCTATAGAGTCACTTCTTATGTAGCCTCCGAAACCCAGGTGTTTTACTTCTTATGTGACCTGTGCAAGACAGTCCATCTGGAACATGCGGAGGTGTAGTGACATCTAAAGCAATAAAATCTAAATGAAATGGGGACAGCGACACAAATCTCCTCTGCAGCAATACCCTTAACAGTCAAGACACAGCAATATTCCATGATTTGAAAGCTCCTGGCCAGCTAATCTGTGGCAATGGCAAGCCTTAGAAATGGCCTTCGAGTTTGCAGAAGGAAGACATTGTTTGGACGTGAACAGATACAATATTATCTACAGGATTCATACATTTGAAGGCAAACTAGAGAGGGCCGAGTCATTTAGGTTTAGAAATAAATATTTCAGCAATGCAATTGTCTATTTTGAGAAGAAAATCACCGTTGTTGTGTGGTGTTCTGTGAAACACGCACAACATGCCCAGAGGGCCAGACACAGTAATACACAAGGTGAAATTTCATAAAGGGAAATAAATTATTCTGGAAACTGCAATGATGATTCATAAATTGTGTTTTGTACAGAAG
Organism: Protomyctophum bolini; assembly: GCF_963924005.1. Classification (NCBI taxonomy): domain Eukaryota; kingdom Metazoa; phylum Chordata; class Actinopteri; order Myctophiformes; family Myctophidae; genus Protomyctophum; species Protomyctophum bolini. The sequence goes on along the minus strand of NC_137874.1, from coordinate 22,216,596 downwards.
ATTACAGGCCTAGCTCACAATTATGTTTGAACTTGAATGACTGTGACATTGCTGGAGTCTAGTGTTTGTCTCACTGGGGTCGGCAACCCAAGATGTTGAAAGAGCCATTTTCGACCAAAAAGATTATTCAAAATCTATCTGGAGCCGCAATGTTTTTAACGCATTATAATGCGGCTTGCCAAGCTTTATTATCTCCCGGGTTGCAACGAAACTAGCAGCAGTGGTGGAGTTTGAAGATGCGATCCACTTTTTAAAAGATTGTTTGCTCTCTTCTACTTTCTTCAGCAGTTCTGCAACAGCACTCTCTCATTCCCAGCTGGGTGGTCAGCTGCAAATTTAGCATGCTTTCCCTGGAAATGTCTTTCAACGTTACTTTTCTTGTTGTTTGATAGCTTCTCACTGCAGATTAAACATACATACAGGCAGTCAATCTGCATTGGCTGTGAAGGCAAAAGCCTCTGTCCATGAACTGTTAAATCCTCTGTTTTCGTCGGCTATCTATCTTTTTCTCCCTGTAGAAGCCGTAGTAGCGTAGCAGGCAGCAGCCTCTCACACCCACCGGTTTGTTTATAATACACACCTGGCTGGAACGGCACCGTGTGTGTCGCATGCTATGACGCAAATCTTAGTTGACATGTATTGAAACTTATTTATTCTACACATTTTTACAAAATTGGAAAACTTAAGGTTTGTCACATTTGGCCTCCTACAGAAACCATAAATGAACAATACAAATGTGAAACATTATACATTTTCATCAATTTTTTTATAATGCTACTTTTATATGCTACTAATTTATAGATAGTTTTTGTCTCACATAACAATTTATGATTTGTATTCTTTACTTTTAATATACCCATATTTTTTATATAACACAATTTGTTTATCAAAACACCTTTAATATCTAATTTGTTTTTATTATATGTGCTACAATATTTATTTCCTCTCCAGCAATAGATCCTCATTCTTGATTTTGTTTGGCCACCTGATCCTAAAGATTCAGACAGCTGTTTATAAAGGTCTAACCGTCTATATACTGTAGTGTAGAGTGCTGAATTAAGTCATTTGCTCGGTGACAGTTCTGTAGAATGTAGCAAGCAATATGAACCCTATCTTAGTAAGTGGCAGAGGAATTAAGAGTGTTAAGAAAACAAGTGTGTGCTACAACGTTCAGCGCTGTAAGGTTGCAGGTACATATATCAATTATAGCATATACTTAGCATTTATTATGAACAATAAATGCTACAGGGCCTCTTTTAATTGTCACTGTGGGCATTGTCTCTGTGTTTACATATGGGCTACAAAAAACAATATCAAAAACGCCAAACAGTGTTGACAGTGTTGTGACACTTTTCTCAATATGTCAATGTTATGTTTATTTCTGCCCTAGTTTAGTCTTGTGTAGGCATAAATCCCTGTGTCCAGAGAATATACATTAGTATGTCAATATTATATTCATGGCATAGTTTAGCCTATAGGCATTAATCCCCGTTTACAGATAATATAGGCTAGCTCTTGAGAGAAATACAATTACTGCTTTGTAGAAAGAAACACTGATTCTCAGTGTTGGAGGTAATGAGTTACAAAAGTAACCATGTGGAGCAACACTGGCCTAGTGGTAAGAGTTGCAGTTTTGACAACCTTTGTTGCGTGTAACTGCTCCTTATTTCACTCTACTGTGTACTATCAATAAAGGCAGAAAAAAGACAAAGGTAACTCATTACTGTAATGAATTACTTAATAGCTGTAACAAGTAATATAACGTGTTACCAAACTGCAATTCAGTAATAAAGTATTACAGTTAACCAACTTACTTTCCGCGTTAAGGCACAAGCACATTGTCGCAGAAAAAAAACGCCTCGAACAGGCATTCCTTTCGGGTTTTTAAACAGCTGGTGGATGGAAATGACAGTCACGCACGGCTTCAACTTGTAGCATCAGCAAAAAAAAAATGAAACGCTTTGCCAAAGTTGAAGCCGCATGCGAGGGTCATTTCCATCCACCAGCTGTTGAAAAACGAGGAAGAGACGCCTACTCTAGGCGCTTTCTTGCCGCCTCTTGATGCGTATAATATGTGCCTGTGGTCCGAGATATGGGGGTGCCATACCTTTGGTTGCTTTGAAGGCCAGCATCAGAGTTTTGTACTTTGTGCGGGCAGAGACCGGGAGCCAATGGAGGTAGCGGAGAAGGGGGGAGATGTGAGAATTTTGGCTGATTGAAGACCAAGTGAGCTGCGGAATTCTGGATCAATTGGAGAGGAAATAAGTGCGCATGCCGGTGGGCCAGTAAGGAGAGAGTTACAATAGTCAAGTTTTGATATGACATCAAATCTATTTGGCAGAAATATTTGATCTGGCACATTTTCTATTTTTGGCTAATAATAAAAACAGAATATGCTGGAGTTCAAGTGGTTAATGTGAGTATGAATATAGTGCACACTATATTTTCTGCGAAAATGTGTCTGAAAGTTATGACTGGAATAAGCATTAAAGTTACGGTAATTTAAGTTATCTGAGAAAATGCACTTAGGACAACTCAAGGTACTGTACAAGAATGGAATAGTCTTGCGTAGCCAGACAATCAGAAATGTCCACATACAGATATAAAATCACACTTGTGTGAAGTGAGGGGCGCTCTTATCATCATACATCACATTCCGTGCTCAGCCAATCAGCTGAGCACATTCCGTGCTCAAGCGGACAGACAGACACACACATACACACAAAGATGTGAATAGGAGGGGCTAGCGGCCCTCAAAAATAAGATTAACACCATCCCAAACTCAAGGGAGCACGGGTGATTTGGAACCCACAGCATGGGTGATTTGTATCACGCAGCACAGGTTGAACTAACGGGAGTACCCTCACAAAGAACATGCAGTAATCCTGGTCTATACTGCCTCCCACTGGCCAGTATAGGGGCGCCTGATAGAGGGGAAAGGAACTCGTTGGAATAACGTGTTCCTTCCACATGCTACGTCCAACTGGAGAACTTCTCCCGGTCAGGTGAAATTATGGACTCATCATGCATTGAGGGAAAGCATGAGGTCAGTCTGTTGCTCTACCCAGGTTGGCAGAGGCAGTTATAGCATCCAGGATTAGACGGGTTACAAAACATGTGGGATAGAAATTAGGACACCGTCCCAAAATCAATGCAAAGAGTCAAAGACTCTATAGGGTGGTCCTTCATATCGGGACATATCAGGATTGGTTTTGCAAAGCAGTGGGCGTAGGTTTGTTAGTGCTGGTTTTCTCCACTGCTCAAGTTCTACATTTAATTTAGAGTTCCCCAGACGTCCCCCATCAGTAGGTGGACAAATTGGATTGTCTGGCTACACGAGACTAATTGTGCAGTGCTTCTGCGAAACTGCGGTCACTGAGGCTCTATTTTTATAGCACCTTAATGTAATTTCAGTTCATGAAGATCCCTCAAATGAGCAGAAAGATCATGTAGCTAGTTATCAAATAATGTTTTCACCAAACATTGAAACATGCATAAAGGTATAAGACAACCCGCAAAACCATGCTGCCTTATTCCTCTGCTAGCTAAGTGGATGCTTTGTAAACACACACACACACACACACACACACACACACACACAAATCCACTCATGTCAGACGACAGCATTGTGTTTTACTTAGGAAATTGAGGTAGGAACCTCCACGACTACCTGCCTATATAGATATGTCTCAAACTGCCCTCTTAAATGCTGGCCTGCTCTATAGACGAATTCAGAAACGGGTCTCATGGTAGCAGCTTACGTATTTCCTGTAGGCGGACTCGACATAGCTGCGGTGTTTAAACGCGCACCAGGCGCACCTCTTCTACTACAGTGAACGGTAGAGTGACTGATGTACTTTATACCTCATACTTTAAATGCTTAGTATGAGGTATAAAGTACAGCAGCCTTGTGTTCATAAAACAGAAAGATTGGGTATTGGGTAAGACTGACATTATGCATCTTTCAGGACCTTTCACTGCTTTATCTCAACCATTACTCAATGGCTCTGGTCTCAGCCACTGTGGTAGATACTTTTTTTTTTTTTTGCCACTACTGTTGGAGCAGCCATAAACTACCGGTACACGGTACGGTTTGTGTCTGGACAACAGCAGTTATCAAATATACTGTGTAGCTGGCTTAGAGGTGCTAGGCCTGTCTGTCGTATTTCTCTCCAGACATCTTCTCACCTCAAAGTCGAGCAAATACCTCCTTATCAAGTCCTGAACAAACCAGTATTAGCCAGCACTGTAATTGCTGTCCTATTCTCTAATTCTGCCTCTCGTTCAGAACCCACCCATTTTCTGATAATGTGCATTCATATAGGCAAGTCAAACTGCATTTTACCTCATGTTGCCTCGATCTTTCACTCTGAACAGTCGTGGCTTCATCATTTGTACATCTTACGCACTGGGAATAAATTTGCCATCAGACCAGACTGTTTTTCTCAACTCTTTTTATTCTTCATCATATGCATATAAACTGCCTATACAGTGCCTATAAAGATGGCGACTAAGAAATAGGGTGAGGCAGCTTTCTGTTTCAACGGGCCTGGAATAAACTCCCGCTAACACTTTAAACAGGCACCTACTGACACTAGACGTCTTTAAAGCACAGCTCAAAACCCACCTTTTCACTATTGCTTTTAGTTGAGCTTTTAAAACCTATGTGTTCTTATTCATGACATGTTCTCATTGTTCTGATTTTGCTTCCGGTTTTATGCTCTTTGTTATTGTTTTATTGTCTTATCTGCTTGATTTGCTGCCTGTTTTATGCTATTTGCTATTGTTTTATTGTCTTAATGTTATTCAGTTTTTGCTTGTTTTAATATTAAAAAATGCTCTTGTTTTCCTCTTTTCTGCTCTGTAAAGCACTTTGTGCTGCATTTCTATGTCATGAAAGGTACTATACAAATAAAGATTATAATAATAATTATTTCAACTATTGCAATACCACTTTTATTTATTTGGCAGTTTGCATCATTTGCTGGCTGCACAAAACATCAAATATCACCAAGCCAAAAGCTGAACCTATCATTTTCCATAAATCTTTTTATCCACTGAACTCCTAAAGCCATACTGTCTTTCTGGTATCCGTGGTGACTCAGTGAGTTCTGTCACTGCAGCAACAAATTGTTTAATTTGCTTTTGGCTGCAGCTTCTTGCCTGGCGGACTTCAGGCTAATTAAATGTCCTATGAATTTAACTTAATTACCTCAAGGGATAATCAGGCTCCCTTAAATATCATTTAAATGTAAATCCTGCCATCAGTCCTACAATGCAGATCTCTCTCTCTCTCTCTCTCTCTCTCTCTCTCTCTGTGTAAAATGAAAGTCATGAAACAAAAGTAGCAGCACAGATTATTTTGTGTTCTTTAGAGAGAGAGAGACACAGACAGAGACCAGAGCAGCCATTATCCTCAAGTCTTCTGAGAAAACCACATGGTGATTTCAATGGCCTCTACAGATGGATAAAACAATGACCTCTAATAAATGGATGGGTAAATGCCTTGCACTACCCCAGCAGGAAGGTAAAACAATTACAATGAAGGGGTGCACGATTATCATGGAATTATGACCAGTATCCAATCTCCGATAATTTGCAGGGACATATCTGCCGATACGGATTCTGACCGAGTCCGATATTATGCAGAGGACCACAATGGTAACTAACAAGCCTAGGCCCTAGAGGGCTTGGCCCAAAGCCTGTTGATAAAGTATTTAATCAATCAATAGCCTATAGACTACTGTTTTCACTACTGAATGACTACTGAATGAGAATAAATATGTATGAAAAAAAGTTTATTTTTGCCTAAGATTTTACATCGCATTTGATTTGTCTTTTGTTCTAGACAAGAGGTACTAGACACTTTTAATTTATATTGAACTCATTGATGATTTTTTACTTTTTTTTGTTGTTGCTGGTAACCGATTAAATAATCGGAGACAGATCCGATACCATTATGGTCGATTTGGCCGATTCCGATTATGCTACCGATTATATTGTGCATCCCTCAATTACCCATAATGCCCTATCCCTGTGAGGTATCTGGAACCACAATTCACATTAATATAGCATAAATAACCATGTTTTAAACTAAAGTGTAAACCTGGATTTGGTACAGGGGGGTTGAGACCACCTTTGCATTTTCCTTTGATGTCTCTGTCCTGATCTGTATAAAGTCTACTGAAAATGTTTGTAACAGTGTGTTAGTGAGGCCTGTGATCTGCTGTTTTGTACTCTCTGAAAATAAATCTGGACTCAGAAATAACTTTCATCTGCCTGTCTGCTGTCGACTTCATTCTCCGTATTTTTGCTGAGTATTTAAGTATAGTACGTTTGTTTATGGGCTCTATAGGGAGAGGAAAAGCACTCTTCTCTCTATTTAACAGCTCTAAGGTCTATTAACTCACTCCAGGCCATGGTATATTATTTGCCATTTCCAAATATGACATGAAAAATATATAATATAGGCTACATAACGCAACAATTACTAATAATGTCAATCCCATTATCCCTAACTAACATTGTTGCTATTCGATATAAATATAATATAAATATAAAAATAATGAATTCTTCTTCTCTACAGTGCACGTGCACGTGCCACTACAGTATGTCTAGCTATCCTTTCTTTGTGATTAGTGAGTGTTCATAATATTCATAATATAAGTAAGTTAGTCAGTGTATTCATGGCAGCCTGTATGCAAGACGTTGCAGTGCTACAGATTGGTGTGGTGGGGAAACCCTATGTATGCAAATCCATGTGAGGCTTTTCTTTGATCTCCCCAAAGTAGTGATTTCATTTTTTTATTAATGAAGGCTAGCCCAAGGAATCACAACAATGTATGAACCCTACACATTTTCTTTGTATGCTCAAATTGTAGTTTCTTGGAATTGTACAGTTTGTCTTGTATGAGATGATCAGTGTTGAAATTGCTGAGTGCATGGGACTTGCTACTGGACTTCACTCTGTAATAGTAAATGGAAAAAGGAAAAAAACACGTTGTCAGGGGACAAAGAAATTAAATAAGCCCGTTTGTTGATGCTCATGAGCAGTGCAAACTGCTCTGCTCCATTTCCTGCTTGCGTCTCCCTTTACGGTCACTAGTTCATCTGGCCGATGGATAGCTCTGTCTTGAGTGCTTATGAGGTGAGGCACATTATAAAACAAATAATTCAGTTACCATAATGATAATGGCTCCCTCGCCTACCATAGACGGCGCCATTTCATTTCCAGAGGGACAGCGGTATCTGGATCCGGCACAGAGGTTTGTGTTTCTCATCAACCCAAAGACAAGCAAAAGTTCCACAATTGCAACTTCAAAGTGCAGCAGCTTTCATGTTCATGTTTTCTTTGTTTAAGGATGGCAAGACCGGGTGACATTGCAAGTTGTGAGAAGTTGCAGGACAACATGTACCGTGGAGACAATACTCAGGCCATGGCTTCTTGCCTAAATCCATGTATGCCCGCTAAGCAGACATCTTGGCATGTAGCCTATCCACTGCAGAGTTCTGAGGGATTGTGGATATTAATTTACAAGAAGTCTAGGTAATTGGAGAATTAGAAGAATTGTTATTTTGATCAACGTTCGCCTGTTCTCTCCTATGGTACCACATCAATACAGCATGGAATTGTGGCTAAATCTCATCAAATGGTGGACCGTTGCTCAAACTCCTAATGAATAATGGGCCATATGGTATGAAAAATGTTGAAAACCACTGATGTACAGCATGTCTGTTCGCTGATGTTCAAGTGGTTAAAGTAAGTAAAAAGGTTCTGTCCTAATGGTAACGGATATTGTCTACAGTTTTCTTCATGCCGTACTGGATCTTAGACTAAAGTTTCACATATTTACGTAGCGTAATATGACAAAATATACTAAATAAATAACAATGGTGCCGTGGATGATAAAGTTAGGGGTGACCCGAGCTGAAAAAGATTGAGAACCACTGATCTAGTTCACCAATGAGTAAGCTTTTCATAAAGGAGAAACATAATATGTTTCTCCTTTATGAAAAGCTTACTCATTGGTGAACTAGATCAATAATTGGTCTATAATAGACCAATTATTTGTTTACGAACATTGAGACTGGATGCACGGGTGACTGTTTCATGTAATCAATTCCCAACAGATCCCCAAACCTGTTGTTTTAGGTAGGGCTGGTTACAGTTCATTAAACCTCCTCTTCAGTGCAAATAGTGGTTCTCGTTGACATCATCATCGAATGACACAAACAAAACACACCACTTCATCTCTAAAATGTGCCCGCCCGCTATACACGCAGATATTAGTCTGGAACTTCGGTGTGGAAGATTTATTTCCAAGGGGTCATTACAAACTGAAACAGATTCCAACGTCACAGCAAAAATGCCTCACTTTGAATAGTGGGCTCTGATTAGTCACCCTGCATGGCCAGACAATGAGACCAATCTCTTTTCCTGTGGCCGATTTGTCTGGTTTCCGGGCTACAATCGGCCTGCGCCCTGCCTCAAAATAGGGCAGAGACTTAAAAGTGATGATTTTACTATGAACAAACTGTCAGGGAATTTCAAGCAGACAAGCAGGATTTTCTGACAATGAGCTCTGGTTTACTGACAGTACAATATGTCACATTGCTGAATAGAGTTGATAGACTTATTAAACCAAAATTGTCTCTTTCAGAGAGATTTTAATGATTCCACCAAATCGGTCTAAAAGATACATACACGTTAGGTTTTCTGCTTAGGTTATTAGTATCATTATCATTATCCTTGCTTACTTAAACTGCTTCTCTCATTGTCAATTTGTCAGTAATGACTGTTTGATTTGATTCAGCTAAAAGAAAGGTATGGTGGCAAATTATTACAAATACTACAAATTTCACTTGAATTGAGCAGGTGCTGTTACAAGTCGGTGTTAGTGGGGGTTTGATTCAATCATATAAGAAAAAACACAGCTGACTACTGAAAGACAGACTGACTAGTTTTCTATCTTTGGTATGTTTTCCATTTCATTTCCTTGGTAAGATCCACATCTAGCCAGCTGTCTTCAGGTTATATGGGGTCTTGCCTCAAACCACCCGGACATGAGCATGAGCTCATTTAAAGCTGTGTTGTGGAGAAAGAAAGAGAGAGAGAGAGAGAGAGAGAGAGAGAGAGAGAGAGAGAGAGATGTGGCATGAGCTTGAGAGCCGAGGTTGCAGCGTTGTAGGTCTGCTAAGCAGACTGTCCATCACAATGATTGGAGGAGAGGTGTTGTAGAGTTTGAATGATGTGAAACATCAAGCAGTCATGATAATGGACGAGCCAAAGGTTGTTTCTGAAAGAGCTAAAAGGTCAGTGGACAGCATGTCAAGACCAGTGAACTGTTGACAAAATGTTCCTCTGGCAAGAGACAAAATGAGACTGTAATGGGGAAGCCAATTTATGCAAGCCATACACAACCATCTACCTCCCATCTTTAACCAGTTGATATCAACCCCCAATACTCCCCACATGAGGTATAAATATTTTCCAGTCACCTTGCAAGGCATGAATGATTAAGTCAAACATAGTAATCTTTAAGTCTGAGTAGCAGTGAGAGCTTGGCTAACTGCTCACAGGTAGTTGCCTGTCATAATTTGACCCCCAGTATTAGGATGTATTAGGATGTTCATTCATCAGCCAACAATCCCCACTCACAGGTAGTACCCCCCCCCCCAGAGAGGACGTATAGGGCCTTAGTCCTACCTCTCCTCCCAGCCAACATTCCTAACAATTGAGTTTTTTTTTGTCTTTCTCATTTCATGCCAACACTGAATAAAGCATTTAAAATAACCCCCCTAGATCTACAAAATACTTCCAGACAGAGTACTACAAATACTAAATGCATTACATAGCGAAAGCATAGCACAGCACCGACTGTGACTGTCAAATCATGATTCACTTGAATTCCTTTTATTTTCCAACAAACGGCTGTAGGCCTAATCTCTATTTTTGTTTTTCAGCAGCCTTTTCAGTCTTTTCACAATTTCCCAGATACTTACTACTGTTGCTGGATAGTATCATTTTACAAAGATCTGACTTCTAGTTAGACATGTTTTTGCAAGTTTATAACCAAAGCTCCAGTAAAATCTAAGGATACAGTAGATGTGAAAAGCTGTGGATAATGTCTGGAGAGAAAAGTGCTGAAAGATGCTGTTTTACATGTAGTACACAGTTGCTATGATAAATCCTTTGTCTGAGTGAGCTTTTACCATTACAAGCTTTTCACACACAGTCAACGTAAAGTTGTACACTCCAAAGGCATATACTGTAGATCCCAGCCCAGGAACATGCCATGTGTGTTGGCATCACTATATGTTCCATTATATGCTGATGTACGCACGTTCACCACAAAATAATGATCTGTGATCTGTGGATCCACTCATGGTGGTTGTGGTTGCTTTTTTAGTGTTGTTCTAAACATAAACTCAGAATGCACAACAAGTAATGCTGTGTGAATGTCCACTGTCCCGTGCTACAGGAGTAATCACCACAGAGATGTTAATCAATGCAGAAAGCACATGCTTAAGAAGAAAGAGAGCAACGCATGTGTGGAAGGTGGGTGAATTGGTCACCGCGGGGTGACACAAATACATTTATCTCCTGAGCTCTCTCTTTTGATTGATGCTCGTGCGCACGCACGCACGCACACACACACACACACACACACACACAACACACACTTTCTCTTACAATCTATCTAACTCAAGCCACCCTCTATCCAGCCCACACTGCAGTACAGTACAGTACAGTACATGCTTGGCATGGAGACAAGGACTCTCTCTCTATACATACAGTATTCATTTTTTATAAAGATGAAAACTCAATCAATACAGAGCGCAGGGAATTGGAAGTAATTTTCATTAGCGCTGGTGAGAGTTGTGCAGTCATTACCAGCAGATAGCGCAGGCTGCCTCGGCTGCATGTGGCCATTTGTATTCTAGACGGCCGCCCTTCCACTCTCCTTGCAGCAACCCCCATTCCCCCCCGAACGCCACTTCTGAATCTGTCTCTGTTCATCTTCTCTCTCACCTGCTCTCATTCCCTCGTACTCCCTGCCCCCTCCCAAATTAACCAACTTTTGGTAATTTCTCTCACTCTCATCTCACGACTGTCTTTTCCCTGTGTGAATTAATATTTAACCGTTTATTCAGGCTTTCTTAGCACAAACCTTTTCTGTGCATATTTTGATTATTGTATTTTGTCGTTTTATTGTACATCCTGTGTTTAACTCTCTCTCTCTCTCCCCCTCTTCTATCTTTCATTGTGCCCAGCAAATCTTTTAAGGAGAGTGGAAAACAAGTTAAAAGTCCAACACAGAATCTGACAAGAACGAGAGACCATGACACACGCTCGAGGGAAATAACAGTGTGCTGGTAGTGTGGCTGTTGGAAGTTGCGGGGGGCCAAATAGAGGTCTTGTGTCCTTGTTGCCACCTCTCCCTCAGCAGCGTGCATGGCAGACGGCAGTGTGCACAACAGTGTCTACAAGCTCATTGTCATGGACTCCTGCCGAGTCAGAGAGGTGGCAAAGACTGCCTCCTACACGTCCACCTACACATGAGCGCCTGAACAACAGCAGTCGAAGGGAAAACATCCATTAAAAATGTCCTGTTACAGTATTTACATGAGACAAGCACAGAGATTGAAATACATTAACTCAAAACCCTCCATTAATTAATTCCACTGCGCCAATGCGTCGTCACACAGATAATATCCACATTGTATGTGCAAACGTACCTGACCATTGCTTTTGCTGTTGTTGTGGTAATAGGATACATACAAGAACAAATACTCAACATGATTCAAAATAAATTAAACCAATGCACCTGCGGGTGGCGTGAGGGTGAAACGCTTTGTGACCTTTACTTTTGATTTACCTTTGAATGCTGTGGGCAAGTCATATAATGTCTACATCCTCTACGTCTATGTATGTTATCTTCAAGGAGTAATCTCTTCATCTTTAGATTCCATACATCTCATTCCCTTTTGACTTTCTCAGTTGTCACTACTGTCCCCCGTTGACGGAATTCATATAGGAAAAGCCAGGACCATCTCCTAACTCAGGGCTGCATATTAGAAATGTTGAAACACCCAAGGGCCAACTACATAATGTACCTTCGGATTTAAACGATTCTACTTAATTAGCATCATCAATATTTATCAATGGTATTTTGTCAGGTGTGTGCTGTGAACAAAAAGAGTTTCTCAGCCTTTTTTCAGCCTTATGTCACGGAGCAAGGAACACAATTATACTCAAGGAACATGCCCAGGTTAAAAAAGTTAATGTAAAAATGTCCCATACTGTTGGGCGGGGCCGTTCATAATTCAATTCAGGTATGAAGCTGCAGGCCGTATATAATTCACCCCACATTTGCATGTGGCCCGCGGGTCGCACTTTGGACACATCTGTCTTAACCCTTAAGACCCAGTCAAGCTAGCACGTATGACAGCGATGCTTGGCATGTGAATTCAATTCAGATTTGTATTAAGGGATAGCCCCTTGAGATGCAGCATCTCATTTTCGATGGGACCAAATTCACCTAAATGGAATCGTTGCCATCCGTGTATAAATTTACTTGTGCTGACCACATTCATTTTGAGCGATTCCTCCAGAAATCAAAGATCATGGAGAAGTGCACTGTTATATTCAGTTCCTCAAGCTTGACATAGTACATTGAAACACAAACTATGTCAGTGCGTCTGACTTGCGCTGGTGCGCGTTCACGCCTCGCCTGACGCTCCGATACGCCACTGTTCTATTTTCCAGGCAACGCCTGTGCCGCGTCGCTGCGCACCCGCTTCACAGACGGTGTGTGTTGGGCTTAAGCTACTGCACCAAAACCGGTGCAGAAAACTGTTTTGTTCACCAAGCTTGACTTTATGGTGGCGAATGGCGATATAAAATGTAACGTTTAGAAATTATCCCCCAACACTGTACAGGTACAGTACACACATGTATGTGTGATTGTGAGCACATTACATGGGCTAACACATACACACACACCAGCAACTTGTGACCAAGCCCTACTTTCTGCACGCAACTCAGCCAGGTGTCAATGCACCTCTCTCTCTCTCTCTCTGTAACAGTCTCACAATAAAAAATACCAACCACCATTAAAAACCAAGACCACCACATGTTCTCTTAGAATTAGTCTTTTGATGATTTTGATGTTCGTGGCCTGCAATGTCCTCCATTATTCATGAACAAATCAAATGGAACCGTCTACTCGCTAATGGGAGCAGCACACTGGGACTGGGTTGTCAGGTCAGAAGCTTATTATCACATAATGATACACTCTCCACTTTGTTTTCATCATGCACGCCTCACCACGCATACTGTGCACAAACACATGCACAAATCACCCACCCACTCCACTGATTGTGAGCTGTGCCTGTGAGCAGTAATTCAAGTCACTTTGCAAGTTGCTCATCTGGTATGGGTGTGTAGAGCATGTACGCAAGCGGTGCACGTGTCTATTTCCAGACCGGTTCACACTAAGGTTGTGCGATATTTCGGTTTCGCGGTTTAATACGGTTTAATGATTTCATTAAGGTTCCATCCGTCAAAACCGGCAAACCGTTTAACCTGACATGAGCGCTGGATGGCCGTGATTATTGTTTACGGAAGCAGTGGAGAAGTGACACACAAGCGCTAAATAATAAACTGTGTGTGTGTGTGTGTGTGTGTGTGTGTGTGTGTGTGTGTGTGTGTGTGTGTGTGCGCGTGCGCTGTATGGTTTACGTCAAGTCACAAAATCACTTGTTGCTGTGGCACAGACACAGAGCTATGCTGGGACAGACAGTCACAGAACAGATTCGTTGCAGCTCAGCATTGCAAAAATATTCCTATCAGCAACAGCAACTGGCCCACTCTCTGTGAGGCATGAACTAAACTCAGTTGATCATGCTGAAATAATCTGATGCGAGACAACGGCTGTGTCTCCACTTCCAATTAATTATACGTCGCCGTACTGTGGAGCACGTGCAGAAAATAGCCAATCTACAAGCTTACAGCGCGTCGTCGCGCATTGTTTATGGATGCGTTCATGACTCGTTTCTGTCACATCATAAGATACTAATGTAATGGGTCAAATAATCACTGAGATCAACTCGGAGCAACCAGCAACGCTGTTTGCCTGTTCCTGGGGGCTACACTGCTACAGTATACACTACGGTAGGCAGAGAGGGACAAGACAGGTGAACATGACTGACGAGACATTACATTTATAGACAAGTAAAATTATTTTACTTGTCTATAAAGCTCTCAATGGTCTCGCACCTTCCTACCTACATGACTGCCTGCCTAAATATGTCCCAAACCGCCCCCTAAGGTCTTCCACTGCTGGCCTGCTCGCTTTGCCAAAAAAAATGGCAACAAAAAAATACGGGGAAGCAGCTTTTTGCTTCTACGGGCCATCGGCATGGAACAAGCTCCCACTGTACCTTCGTCAGGCAGCCTCTGGTAGACATTCATGTCCTCACTGTATTGCATTACTGCTTTTTTTTTAATGTTGTTGCCTTGCTTTTCTTTTATTCTCCATTGTTCTGTAAAGCACATTGAGCTGCATTTCATGTCATGAAAGGTGCTATACAAATAAAGTTTTATTATTATTATTATTATTAATAGCGAAAGGGGCCATCTTGTGGCGATAGACTGTAATAACAGTCTCTGATTAACAAAATGAAATAATGCGAACGCATGGCCACGTTAAAATTAATTAGACGGTAAAACCGAAAACACGGTATTTTGGCAATAGTAAACCGGGGTTTTAAAATGTCCCAAACCGTCCAACCTTAGTTCACACTGGTCAATTCGGAAAGAAAACAGCCGTTTGACACGTTTGTTGGCAGAGAGATCTATACGACAGGCGTGCTCAGTGCCACGCACACACGTACCCACGCGTGCACACACACACACACACACACACACATACCCACGAGTACACACACACACACACACACACACACACACACATCAGGGATTTCCTCTTGCAGTCAAGTGAGTTCTAGCACAGAGGAGTAGAACTTGTTTACAGCCTGCCGATAATGGAGGCCTTCCCCTACTCCCTACTGCTAGCTCCTTCACCCAGCACTGCATGTTATTGCACAGCGCTCTGAGCGCTGGCTCGTTTAGTGGTCCCATTGATGGAAATGTTCCTTTTTGCTTGCTTCATGCTTCGCTCTTCTCTTTGCTTCTGGGAGATCCTCCAGACTTTGGCTTTAGAAATCACATTACCACATACAGAGCCAGATTCTGTGCATGTGGCAGAGCCACAGCATGCCAAGCTATACCGCACACAAGAGGACAGACACAAGCATTTGTTCCATACCATATTAACCATATTACCAGGGCTGCACCATGCAGGGCTGTGGTGGAAAGGGGCCAGGGCTGCACCCATGCAGGGCTGTGGTGGAAAGGGGCCAGGGCTGCACCCATGCAGGGCCGTGGTGGAAAGGGGCCAGCTGGGCTAGCTGCCTGGCTCATCTGCTCTGCTCCGACACCCACCCGTGCAATGCCGTGGTGGAAAGGGTCCAGGGCTAGCCGCCTGGCTCATCTAACCCATGCAGGGCCGTGGTGGAAAGGGGCCAGGGCTAGCCGCCTGGCTCATCTAACCCATGCAGGGCCGTGGTGGAAAGGGGCCAGGGCTAGCTGCCTGGCTCATCTTGACACCAACCCATGCAGGGCCGTGGTGGAAAGGGGCCAGGGCTAGCCGCCCATGCAGGGCTGTGGAGGAAAGGGGCCAGGGCTAGCCGTCTGGCTCATCTTTGTCAAAAGCTGTTGCCATGGTTATACCTCTACGTGTCGTGACTCAGGGAAGATATAGAAGCTCTAGAAATCTGGTGTCTGAGGGAGAGCGAGGGAAAGATGACACTTGTGGCCAGATAAATGAGTGATCTCTTATTGTGACAATAGAGTTTGGACAGACAAATTCGTCACCGTAGCACAATCTGGAGGTGAGAAGAATGCATTGCTGAGACACTTTGTGAATTGGACAGAAATGGTAACATCCGAAAATGAGCATTAAGAAACAAGCTGTTTCACTAATCCACGAATGCAACTTTTCGCTCACCATCCCCAAGACTACTAGTAGTATGTGTGACCAGAATACAGCATTGGAAATTCATCTCAGGACCTGGTCAATACAATCACAGAAAACCTTTTTGATGTCCCTTCAGTGAAGGGTAAATCCTCCTTAACCCATTAAAACCGAGAAAGCATCCGTGATATTTTAGATTTCCACCACTTTAACATCAATATTTTGAGATGGCAGCCAAATAAGTTTTTCAGAAAACTGATTGTGAACCTTATGGGTTAATGTGCTAGCTGGGTTGTAATCGTTTTGCTGTAGGCTGCACACATTACCATGATGAAATTGTGTGAAATTATATCAAATATTATGTAACCGAAAACAGAATATTAATTTGTCACCGGCGTATTGCAAGCAACATTTCAACATAGGCTAAGTTAGAGGTGTGCAATTTGATCAATGACTCTGTACCCCCAAATTCCAGCTTTCGATTTTCACCTCAGTTTTCAGACCTGAGGTGACGTCACCCAGCCCAAACCACTTCCCATATATCGTACATCTGAGTACGATAACTTCCACCAGTAGCCTGTCTACCTTTAAAACTAGAATAAGGTAACCGGTACCCACTCCCAACAAAGGTAAATAACCCACACGTTGACCTGACATGCAAATGAGTGATAGGAAACAAATCACACAAATGTCACCATTCCAAACTGGTCTTCTTAGTGCTACCCTGCTATTAAAGTATAGAAAACAATAGGATGAGGGTGGGTGACTTCATAGCAGAATCTGCTAGAAGCTCATAATGTTTCCTAATGTAGTAAAATAAATTAGCATTTGTGCCTGTCGTAGACATGCGCAGAGCAAGTTCAGTCAGGGAACCTCAGTGCAGTTGCTGCTGGCCGTTAATTGGGCCGCCTCAGCATCACGCTCTCATTCACATGATTCACTCAGCGAATCACACACTCACTCCATCTTCACACCGGCTACTTTAACCGGAGGTTTGCATTCCTCTGCCTGCTTGCTTGCTTGCTGCTGCTGTATCAGCGTGCCGCTGTATACAAACCTGCTGCTCACCCACCTCCACCCCAGCTACCACCTGTCGTTTTGGATCTACTGTTTAGGTACGGGGGATTCGGAGTCCCTATGGCCGGGACTGATGCGCTTGATCAGAGTACCTAAAAAGTATATCCAGGGACTAAGCTGTCCACCAGCAGCCATGCAACAATGAACAAAACATCACCTGCCCATAGATCTGCTGTCTGTTTGTTGGCCACCTACAGTAATCTGGCATCCATTAGACTTTGTGCTTAAAAAAGAAAATCTCTGTATCAACTCACTGTACCATTAGTACTGGGGTGGAAACACGTCATGCTTATATTGTAAACCCTCCAGTAGTGAAGGAAATAGCAGCAGGGGGCGGGACCCTGCTGAGATGAAGTGCTGTGTTCGAGGATTATGCATTCACAAACACTTGGGAGATGCCCACTTGCTGATAAAAGTATAGCCTGTCAGACAACAAATGGCTTTTAAAGTGATTATCAAAGCTGGTCTGCAGCTAGAGAGTGTGTCGAGCAACCCATCAGTAAATGTAAATGCACAGAAATGCCACCATAGTTGTGCAGAAGCTTAACATTTATTTATTTATTTGTTTCACTTGAGAATATGACAGTAATGTGTTGAATCTAAAACATCCCTGAATTACAGAGTGAGGATGCTTGCACTAGCTGTGCTACAATGTCACTCTCTAGGGAGCAGCAGCTAAAGCTATCCTTCAGGCTCTCCATTCAATGGAAGACCAACAGGGACTTTGAACAAACAGGAAGCCAACACAAAACGGGAGACCAGATCAAGTCTTGTCTCTGAGGGGAGTGAGTGAATCCTCGGAGGGCCCCTTCAGTCCAACAGGTCCTTTTAGAGGAGATCCTTTGTAGTCTGTGTTAAATAATGCCACAGGCATGCAGTTCACTGGACAGTTCTCCAGGATAATGGCATGATGTGCCAGCAGGCCCTTTATAATACATTTGGACACAACAACAACAAAAAGTGATGGCGGAGCGACTTTGCTTTGAACATAACAGTTAAGCTCCGTTCTCTTTCAGGTCTGATTGTGCGTGTGATCACCTCCGGCAGGCTCAGAAGTTGAGGCTGTCATAAAATCGGAGGTGGCTGCGGAATGTCCTTGAGAAA
Organism: Protomyctophum bolini; assembly: GCF_963924005.1. Classification (NCBI taxonomy): domain Eukaryota; kingdom Metazoa; phylum Chordata; class Actinopteri; order Myctophiformes; family Myctophidae; genus Protomyctophum; species Protomyctophum bolini. The sequence continues at coordinate 22,198,375 of NC_137874.1, read as the reverse complement.
CGGGAGGAAAGTTGGAGGGGAAGCAGAGCGATGAAACCCTGTTGAAATGAATTAAATCAAACCACTGCATGCTCTAAAGGGATTGTAAATGGTGCATTCAGAACTTAAAAAGTGACCTTGTTGGCCCCATCCGCCCCCCTGCATCTGAAACCTTACAGGGCAACTGAGGCCCTGTGTCCTCACTGACATCGACAGCTGACATCAGAGAAAATACAGGAATATGACTCCATGACTCACTGCTACTGTATGTCCTTATGTGACATCATGTTCAATAATGAGCCATTCCATTATGGCAATAATGAGCCATTCCACTTAGGTTATGAATTGAAGATGTCTACATTTGTAAATTTACAATGACTGTGCTGGAAATGTTTCTGAATTGCTCAGAAAAATGCCTTGGCCATTTCACAGAAAGTCATTGAAATCTATCTTTTCACATATCTTAGTAGTTGCAGTTTAGGAAGTTGCAAACCACAGTTTTGTGGTTGCAACTCGCAACAAGCAACAATTTTGTCATGTCGCAAATGTTTGGTCTGAACTAGATTCCACGTGGAATAGAACACTAGCCTCCTTGAAAATGTTAGTTCACATAACAGTGGAAAACACCCTACTACCCTATACCTATAGTCCTGAATATAAGACTACTTTTTTTCCAATGGAAATATCCTAAAAAAAACAGGGTCATATTATAATCAGGGAGTAGACTATTTGACATTCATTTCCACAAACTACTCTTATCAGAGTCGTCTTATATTCGGCACAATATGGTATATCTAATCCTCACTCACACATAGCAATGATAACTGGAAATATACAGTTATACAAGTAATAAATAAATAAACCATTGGCGTTTACTTAGCAATAAGCAATATTATTATGCTTTTGTTTTAGCACAGGCAGACTCTTCACTAGAGCATGTCTGAAAAAAATGACCACAGAAGTGAACCTTTCAAGCCTTTTCTTTCTGAACTCGCTGTTTTCTGCAAGACAATGATTACTCTATAAGTCATATCTTCAAAACTGGTGGGCCAAACTGAAAAATCAATGTCAATTTGAAGCTATGATTCTGCATTCACATAATATGAAAACATTTCAATCTAAATATGTTCAATGGCTTAGCCTCGGTTAGAGGCGTTCACATGTTTTCTGGCTTTGTGTGTGTGTGTGTGTGCGCCTGTGTGTGTGTGTGTGTGTGTGTGTGTGTGTGTGTGTGTGTGTGTGTGTGTGTGTGTGTGTGTGTGTGTGTGTGTGTGTGTGTGTGTGTGTGTGCGCGCGCAGCGTTGGATGCGCAGCTGATGACATCTTGTCTGTGCTTTATGAGTTGTCCTTTTGGCAATAATGGAGTGCACAATGATGACAATATACCTCCACATAAAGATGATGTGTTGGCCTGCAGTCCAGTGTTTGCATAAAGGCACTATAAATCCCAATGCATGCTCTTCTCTCAGGGCTGTGCATCAAATGACTGCAGTTATTGTATTACCTACTGCATTTTTGGCTCAACTATAGTGTACGTTGAAGTGGTTAAGAGACTAAACAGGAGTATGTTTCATATTGAAACACTCATGATGTGTGACTGATTGTTGATGGACAGAGGTGGGAGTTGGACATAGTGTGTTGGGAGGGCAGTTTGATTAGTTTAATTGGAATTTAACAGGCTCACCAGATGGTGTTTATGCAATTTAAGCCCCTGACACAAAGCATCTCATGTTTGTTTCACTCCCGTTGCCTTTCCAGTTTTGTTGTCCTGTTAGTTTGCGCCAGATTCAATGAAATGAATGTCAGTTAAATTTACTAGCATTTCATTAATTAGAGGCAGTGCGGCATATACATATTTTATTCATGATTAGAGTTTATGTATTTTAGAATTTGTTGTCTGAGGACTTCTAAAGGTATTTGCTAGAACAACCGCCAACAAACCCGCCTGCTGCTTTGAAATCATTGTTGGGGAAGTCATGTCCCCAACCCAAAAACTTGGTTCTGCAATCACTGTGGTACAGTAATGCATGTCTATATGCTTGTATGTGTGGGTGTGTCTGACTGTCAGCCTGTCTGGAGTTAATCTTGCAAACCGCTGGACCGATCAGTGCCAAATTGGTTGTGCACACGGCCAGTAGGTCACAGAACCTCAGTGGCACTGGTAGATCTCAGCACCTGGTAGATGCTGAGAGAAACAAGTTTTCAAAAAATAATTGATGTGGACGAGATTATCCATAATATGATTAACATCATGAATGTATTGCATCAGACTAGTGCCTAGGTTTTGCTGCAAAAGCTACAAATTGAAGCAGAGTTGGGTTCAACTTCCAGATGCAAAGCTACAAAGCTAAAACTGTAGCTGCAATGACACCGGTCACTATAGACGCACGCTTGATGACATGTGAGCAACAAATATACAAAGCGACAAATATGTGATCTTTGCATCTGCTTCGTGTGAACGCAGCATAACAAATTTTAAAGCATTTGATTTAGCTTTTATACTAATACGACTAATAATAATGATCAGCTGAAACGTTGCCACTGCGGTGCGTCTTTCGCCACCACGGAGGTGAGAAGAGAGAGATCTGCAAAGTAACTAGTAACTAATGTTTTCAAATAAATGTAGTGGAGGTAAAATTATAATATTTGGATCCGAGATGTATCGTAGAAATAGAAGTAAAACCCAGGAAAACTTTCAAGTTATCAGTACACATTTCAGGGTCCAATGCAGCTGCAGCGTGCCTTGTCCCCGTCCTGCTTTAATGAGTGCATGCTTTAAAGTAAAAAATAAGCTATGTATTATCATTATTATTATTATTATTACTTGCACAAGCAGAGCGCGCAAGTACTGAGATCGGCTGGGTACGTATGTATGTATGTATGTCCTCTCTTGTTTACGACAGTAGCCCAATCAGGGACCAGCATATCTGGCAACGTCATTATTAACACAGTTTTTGCTAAGGACGTGTATACACATATTTTATATCAAAACCATGGGGTGCTAAGGGCGTGTATAGGCTTCCTTTGGTCTTCTGTAATGTACTCCTTGTTGATTTGTGCATGCGCACTGCCGTTCACTTCCTTGTTTCCGGCTCTAAAAGAATGTCCCTATCTCCTAATCTAGGGAACTCTCCATGGTGGGCAATGTTCTGTCTTCTAAAGGATTTAGACCTGTTAAAACTTAATTCAGAAGATACAATAGTTTTTTTATATATACTACAACTTAGATTAACTGTTTTATTTACCACAATAAATCATAATATATACAGATTTTGTTTTGGAAGCGGTGATGCCAGTGGTGAGCGCACCTCATGGCGTGCTCTGCTTGCGCACAAGTAAGCCATACATGGCCTACTTGTCGCGCAAGTTGGCACCTCGACAGAGTGCATTTACTGCAAGCGTACTGCAATCGGCTGGGTATGTTGGTGTTGTGCACCGGCCAATAAGGGAACATCATTTTTGATGACGAAACTAAGGTACGTTTGGTGATCGGCTGGGTACAGTATGTAGCATGTATACTTATGTATGTTGTATGTATGTCAGGGTAAGATGGTCCCTTATTGGCTGTTGTTTTATTTGCCCATAGATCTGTTTTATTTGTTTAATTCATATTATAGGATACACAAAACACACCATGACTAAATCAGAGACTAAATACAACCCCTTTGCGCATTTAGTTGAACACGCCCCCAGGGCATGTGCCATGCACTTTAGACTGGCGTTTACAAAACAAACATCAAACCTGTGTATAGGAGGGGCTGGCACCCCTCAAAAATAATAAACTATCTGTCCGTATTGCAAAAGCTGCTGCACAAGTTCTGTACATAATAGCCAGTTATTTTGCGGGGGAAGTGGCAATTTAGCCATTTCTGTCATCTCAGAGAACTTAAAAGGCCACCCTCTGGGCTGTAATAGACTTTTTCTTTAAGTGCCGTTCTACCTGCAATAGGACATTCATCAAAAATCTGTCTCACCCTGATAGATTCATCTGGTGCTGCTACTCTGATGGGTGCTGTAAACGTTCAGGGTGGATGAATGAAATAACTAGCAGAGCGCGTTATGGCCATGAGAGCCTAGCTGCTTCCTTCCATCTACGTAAACATCAATAATGGAATGTCCCGAGGGCTGAACAGGATGAGAGGGTTTCTACTTTCTAGGATATGTGGTTTGCTTTCAATCAAAAATACAGATACTGTGCAGCCCACATATTTCAATGGAAATGCTAAATATCTTGTGAGTTTGTGAGATAACAGTAACAAAATCACAATGGACCACACTGATGAAAGGTCTGTTCGATCAGATGTGATACTGGGGTGCTCATCCGAGAGTTTCCATACGTCTGATTCATCACTCTTATTCTTATAGCCGAATAGAGCCAGGCAGAGAAGCTACTTTTAGAAGTGGGGGAGCACCTCTAGAACACAGGTGTACGCACACAGGTCCACTCGGGCACACGTGCACTATAAAAACATGCAGACGTAATACAAGAACATTGTGACAGCGCAGCCTCCCTAGACCAAGATGAAAACATTGCATTGCATACATTATGAGTAGCATTAAAATGTAAATAAATGAAATCAATAAATATGACAAAAATATACATGACTTGCATAGGCACTCTTATCCACAAAGCACAAGGGTTTGGTTGTACACAAGCAGTGCTGGAAAGTAACTAAGTACATTTGCTCGACGCATTGTGAGCTTGTAGATCTGCAATTTTTTATGTTAAAACACGTGATAACTTGAAATGGGACATTCTGCACAATGACTACTTTCACTTTAGGTATAGGCTACTTTAACAAATTAACTGCTCCTGACGGAAGGTTCCGCCAGTTGGAATCCAACCGGCAACTGCTTCTGGTATAACGTTCCGTCTGATAAGCTTTATTATTGATATCAAACCGGATCAATGATTTCCTTTTTTGCTTGGCCTTTCCTTCTTTAGCGATCCTAGACTGGATTGCGCAACTGCGCTGCCGTCCACCTCCCTTTATACAGGCTGACTAAAACGCTGAATAACTCGAAATATACGGAGCTCTCCATGGTTTGGATAAAACGCGCAATGTTCAGAGGTCTTTGCTGATCATCCGGTGATCTAGATGGAACATTGGCACTTTCTAGAGCATTGACGCTATTTATTTAGCATCTAAGATGGCCGCCCATCATCACTGCCCTTTTGTGTGCCTTTCTGTGTGGAGTTTGTATGTTCTCCGTGTGTCCCCTATAGGGTAGGTACCCTCACAAAACACATGCAGTAATCCTGGTCTCTAAACTACCTCCCCCTGGCCAGCCTGGGCACCTGACGGTGAAAGAAGCAGCTTGGACTACTGGTGCATAGAAGGAAGCATGAGATCAGTCCCCCCCCTACAGATGTTCTGAGATGCTCAAAATGTTCATAATACTCATGTTTGAATAGACCAATATGCACACGTCGGCGGTCATCTTTGCATAAGTTAATGGCAGGGTGGAAACTAGCCGCAATTTGCCATTGACACATCAAAGTCCTATCTAATTGTATTAAGTGAAGTCAAACTCACCAACATTGCAGCTGTATGAAAAGCTTGAATTATCCTCTATTGGTAAGGTGTTTGTTTCATAAAAATCCTAAAGACATGTTGTGTTATGTCAAGAATTTACAGTTGATTTTCTTTCAAAGTGTTCATTGGATAATCACTCAATGGCCCTGCATACCACCTGTTTTGAATTTGCACAATGCAGGAGCAGGACGTTGCTTTAAGGGCCGCTTGCAAACGTAAAGCGAGGAATGCAGGCGTTGTTGCCTGGATCAACACAGGTCTCCTCCAGGTCTGTTGAAGAGGGACGCAACAACACTAAATTCACGGGGACCGCGCTGTCGCACCGCGACTTCTCCGAGCAAAAATGCAGGTCTCATTGAAAATGAACTATAGGCACGTTTTATCCCTACCCGTTTGCAAGGCCCTTTACTGAAAGCACAACCACCCTAAAGACTAATAATTGTGTATATTCCTGCACTATACCTGCATTGAGTTATCTTGGTACACAGAAGTTGATCTATTGAAGATTCTGACCTTCAAAGTACATAATTTTTTGTTTTGATTGTATTGCTGTATTGTTGTATTGTTCTTTCTGCTTTGGCAATGTAAACGTATGTTTTCTCATGCCAATAAAGCCCTTTGAATTGAATTGAATTGAAAGCCAGCGCTTCACAACGCGCACTCACTTGGAGAAAAGAAAAGGTTTAACACTGTCAAGCATGTTTTGGAAACTACAGTAGTTGTAGATATTGCTACTGCTGCACAAAAACAAAATCTGATTTAGCTCACAACGTGTCGCTGCGCAACGTGTTGTGAGTTTGGAGATCCAATTTTGCGCAGCATGCATTTAACAGTATTGCGCAACTAATTCTACAAAATCTAAACTCTGTGCACTTTTGGAGAGCAAAGAAAGATGGAGAAACATGACACATTTAAAAACCAACTGTGAATGTTAACATTAGTTGATATGTCAAGATCTCACATGCAGTGGACATGATTAGGCAGCGTCTACAGCGCTTCCTCACATTAGTAATGCTGCTGCAAGTGCTCCTATGCATGTGCTTTCAGGCACAAGAAAGCGTTCTGTGCTCTTTTGATCTCGTCACTTTAACGCAAGGAAGATAGCACTGCAAGTTGCACACAGCGCAACCTTGGTTATTAAAGGCAGATGGAGTCGAGAGTCTGATTAGTTTGGTTAATGTAAAGCCCAAACCGCACCTAACTGTATGAGAAGGGGTGTAAAGTAACATAATCTCAGGTTTACCGGTGACAATTATTGCTAATTTGTAAATACATTGTATTTGTGAAATAAACCTATTTTTTCAGAAGGCATTATTAGAGATGTAAAACCACCAAATAGACATTACAGTAAGCTGTAATCGTACGGCTGCAGGGAGGAGAGAGGAATTGAAAGGGAGGGTGACAGGACTCCTTTCAATTTGAGAGAAATTTGGGGCATGCTTGTCAGCCATTCCTGACACACAGAGGGACTCTGTAATCCAAGGCTCAGACATGAATACAGGCTGAGACGGTGAGAGAGAGAACATAATGTCAGTGGTATGAACAATGTCAGACACACACACACACACACACACACAGTCATTAAAAGGTTGCGGGAAACTGGCCAGTGACGTCAATCTCAGGAAGTCTGAAGTAGTATACTGGTATCCCAGTCAAAAACAGTCTTGCTCAAGGACACTTTGACGATGGAACAGGGAATCGAACCGGGAACTTTCCAATTACCAAGTGTCTGCTCAACCTGGCGGCCGGGGTGTGATGGAAGTTTGCATCCGTGTGTGCTGTGTGCTTGCGTGCGTGCGTGTGTGCGTGTAAACGATGCAAACTCCTTAGACAAACTAGCTGCATACTGCACACTAGATGTTACACATATGGGAGTGGAGCCAGTTGTCTCGCAACACAGCGGGAAATTGATTAGATTTCTACATTTTTAATACATACAGCACCCAGGGAACAGGAGAAATGTCAAATTGACTACACCCAGCAATCGGTCGGCTGTTGGGAACGATTAAACGTGTACAGACAACTCGTACCAGTGTAATACTCATGCTGTCATTATTACCAACTTGTCAAACAAAGTGCGCCAGTACATGCTTCATGTCGTCCTGGGCAGACGAGGCTGTTGGGTGACGATATCGATGAGGTTGCAAACCCATCACGACTCACAAGCTCAAACACAAAGCAAAGGATTCAATGTAGAAAAAAGAAACGCATGGTGACTGATAACAGTAGAGGGAACCTATCAGAGCAAATAAACTTGAAAAACCAACGCCACGTGAGGTTCTGGAAGGTTGGCGGGGGCCAGGTTGGTACACAGGCTTTGGCTGGAGGCCATTTCTTCCTCCCCATGTAGTTCTTTTCCTTTTTACTTCATTAGCCCAGGCTGTACTCCTCTAGTCTATAGGGCCAGTAACCACAGGGGGATATCAACACTGACATTTTCCCTGTCGGAGCAGTAGGGCTGCATTGATAAGGAGCTGCAGGCAGCAGTGGTTGCTTAGAAGCCTCCCATGCTGCTCTGATTGGCCGGGAATGGACAGGAATGCCGCCAGGGGTTATTATTAAGAGACGCAGAGAAATGGGTCACTCTGGAGGCTGATTAGGAGGAAGATCGTTCATCGGTTTAATGAAAATTAAAGCAGTATAATATAATATAATATAATAAAAAGTGAGGGGAGGGGAAAAGATTAGTATGAAGAAAAAGAAAGGAGATGGCATGAGGTATTAGGTCAACCTGTCACGGTAAATAAACCACTATCCACTATACCACATAGTATCGTATACATACAGTACACCACATGTAAAGGTCCTTTCAGACAGGGAGCGGGTGACGCAGGCGTTGTCGCCTAAATCAACTAGAGGTCTGCTCATGAGGGGCACGGGATGCGTAGCCCCTCATGAGTGAGCACCACTCAGTTCAGACACCCGTTTGAACTGAGTGGTGCAACTCCCCTCCCCCCCCCCCCCCCCCCCCTAAGGTGCGAGGACACAAGTGTCAAAGTTAAGAGTATTGGAATTTGGCTTTTGTTAATCCTGCAGGAGAAACTCAGTTCATCCTTCAACACTCTGATGGCTGCTGCTCAGATGGTCATGAGTAGTGCTCAGGGGAAGAGCCGTTAGGGGTTAGTGCCTTGCCCAGTGACACTTCGACACAGACTAGAGGAGGTGAACCCGTGACCCTTCTGCTATCTGCTCTTAGCCTGGTTAATAAACCAGACCGAATCAGCCGTTGGCAAAATAAAATTGCCTGCCGGTGGATTACGGTCTGGAGAGGCTCAATTGTACGCCAATTTCCTACACCAGAGAAATGGGGCGGCCAATCGGGACACGGTATGCAATATATGTAATATTTGAGACCTTTGACTGACAGTAGCTCTGACCAATTGCGTCAAAGAGAAAATGTTTCAACCCGCCCCCCTGGAAATGAAATCCAAGCTGAGCCTCCCCAGACTAATATCCCGCGGTCCGTGCGATATTAGTCTGGTTTATTTTTTCACCTTAGAAATTTTGCACGAATCAGAGCCTATTTGTCCTTGGACGATGCAAAAACGCTAATCCACGCCTTTGTTTTTTCTCGGCTTGACTACTGCAATGCACTTTTTTCAGGACTGCCTAAGAAAACAACTGACAGATTACAACTTGTCCAAAATGCAGCAGCCAGAGTTTTAACTAGAACTAAGATGAGAGAACATATTACTCCAGTTTTGGCATCACTGCACTGGCTTCCGGTTGTTTTTAGGATTGATTTTAAAATTATTTTACTTGTCTATAAAGCTCTCAATGGTCTCGCACCTTCCTACCTACAGTGTACTGTACATGACTGCCTGCCTAAATATGTCCCAAACCGCCCCCTAAGGTCTTCCACTGCTGGCCTGCTCGCTTTGCCAAAAGAAATACGGGGAAGCAGCTTTTTGCTTCTACGGGCCGTCGGCATGGAACAAGCTCCCACTGTACCTTCGTCAGGCAGCCTCTGTAGACATTTTTAAAGCTCAGCTCAAGACCCACTTCTACAACATTGCTTTTAATTGATCTTTTATTTTTCATGTCCTCAATGTATTATGCAATACATTGAGGACATGAAAAATACTGCTTGTTTTTTAATGTTGTTGCCTTGCTTTTCTTTTATTCTCCATTTTTCTGTAAAGCACTTTGAGCTGCATTTCATGTCTTAAAGGTGCTATACAAATAAAGTTTTATTATTATTAACCAGGCTAATCTGCTCTCTCTAACATAACAAAAAAAAAAAAAAACATAACACGCCATTTAATTGTGTATGTTGTATATTAACAAAGACCATTATGATCATATGTGTGATAAAATTCTGCCCACCAGTGACTGCTGTGCTATTTTCTCTTTCTGGTTAGTGTTTTCATTCAAACACCAGATTACTTATGTTTAGTCTGTAAATTGAGGCTACTAATAATTAATTATAAAGTTATTATGTGCAGGTGTCATAATCAAATCAAATAGTAAATACAAATATGGCGCATGTGCAGAAGAGATATGAAATGTCTGTTCTGCATCTCACCAGGGCCAGTTGAGCAAAGTGATCAACCCTGTCTTCAGCTGATCAGTTCATGCTTGCTGATGTAGAGTAAGATCAGCTTTTTAATGCATTGCCACATTCCACTCTTTTAAATAGAGAGAGAGAGAGAGAGAGAGAGAGAGAGAGAGAGAGAGAGACAGCTTGTGCAGATGAGCACACGTGCTGGAGAGCTGACAAACTCCAGCTCAGCAGTGGTGCTGCCTAATTGGATCTATCCTGTCACGAACTGTGAGGGTCCAGCAGATGTTTGGGATCATCAGTGTCAATAGCTCATTAAAAACGTATCAACGATTAAAAAAAAAAAAAGATTAAAGGGAACAGACTGCTACACTGCCTGAATATGTACCGTTTTATTATTCTTTGTGTCTTGGTGATACAGCTTATCAAAGCACACCAGCTCATTGACTTTCAAATGTGACAGGGGTGCATGTACTTTTCCACCTGCTGACTCATACATGCTTGATGTTTCTTGTCATGTATCAGTATTTCATTTCTAAGTGATGATGACTGAATGACCTTTTTTTTATTCAGACAACCAGCAATGGGTAGAACTATAGTTCCACACTCACTCCAGAGGGCAAATATAGAGCGTCGCAGTCCCTCCCCATTTCAGAACGACGAGTGGCCCAGGAAATTAAATGCAATGCATTTCTCCCATAGGATTTTCTTGAAGTATTTATTTAAAGACGGTTACGCCGCGGACAAAGCCAACTCGGATCGTGACAAATCATGACAATGAACACAATATTTTGGGCCGGTCAAAACATTAGAAAGAAGAAAATAAAGGCAGGAGACAAAACTATTTGTTTTGTTTTTCTTCTTATAAACTAGAAGAGTGACATCCCGAGAGAAGACAGACTATGCACCCACTGCACACTAAACGAAGTGGAAACCGAGCTACACTACCTAACCATCTGTCCATTGTACCAAGACATCAGAGACACATACTTCCCACAGATTACAACCACACACGGAGATTTTGAAAACATGACCAATGACAAAAAACTCCCATATCTGCTGGGTGAAGTACAACAATGTGCAAACACAGCAGCAAGATTTGTGAGTTGCTGTGATAGGAGAAGGATATCAAATGGAACACAACCACCCTAAAGACTAATCATTGTGTATATTCCTGCACTATACCTGCACCGAGTGATCTTGGTACACAGAAGTTGATCTATTGAAGATTCTGACCTTCAAAGTACATAATTTCTGTTTTGATTGTATTGCTGTATTGTTGTATTGTTCTTTCTGCTTTGGCAATGTAAACGTATGTTTTCTCATGCCAATAAAGCCCTTTGAATTGAATTGAATTGACACAAATTCAACGTTTGCCACCTGGAAAGTACTACAAAAGGGGGTTAATCAAAGAGAAACAACAACAGATCTAGGAGCTCAAAACCGTTTTGATCTCGTAGATCTGATACTTTCACTATTCATGTATTTTATTGTAATTTAAATAATGTATTAATACGTGTGACGGGCCTAATGTACCTCAATGTACCAGCTTGAGCGGTACATTTGGGGATTCCAGACAACATAGCGCGCCCACTATCGTTGACCGGCTGGGAAGACCCTTGAGTCTTGACCCTACCCCCGGTGTTCTCAAGGAGCATTCCAGACATCAAGGGCAGCAGGCATAATTTTCCTTTAAAAATAAACAAAAAAAAAGTGTTAGAAATGACTACCGTACACCTGTATGTGCCCGTCGGCCACCGGGTTCTACTTGAGAACGATTCAACTAGGGAACCTATGAATACCCGTTTATTATTATTATTATTATTATTATTATTATGAATAATAATAATGGGGAAAAACTCAAGTGCAAATGCCTCAATTTTAACGAATGACCAAAACCTATTCAAATTCCCTCGAAAACGTTTTTTAACATTGTAACACTAACATTTTAACAACATTGTAGTGACCTTGCGATAACAGTGTAACGCTTATGACATAGAAACACTGTAATAAATTGTAACATTGTAATAGCATTGTAACACTGTAATAAATTGTAATATTGTACCATCATTGTAACACTAATAAATTACAACTCACCAGTCTGCCGGGTCCACAGGCCGGGGAGAGGCAGGGAGCCAAATCTGTACCTCTCCCCCCAGGTGTTCTGAGGAGGGTTCCAGACAAGAGCACCAGGCATCGTTCTCCTTATAAAAATAAACCAAAAAAAAGGATATATATAGAGTGCCGCAGTCCCTCCCCCTTTCAGAAAAACGAGTGGCCCAGGAAATGAAAACCCAATGCATTCTCCCATCGGCACTTCTAATATAATTTATTTAAAGACGGTTACGCCGCGGACAAAGCCAACTCGGATCGTGACAAATCATGACAATGAACACAATGTTTTGGGCCGATCAAATAATTTATAAGACGAAAAACAAAACAAATAGTGTTGTCTCCTGACTTTCTTTTCTTCTTTCTAATGATTTGATTTTTGAAGAAAAACATCATACCCGTTTGAAGTGAGTGGCACTGCACTGCACTGCACCTAATTTCTCCTTTCATTGTCAATATATTGCAAATATTGAGACGTGTGGGGACAAAAGCTGTATAAATAAAAATCACACTCGTGTGAAGTGAGCAGTGCTCTTGTCTTGTCATCGTACATAATCATGACGTAACGTACCGGTATGTCGATTTGTTGAGACACACATGGCGTAAATTATCCATGCATTGTCAATTGGAACTGAAAAGATAACCTTTTTTTTATAATTTCGGACAAAAATTGGGCATCGCTTCGCCGTCCAGCAAAATTTAATAATTTTTAAATTATTACTCCTTCTGCCACGATAGTTACACAAACAGTTGGACGTGGTTCATAGGAAAAAAAACAGTACAACAGTTAGTATTTCACTTTTACTCCACTACATTCATTTGAAAAATGTCGTTACTATATGTTAGTTTGTACATTTAGATCAGTGGTTTTCAACCCTCTTCATATCAAGGCCCATTATTTATTGGGCTTTTGAGCCACGGCACCACCATTTGATGAGATTTAGCCTCTCAGACCCATTTGAGCCACGGACCACCATTTGATGACATTTAGCCTCTCAGACCCATTTGAGCCACGGACCACCATTTGATGACATTTAGCCTCTCAGACCCATTTGAGCCACGGACCACCATTTGATGACATTTAGCCTCTCAAGAGTTAAAGATCCATAAGGGTCCATTTGGTTAACAACTCTACATCATTTAGCTGGGGACCACCAGGAACCCCCTCAAGGACCACTGGTGGTCCCCGGACCATTGGTTGAGAACGACTGTTTTAGATCATTACTACAAAACACACATCAGCCACATTAAGCCCTTAATACACTTCTGCCATTTGAAAATTGCTGATCTACAAGCATGCGATGTGACATACTGAGTTTGTAGATCTGCCATTTTCTAAATATTTAAATACAATTTATACATTTGATAACTTGTGTGAAATGGGGCATTCTGCATAATAATTGCAATTACTATGAAAGCCTGCAAAACCTGTGTCTCCGTAAGTCACGCCACCATATACGGGCGTCAGTCCGTCACGCATCGTGACACAAGAAGCGAGAACAGAGCGTCAAGGAAGCTGCCATGACACCATATATGGGCATTGCATTTAGACCCGAGGACGATTCTACAATTGCCTTCTAAATCCTGACAGTTTTCTGAATAACCCTATGTTTCTATAGCCGTGGTTCTCTAACCATTTCATGTCAAGGACCCCCAAAAATCATGTACCTGGCCGCCGACCCCCATCTGAGAATATGTCGTTCCAGGGACCCCCTCCTCCAGAAGCAAAGATTTGAGTTAAAAACGTTCTCGGAAAGAATATATATTCCAAATTTGCGCCACATTCAAGATCTTTCAAAAATAGCACTCGGTGCCGCGCTATGAGCTTGTAGATCTGCTATTTTTCAATATAGCTAAAGCATAACCTAATGCTTAAAACACCAAAAGGGGTTACCGTACAGAATGGGTAAGCATCATTAATTATTTTTGTGCAGGTGATTATTTTTTGTGTTAAGTGTTGGAAGCACTCGTTGAAGTCACTGAACGGCCCCAGCGCACCACCCTTTTGAATTTGCACATAATGCAGGAGGCAGCAGGACGGCCAGTTAATAACAACACTCCAACACTTTAAAAAGTCAGACCCGTCTGAAGTGAGTGATACTGTACTGTACTGTACTGTACTGTCCCTCCTCCCTAACGCTATTTTCGTGATCGGACAGCAAGGGACACAAACAGACACAGGGACAGACGGACACAGCCAGGGATAGAGGGACAGACCCAGGGACACAGCCAGGGACACAGGGACAGACGGACACAGCCAGGGATAGAGGGACAGACAGACCCAGGGACACAGCCACACACATAGCTGTCTATAGGAGTGGTAACTTGCGCCACTCAAAAATATATCACGGCACAGACCTTTCTTGACAGAAAGTAGCTCATAACAAGTTTACGGTGGATTTTTAGGAAACAAAAGCTCGGCAGATTGAAAGAGGATAATTCAAGCTTGGCCTAAAGCTGCAATGTTGGTGAGTTTAACGTCGTTCAATACAAGCAGATCGTAAATGCAATCTGGACCAATGGGATGTCAGTGCAGGGCATTGCAATTTGCAACTACATTCATCGCATTGTTAAGTGTTGCAAATTTTGTCTAAATGACTCTTTTCCAAATTTATTACACTATATTTCAAAGGCCCAATTAATTCCGAAATGAAAAATCAGACCCGTCTGAAGTGAGTGTTCCTGCACTGCACTGCACTGCACTCCACTCCACTCCACTGCACTGCACTGCACTGTACTGTACTGTACTGTACTGTACTGTACTGTACTCTAGCCCTCCTCCCTGGCCTGTCTGTGTGTTAGGCTGTGCAACAGTTATACCTGTTGGTGAACAAACGCTATACATTTCCGTGCTCGGACACCAGGCCCCACACACACACAGCTGTCTATAGGAGTGGTTTCACCAATCAAAAAGACAAAACACCATACAAATATGAACATGAACACCCCTCTATAGTGCTTTGGCACCTTCCCAATCAACAGGATTACCAACAGCACTGCATATGAGAGGCCGGTAACCCAAACATCATTTAGCTTCAGCACAGTGTCAACACTGCAGATGTGCGTGTGCGCAATCCAAATCACAATGTTGCACATTAAGCTATATCAGCTGTGGAACATGGGGGACGATTTGTATGAAATGTATACAAATAGCAGATCTACAAGCTCACAACATGTCCAAACAGCCAAGCTCTCTCACACACACACACACACACACCAAAGTAACCAAAAAATAGCCCTCTGAGATTCATATCACATCACACAAAACAATACTTCTATAACTCAGTGGTTCCCAAAGTGGGGTCCGAGGGAGTTCCAGGGGGTCCCCAGCTAAATTATAGTTTGGAACCAAATGGACCTGTAACTCTTGAGTACAAATGGAACCAAATTGGACCCCAACGGATCCATTTATACTCTCAGAATTAAATAAACATTGATTTTACAATATAAATTGGGGTCTCAGAGATAAAAATGTAATGGGGGTCTGTAGACTAATGCATGTCAAACTGGGAGTCCTCGAAATTAAACGGGTTGAGAATCACTGCTAGAGCCGTAAAAAACTTCTCTTATGGGGGTCTCTGGCATATCTTTTCAAATGGGGGTCCGGGGGATAATTAGTGTCAATTTTGGGTTCCTTGACATGACAAAGTTTGGGAACCACTTAACTATTTGCTGCTACATCAAAGTGGAATTATCAACTCCAATAATAAAATAAGCCAGTCCACTGGTCCTTGAGGGTGGTTCCAGGTGGTCCCCATGCAGATATGAGTTTAACCAAATGGACCCTTATTAGATCTTTAACTCTTGAGATAGATGAAACCAAACTGACCCGTCAACAGTAAAAAATATTGGTTAATACCTGCATTAGTGATTAGTTTCTGGGAGACCTGCTTGCCGCGACGACGCTGCTGCTTGTTCCGCTCCGGCATCTTCTCTCGGCTTTCTGCAGGCCAGATAAAAAAGAGAGGGAAAAATCAGCTAGTACCTGCAACGCGTTTGCTGCGTACAGGTGTAGCTATAGCCTAGACAAACTTTGCCGCTGTCGACACGTCTGCTGTGCACACAGTGGAGCCAAAAGTTGGCGGGGATGCTAACTGAACACGTTTGCTGTGTTTACAGTGAAGCAGTAACCCGTGGCTATAGCCTAGCTAAACTGTGCTAACTGTCAACACGTCCGCTGTATACAGTAGAGCAGAGTTTAGGACACTAAAAAGGAACACGTTCACTGTTCACAGAATAGCTCAGTTTATCAAGCGCTAACAAGAGCGCGGTCCTTCTGTCCTTCTGCAGGACAGGTGCTAAACAAAGGAGTATAAAGTACAGTGTAAAAATTAGGGCCGTTCGCCGGTCAACTAATGAAGAACACTTTCTAGAAAACCTCTGAAAATCAAATATCGACGTGCAGTCGGCGTGCCAGGATCCGCTCCTGTCCGTTGACTCAAACTAGGATACGACTTTGCAACTAATGCCGTGTGTTCTCGCATGAGCAGTTTCATTAAAGTGAGGAAAATGGGTGGAGCCTGGTTTTATACCACCAAGCTGGAGGGGGTGGTCAAGGCTCCCATTGGTCCAAAACCCAGTCAATCAATTGCCTGTGAGTGTATTTTGCGAATGCAATGAGCACTTACTATGAGACCTAGCAGATCATGTCTGTGTGTGTGTCTGTCTGTGTGTCTGTCTGTCTGTCTGTCTGTCCCGCTTTTGTGCCCATATATGGAGCTGAGTGATTTGTGTCACCATGACCATATAAGGAGTCCCCAAAGCAGCTATACGTCCAAAACCCAAATATGTACAAGCTGCGTTCGCTTCCCGCGTTTGCGCGTCTTACTGGTATTGCGAACGCAATGAGCACTTACTATGAGACCTAGCAGATCATGTCTGTGTGTGTGTGTCTGTCTGTCTGTCTGTCTGTCTGTCTGTCTGTCTGTCTGTCTGTCTGTCCCGCTTTTGTGCCCATATATGGAGCTGAGTGATTTGTGACACCATGACTCAGCCATAACCATATAAGGAGTCCCCAAAGCAGCTATTCAGTCTAATATCATGATATGGATTATTGATACTAGGGATGTCCCGATCACGTTTTTTGGCTCCCGATCTGATTCCAATCATTTGAAAATGACGTGATCGGCCCCGATTTCCGATCACCCGATCCGATCGGGACAACCTTACTAATTACTACTTAATTACTATCACCAGTAAGACGCGCAAACACGGGAAGCGAACGCAGCTCGTACATATTTGGATTTTTTAAAGATTTATTTTGAAGTTATTATTTTTTTAAGTTAAGTTATTTTTAAGTTAAGTTTTTAACTTAGCCATAACCATATAAGGAGTCCCCAAAGCAGCTATACGTCCAAATATGGAGTGTCAATCACAAACAAATCACTCAGCTCCATATATGGGCACAAAGGTGGGACACACACACACACACACACACACAGACACACACACAGACAGACATGATCTGCTAGGTCTCATAGTAAGTGCTCACTGCGTTCGCAATTACATTCTTGTGTTTAAAGGGGAATTAATATCATCAGTGACATCACAAAGCTGTACTCTGCAGGCCAATGAGTACACCTTTGGGATGTCACTGATCACATGACCCCAAGTTCTAGACCTCCAGTTCTAGGCAAAACAGAAGGGGGGGGGGGGGGGTACTATTTTATAATAAAACATAATCTTTTATTATTCCAACAATTCTAAGGTATATTAATGACATGGTTCAATGTTGAAAATGAGTGGTATTCCCCTTTAACATTTGATTTAAAAGATTTAATTTGCTGGAATATGCTCAGACTTCAAAGCGCCCTGGTGTGTGTTGACGTCATAGTGTGGGCTGTTAATCAGTTAATTTATGAGCAGTCATCTTCCAATTTTATCTTTTGCATTCAAATGAATGTAAATTCATCCTGCGTGTAAACTTGATTATCACCCTGTTTGCTCGATCTGTTGAATACTCTTGTCTCTAGAGCAGTGGTTCTCAACTTGTGGGTCGGGACCACCAGGGGGCCCCCACATGATTTTGCGGGGTCCCTAGATCAGTGTTTCCCAAACCTTTTCATGTCAAGGATCCCCAAATTGACACTAATTAGCC
The DNA here is from genome assembly GCF_963924005.1 of Protomyctophum bolini. NCBI lineage: Eukaryota > Metazoa > Chordata > Actinopteri > Myctophiformes > Myctophidae > Protomyctophum > Protomyctophum bolini. The sequence goes on along the minus strand of NC_137874.1, from coordinate 22,180,149 downwards.
CGCGGACCCCCATTTGAAAAGATATGCCAGTGACTCACATAAGAGAATATTTTTACGGCTCTAGCAGTGATTCTCAATCCGTTTAATTTCAAGGACCCCCAGTTTGTCATGCATTAGTAGTCTACGGACCCCCATTTAATGGCATTTCTATCTCTGGGACCCCCAATTTATATTGTAAAATCAATGTTAATTTAACTCGGAGAGTGTACAAATGGAACCAAATGCACCTGTTAGCGTCCCATTTGGTTCCAATTGTACACTCAGAGTTACAGACCCATATAAGGGTCCATTTGGTTACAAACTATCATTTAGCTGGGGACCCCCTGGAACTCCCTCACTGATCCCTAGGGGTCCCCGGGCCCCACTTCGGGAACCACTGACTGTGAAGTGACAATTATAAAAGGACTTTTAAAATCTTTTTAACTAATTTAAAACCTTTAACGTATTTATCGTCAGAGATTCTCTCGAACAGCTCTGCCCACAGTGCCAGCGAGTTTGAGACCCACAGAACATTTTGTTGACGACGTAAACAATTATCTCGAAAGACAGACGAGAGTCTCTACATTCATCGGGGAAAAAGGTGTCACCGCATTGTTCCGTTCTTTAGTTATTGGCCAAAAACGCTGTCTGGGAACAGAAAGAGAAAAAATATATTTTTATAAATCCTATAACATTAGACCGGACCGGCTTGGACGAGATGATTTTAAGATGACCCAATGCTATTCTCCATAGGGAAAAACGTCCACGACCCAGGGGATGATCGAGTGACTCTTATTACTCTATACAACACAGATTGGTTGAAATAGTGTTTTATACGTTAAAATAAGTCCCAGATTGTGACTTTCGTTTTGTGAGTACAGTCATGTGCTTTATTATACAACATCTTGATAAAGATTAATAACACCACTGGAGAAGAAGGAGCTCTCCTTTGAGGTTTCCAATGAGATATGCCACTCTGAGCTCATTGGCAATGATTTGGAACATTTTCTTTTCATGATGAGATGGTGAGCTTCATAGCACATCCAATCTTAAATTCACTTTGTGCACAAAAGGCTTGCAACTAATTGGGCCAGTCACAAAAGAACCGCCTGCACAAGCTCTGCATTGGTTATCATTTCCATCTTTCCCACAATCTATCATTCTAGACATGCTTATTTGTTCACTGAATCATACTCGTCAGTGTTCAAAAGAGATATTACACTGTGTGTGTGTGTGTGTGTGTATGTGTGTGTGTGTGTGTGTGTGTGTGTGTGTGTGTGTGTGTGTGTGTGTGTGTGTGTGTGTGTGTGTGTGTGTGTGTGTGTGTGTGTGCGTGCGTGCATGCGTGCGAGCCCTCAAATTGGTCTTTGCAGTCATTTGAGCACTCGTAAAAGGCCTATGAAAATGAATAAATGAAAATGACACGGATGCTTTCCATCTTTAGCAGCACTGTCACATGTGTAAGACCAGAAGGCATAGCCCACGTATAGCAGAAGAGAGGAAGAAGGCATACTGTAGGCATATACATCAAAATCACACATACAGACTTCACTTGTCTATGTATACTGTACAGTTTATGTTTTGTTCCAGTTAAACAGAGACCATTATGTAGAATTTGACATATGTGTGCACATGCGTGCGTGTGTGCATGAGTGCGTGCAGTGCACACAGTATGTATGACAGACCAGTGACCACGTATGATGTTGAATTCCTGATGGCCTAGGAGGGTGCATGTGTTTGGTTCGACTAGTCATTGGTCCGAAAAACGACAACCCACCTCAAACCCTAACCTAACCATAACCGCAAGCACGGGAGCAGGTGCTAGTCCGAGGTACGGACGCATGTGTAACCAATGCTCCGTCGGATCATTGCATGCCTCCCGGCCTAGGAATGCCAAATGCTTAATTAACTCATTAGAGAATCCAATTAGACGTTTCACGTTTCAAGCTCTTATAAACATCCTATGACACTCACAGATACATGGCACCACTTAAGGTTAATTGTTCCTCCCTTGCCAAATTGATAACACAGTTAATTGTCAAGTCCTTTGTTTTGCCCTGTAGACACCTCATTTATATCTCTGCTACCCAAACCGGGGTGCGCACGCTTTTCCGACACACCGAAGATCCGAAGCGGGGGGACATGCGATGCGATGCGAAAAAGCGATGGTCAGACATGCGCTGCTCCCGTGCTTGCGGTTAGGGTTAGGTTAGGATTGAGGTTTCGGATCAATAGTATGTCGGAACTAAAGCCTGCACCCGTCGAAACCACCTAACACAAACATATTCATTTTTCAGGAAATTAATTATTTTTAAAACAATGTAATATTGCCTCATCAAAGTTGGTATTGTGACTTTATATATTGTCAATTTCTTGCAGAGTGGTGGTGGAGTTTTAGCTGACAGTTTGAGCGTCCAATGGAGTTAAGAGGTTTTGTCCGAAGCGCTTTTTAATACTTTAGTGGTTAAATATTATTTTAACCAACACACAGACATAAAGGGTGTTCAATAGCATTGATTCATGAAAAAATTTAAATAATCAAAAACCTTGTAGTGTTTGCCCGAACGCGGCTGGAAATGAGCACAGAGTCAGATGTACAAAAGCAGCCACACCGTGGTTTATTCCCAAAAAGGAGATGAACAGCATGGAAATGGCAGCACGCAGGCAGCAACAAACAAACAGGGCAGGTGGGTGTGCAGCTCCACCCTGCCCTCTCACTGAATTCAACACTGAGTTGGTGAGCTTCCTGGCAGCCTTTTATAGGCAGCTGCACCAATCAGTGTGGGCTGTACCATTTCACCTGCAAACATGCAACCCCCACATAACCCACATCACATTATCCTTAGCAGCCCCAATGCCTCCCTCAAACACCCCCGTGGCTATTCCACCGTGGTCCAGTCCAGTACATGGTGCCCTGGTAGCCTGGTTCCCTGAACACACTGGAACAGACAGAACAGAAGCAGATATTACATAATTGTATTTTCATTTCATCATACTTTCAATAACCCAGTTAGACTCATGACTCTTCCTTTATGCCAATATACATACTTAAATGTGCCCACTCTCAGTAACGGAGGACCACTTCGTTACATTTCCCCCCTCCTCTCGATGCTCCTCAATCTTCATGGATGCGTGAGAGGCAGTCCGCCACCACATTGGACTTCCCTGACCGGTAGTGAACAGTAAAGTCATATGGCTGTAGGGAGAGATACCAACCCGCAATGCGTATGTTTGCATCCTTCATGCGGTTCAGCCACTGCAGTGCACGATGGTCAGTCTCTAGAAAGAAGTGTCGTCCTAACAGATAGTATCTGAGGGTGTCAATGGCCCACTTCATCGCCAAACACTCCTTCTCCACTGTTGAATACCTGGTCTCTCTGTCTTCCAGCTTACGACTCAGGAATACCACTGGCTTCCTCTCTCCATCCGCTTCCTGCAACAGCACCGCTCCAAGGCCCACTCCCGAAGCATCTGTCTGCAGGGTGAATGGCTTGTCAAAGTCTGGAGTGTGAAGGACTGGATGGGTGCAGATTGCTTCCTTGAGGTCTTTGAATGCTTTATCACACTCCTCAGTCCATCTCACTTTAGTGGGGAATGCGTCTCTCGTGAGGTCTGTGAGCACTGCTGATCTCTCTGCAAAATGGGGAATAAATTTCCTGTACCACCCGACGAGGCCAACAAACCCTCTCACCTTCTTCTTGGTGGTTGGAACTGGGAAGGACCGGATGGCTTCAACTTTCCCAACCTGTGGTTTGATCTTGCCATAGCCAATTACAAACCCCAGGTATTGCACTTCTCTTTGTGCAATAGCACACTTTCGAGGGTTGATGGTTAGGCCGGCTGCACGAATGCATTGCAGGACTTGCTGTAGGTGGCACACATGCTCTTCCCAGGACTGGCTGAAAATGATACAATCATCAAGGTAGGCTGCAGAGAATTCAGACACATCCCTCAGTACATGATCCATTAGTCTCTGAAATGTGGCCGGTGCTCCATGGAGTCCAAATGGCATGACACGAAACTGGTACATACCAAACGGTGTCCTGAATGCTGTCAGTTCTTTACCGTCTGGTGCCAAGGCCAGCTGCCAATAACCTTTGCTCAGGTCCAGAGTGGTGATGTACCTCGCTTTGCCGACCCGCTCCAACATGTCATCAATCCGAGGCATTGGATAAGGATCAAAAGCAGATACAGAGTTAAGGTACCTAAAGTCAATACAAAAACGTAATGAACCATCTTTTTTCGGCACCAGAACAACCGGACTGCACCACTCACTGCTGGAGACCTCGATTATGCCTCCCTCCAACATAGACTGAATCTCATTCTTCAGTTCGGGGATCAGCCGCTCAGGAATCCTGTAACTCCTCTGACGAGCTGGAGCCTCCCCCTTCAGACGAATCTTGTGCTGTACAAGAGAGGTAAAACCTGGAGTCTCCCGGAACAGCTCTGTGTCCAGGAGGGGCTTAATGTCATCCTGTTGAGAACGTGACAGATAAGACAAATCCACTGGGGTGGACTCAGCGGCACCAGTGGGCAAAAACTTCTCATTCACCTCCTCATCATGGACTGCACGTGCAAACAACTGCTGCACTGGCTCTGGTCGAACCTGGAATTCCTTCAACAAGTTTACATGGAAATTCTGATATTTTTTCATTCGCTCTGGCATATGTATTTCATATGTGACTGTACCCACTCTTCTAGTGACCTTATATGGTCCATGCCATTGTGTAAGCAGCTTACTGTCACTGGTGGGAAGCAACAGAAGTACCTGCTGTCCTGGGCTGAGGACCCGCTCTCTGGCCTTCTGGTCATACCATGTCTTTTGGTGGTTTTGCGCCACCTTCAGGTTCTCCTGTGCCAGTGCCGACATCTGCTCCAGCCTCTCCCTCATTTTGACCACATAGGCCACAACATTCTCCCCCTCTGGTTCAGCCCTTTCCCAATAGTCTTTCAGTAGGTCTAGTGGCCCCCTCACTTGCCGACCATAGAGTAGTTCGAATGGGGAAAACCCGGTTGATGCCTGTGGCACCTCTCTGTAGGCGAACAGCAGGTACGGCAGCCATTGGTCCCAGTCAGCACCTGTGTTGGAGACAAACTTGCGCAGCATGCTTTTCAGTGTCTTGTTGTACCTTTCCACAAGCCCGTCCGTTTGGGGGTGGTAAGGGGTGGTCTTAATCCCCTTCACACCTAACAACTGGTAAACTTGCTGCAGTAATTTAGACAGAAAATTTGTTGCACAATCTGTCAAAATCTCCCTGGCTATGCCCACTCTGGAAAATAGCTGTAAAAGGCAATTAGCAACCTGTCTGGCCTTGATTGACCTAAGGGGGAAAACTTCAGGGTACCGTGTTGCATAGTCACAAATAACCAATATGTAGCGGTGGCCTGATGAGCTCTTCTCTAATGGCCCCACAATATCCATAGCTATTCTCTCAAAAGGTGTCTCAATGATTGGCAGAGGTTGTAATTGGGCACGTGCCACCCCCCTCCCTGAAGTCAATTGGCATTTCTCACAGGAGCTACAGAAGTGAGCGATTTGAGTATACATGCCCGGCCAGACAAAGTGACTAGCAATCCTACACAGTGTTTTGTGGGAAGCCATGTGCCCTGCCCATGGAATTGAATGGCCCCATTCCATCACTTTTTGTCCAAACTGCTGTGGTAGTGCTAAGGCCTCAATATTTCCCTTTCTCTGGTAGAGTATTCCCCCTTTCATTATATAGGTAGCCTCTTCCAAACAGCCTGCCGTGCCCTGTTTAACTCCATCTACCTCAGTCACCTTCTCAAACCAAGGTTTTAAAGTAGAGTCCTCTCTTTGCAACCTACCTACATCTGGTGGAATTTCAACATCTAAAGGACAGTCTGGTATAGAAAGCTGTTCTACACCATTTTTTACTGTGCCAAGCACCTTCTCTCTCCTTCTCTGGGTCTTTGATTTTAGAGGCTTCACTGGGCCCGCCTCCCATTCTACCTCAGCAAATGGCAACTCTCTGAAAACTGTTCTTGCAGTCTGAGCTCTCGTGGTAACCACATTGCAAGGCTGTACTATTTTTGTAGCTGGTTTGCCCCCTTCACCTGAGCTCTGTACCTTGCTGGTCTGTACTGGCTGGTTCACCAGGTCTAGTAGAGTAGGAACATCATTACCTAGAATGACTGCATATGGCAAAGTAGGAGCTAGCGCTACCAACAAAGAAAATGTCTGGCCTCCTACTGTCAAATACACCTGTGCTGTGGGGTACTCATGTTTATCACCATGAACGCAGCTAATTGTGGCCTTCTCTTCACTCCACCTTTCTCTTGGGATAAGACTGGACAGTATTATTGACTGAAAACTCCCTGTATCAAGTAGGGCTTCCTCCCGCTGACCATTAACCAAAACAGGTACAGTACTGGCTTTCTCCTGACATGTAATTATGTTGGTCGCTCTAGGGGCTGCAGTGAACATAACTGGTTTATTATCACCATTTGCTGGGCAAAAATATTGGGTGTGGCCTAGACCATTACATAGATAGCACCTAATGTCTTGTTTTGAGGATCTCTTAGAATTAGCTGAAGGAAAATGCCTACCACTAGAACCCCTCCCCAGACCAGAGCCCTGTTCACCCCCATTGGACTTACTGGACTGAGCGCTGTGGTTCTCGTGGCCAATGCTGCTCCCCCTTCTGGCTGATGTAAAGACCTCAGCGAGGCGTGCTGCTTCCTCTGCCGTCTTGGGATCGTGTTCGCGGATCCAAACCTCCAGGTCAGGCTGCACCATCCTCAGAAACTGTTCAAGGATCAATGTCTCTGCAATATCTTCCTTTGTCGATTTGTCTGGTTTGACCCATTTTCCAAACAGGTCTTTCAAACGTACGTACAGCTCCCTTGGAGTCTCTCCCCGCTCGATGTTCAGGGACCGGAACCTTCTGCGATAAGTATCAGCTGTTATTTCATATTTTGATAAAATGGCTTCTTTCACTTTGGTGTAGTTGTCAGAGTCAGCAATGTCCATTAAGACATACGCACTACGGGCTTTACCAGTAAGCAATGGAACAAGGCGAATAGCCCACTCTTCTCTGTGCCAGCGGCATACGATGGCTATTCGTTCAAATGTGGTCAAAAAATGTTCAATGTCATCCTCTGGAGATAATGGAAGCAACTTGGGTTCCCTGTGGGAAGGTGGAGCGCTGTGGCCTGTGGAACCACGCCCCCCATCGGCTCGCCCATCCGGTTCTTCCTCCTCCTCCTGACTACTGACCTCCTGGTACTGCTCATGTCCATTGACCTGCAGCTGGAGCTGCTGGAACTGGTGCTGCATACCCTTCCATCTCTGCTCATGTCGAGAGGCTTCCCTCTCCCTCTGCTGGTCTCTAGTCATCTGTGCCCGAACCAGACTTTTCACCATCACTGTGAGCTCCTCCAGATCTGTCCCCGGCTTAGCCGCTGCCACGACCCCCGGGTCAGCTGGCGCGCCCACGTCATTCTCTGGTGCCTCCTGGCCGGCATCCTTCTTTGCTGGTTTGGGTGGCATGACTCTGTGCTCTGTTGTGGGCCCCACTCACTGCCACCAATTGTAGTGTTTGCCCGAACGCGGCTGGAAATGAGCACAGAGTCAGATGTACAAAAGCAGCCACACCGTGGTTTATTCCCAAAAAGGAGATGAACAGCATGGAAATGGCAGCACGCAGGCAGCAACAAACAAACAGGGCAGGTGGGTGTGCAGCTCCACCCTGCCCTCTCACTGAATTCAACACTGAGTTGGTGAGCTTCCTGGCAGCCTTTTATAGGCAGCTGCACCAATCAGTGTGGGCTGTACCATTTCACCTGCAAACATGCAACCCCCACATAACCCACATCACATTATCCTTAGCAGCCCCAATGCCTCCCTCAAACACCCCCGTGGCTATTCCACCGTGGTCCAGTCCAGTACATGGTGCCCTGGTAGCCTGGTTCCCTGAACACACTGGAACAGACAGAACAGAAGCAGATATTACATAATTGTATTTTCATTTCATCATACTTTCAATAACCCAGTTAGACTCATGACTCTTCCTTTATGCTAATATACATACTTAAATGTGCCCACTCTCAGTAACGGAGGACCACTTCGTTACAAACCTTGTAATCAAAATGTATTCCATTTATATTTTAGCTTGTAATGATATTTCCATTTCCCTGGAAAAACATTGGGTCTGGCTGAGAAAATAACTAGTCCCAGGCTGACTCGGCTAGCCCAGAGCCATTGAGATGGTTCAGAGCCAGCCAACTTGAGCTGATGACCTAGAGATTGTGATTTTCCCAACCTGAATAAATACCACACATACTGTAGAAACACACAAGTTCCCAGTTAGTTAAATTGTGTTGTCACAAAAATATGTAACATTTACTTTTCTTGAAATGACAGATTTCACTAATACTGTACGCCACGAACTTCACGTGTATTGGGTTTCAGCTTTAGGTCAGAGAGTACAGCATCATAACAATTTATGTCCACAGCCTAGTCCATCAGCGTGTCAAAAACTCCCAATCGTTGAGTGAACCAAGTGCAGAATCAGCCATTAAATTCCCTGCCTGTCTACACATTGTTAACCCACGCCCCACCACCCACCTCCCTTAACTTGCACCTCTCCCAGTTGAAGATGAATTACAGCAGAGCTAGTTTGATGTGCAGAGAGGCGAGATATATTTTCTGACATTTCCATACAACAACTCCCATCTGGCGCACTCGCGCGTACACACGCACGCACGCGCACACACACACACACACACACACACACACACACACACACACACACACACACACACACACACACACACACACACACACACACACACACACACACACACACACACACACACACACACACACACACACACACACACACACACACACACACACACACACACACACACACACACACACACACACACACACACACACACACACACACACACACACACACACACACACACACACACACACACACACACACCTTCTTGTGGCCGCCTCGGCGGACGGGCGTGGTCCATATTAACGTCCTAATAGGTTCGTGTGTTATGGCACATCCGGACAAGAGAGAATTGGATGTCAGAGGGATTTTTGCTCACTTTAATTGAATCTGCCCACAACTGAGGAAGAAAATTTGAAGTCAAAACAACCCATTAGGTCTATCAGGTAACGATTGGTTGAGTTTGACAGGTAGCACCGCCTTGCCACACCCCCAGCCAATGGAGACGGTTGATGTTGTCCTGCAAATCTCTCTCTCAGGCTTCAGATGAATGCAAGAGATTGCAGTGTAAAACTCTCGTGTCTGTGGGTCTTCTCAAGTCTTGTGTGTACAATCACCATTAAACTCGACAAATTACGATGCTGTGGTATATGCCTTAAAGGACCATACCATCATCAATATAATAACATGCAGTGATGTCAGAAGTAGTTGGGACGAACCCGTATTTAGGCATGTCCAAATATGGCCCGGGCAGAGGCCTTGTGATGTCAGCTGTGTCCCCCATACATGGAGTCATTTGTTAGGCATGCATGCCCAAATATGGAGTCTGGCCCGGACAGAGGCCTTTTGTGGCGATTCTGGACAACCGTGGGTCCATTTACTATGACATCAGGCATATCCATCCCTGACCTGGGCACCATATATGGGGGCTGATGTCATGTGATGTCACGATGACCTGGGGGGCTTGCCTGGGGTGACCAACCAACCATACACACACTGACGGGAAATGATAGATTCCATAGTAAACTGCGACCCCTCACTTCATACGAGTGTTGAAGTTTTGCACACAGAAGGGGGAAGAGTACAGAGGGAGAGAATTCAGAAGCACGGACAGTTATATACAGTAAACCATGCTCACGTTATGATGTCATGTTCCATAATTGCGAATTATAGATTCAAATAAAATCACACCCGTGTGAAATGAAGGGCGCTCTTATACATCGAATACATCTTCATGAAAACAAAAAGAAGAAACAAAATAGCCGATTTGCTCGTCCACATATGACGTAAACTCTCCATTCATTGTCAATGGCATATAATGTTTGTGTTAGGACAGGAATCTACACTAACTGAATGTAGGAGGGGCTCTTATGATCGTACATCATCATGGCGTAAAATAGACACTATGGGAATGTAATTTGTGGACGCCTTGGACGGTAACTAAAAGCTGGATGTAGGAGGGGCTAGCGGCCCACAAAAAGAAAATCACACCCAGTGTGAAGAGAACGGTGCCTTGGATTACGTAAATGTTATGTCACTGAATTGACACAGTAACCACATTAACCGTGCTGAAATAGACACCCATATTTGTGCTAAAATAGACACCCAAGCACACACGGTCAAATGTTGGAGCTGCTAGCACCACTCAAAAATACTGTATTGGGAATGTGACTACAAGATCCTTGGAACGCTAAACGCAGGGTTGAGCAATTGATTAACTTAAAAATCACTGAAACTCACCCTAGTGTGTCATCAAGTGAACTGTTTAGCCCTTCGCAGAAAAGAACGCTCTCAGCAGGAAATGCCCAAAAGAGGGCATGTGTCGTGTTGTTAGCTTATAGATTTGCTATTTTCAAAATTATATTTACAAACATACGTGGAATATTTTAAAAACATAGCAAGTCTAATTGTAAGTCAACATATTTTGAGATATGGGGTTCTGTGACCAATTTCATATTAATTCATTCAGTGGTCATTTCACATGCAAAAACATTTGAGAACCACTGCTATAGAGCACAGTATAATATATCATTGTTCCAACCTCCCATAGAGAACTAGTGTTCACATCAGAACACACAGCCCAAAACACCTCGGTGTTCCATAAAAGGCCATTGAATGTGGATTATAAACTCACATGGGGCCCACAACAATGAAGCTCCTTGTATGGACTATTCTAATTAGGCAGGCATTACTAATTAAACTGCAATCTGACTACATAATTTATGAGAGCTTGTTCAGTCTCCATGGTCAACATTTTTATTGACTTCAACAAAGACAAAACCTTGGCGTGAAGAGTAATAAGAAATTTGTTTTTAATCACACCTGTGTGACGTGAGGGGTGCTCTTATCATCGTACATCATCATGACGTAAAATAGAAACTGTCTATTTGCTCAGACATGACGTAAAATTGTCCCATTGTCACCAATGGGAATTTAGTGTTTGCTTTTTCAACATTAGCAGCCCCCCCTTTTCTGCAGTGTTTATTTAACTCTGAAAAGTGTACTGTATAGAGTTAGACCGATTCAGAAACGGGTCTCATGGTTGCAGGCAACATATTTCCTGTAGGCGGAGACGACATATCTGCGGTTTCCTACTACCGGTTTCATACTACAGTGAATGGAAAAGTGACTGATGTTAGTCTGCCTCAAACGTTACTCTTTTACCTGCTTTTTACTAACACTAACATTACAAAGATGCCCAGAACATCGGGATGAATTAACCTGTGTAGTTTATGGCTGCTCCAACAGTAGTGGCAACATTTTTTATTTTTTTTAAACGGAATGTCAAAATATCTAACGCGGTGGCTGAGACCAGAGCCATATAGTAATGGTTGAGACAAAGCAGCAAAAGGTCCTGAAAGATACATGACGTCAGTCTTATCCAATACCCAATCTTTCTGTTTTAGTAACACAAGGCTGCTGTACTTTATACCTCATACTAAGCATTAAAGTTCTGATTGGTTCAGAAACGTCAAAACGGTGTTTCAACTTGAAACCGTCTGAAACTTCAAAATAAAATGTCCACCATGTCCGTTTCACTACGCCTTTAAGGCCTGCATGTGTCAGTGGCAGTGCATGTCAATGCAATCTAATGCACGTAAGCATAACAAGTTTGTCACTTGACTGAAATAAATTACACAATGTAAAACTTCAGGAGGACTCGATCAGGACACAAAACATGTCACTTCAAACTGAGCCTACAGAATGTGAGTACTTTCGCTTCACAAAAATAATTCCAATAAAATACTTTCCACAGCTTTTTCGCTGTGGAAAGTTTCTTCTTCCCTATGTACACACAAATGACAATACTTCCAAGTAGTGAACGTATAATGCTGTGCAGTGCCGGTGTCTCCTTCACCTCCATGTTTAGTTTGTTTATGTCTTTTGCAGTCTAACACGAGTCACACACTAGTTTGTTTCCGCGTTCCAGGCGGTTTAAGGCCCGCCCTTCTGCATCCGCTCTAGACTCTAGTATAGATCTAGACCGGGTCAACAGCCTGCAAAGCAACTCTACCCCAACCCAGTCTAAAATTATAAATAAACACTCAAGCCCACAGTACCACCACAGTACCGTCTCGTGAAAATAGTAACTATTTACTTTTGGAAAAAAGTTAATGTAATATTATTACTCCAAATGTGAAAGTAACTAGTTACTTTACTAATTCATGGAAAAAAGTAGGTCCTACTTAAAAAAAAGTTACGTAAGTTACTTGACAACACTGGATGTTGACTGTACATTTAGCTGTGATTTCATTTTAGAATTAATTATCATCCAGTAAGCCCCAACAAAGCTGCAGGAAGACCATGACTTTTTGGACTGATAGAATGACGCATGATGATGTCGAAATGAACTTGATTGGTTGAACTAAGCACTAACCTTACAATCAACCTCTGGACTCTCAATCCTTGCATGAAATCAACTCCAATTTATTGGCACGCACACACATGGGATATTTTGTCAAATAGGCCCCTCATACAAACTTTGGAAGGCAATTGAGAAATCTGAATTATGGAGTAGTAGCAAAAAGCGTTTCAGGAAGAAAATACAAATTGCGTCATGATCCATGGAATTCCAAAATGTAAGGCGGGCTGATATAGCTCCCCATGTGGCCTATTTGAAAGAAAATTGGTTGAGTGTCTTCCGGGATAATAAAACATTTAATTTATGATCTTCACTTGGCTGCCGCAATAGTTTGGCTGCCAGCTGCCTACCTAACTAAGGAAATACTGTATTTTATACTGCAGCTAGTGTACTCATCACATGTAGAAATGCAAGAAACTGTACAGAAATGGCAGACACTGACATCATGGTAGTGTATTCATGCCTGTATAAAATACAAGAAACTGTACAATGAAAGAGAGGGGGGCAAACCTGTTAAACAATTCAAAGGAATTCTGCAAGTGTTGCAGCATACTAGCAGAGCTTCTGAGCCGGAAGGAAGTCCAAGTTTAACCTATAAGTCTGACTGACTACATTACTACTGGATGAGCTAGACTGGGTTTAGCCCTTGGCTCCCATCGATTTGGGTTGCCCTAGTGCCAGGAAGGCTCACATCCAAGCTTAATCCTTGTCTTTTACCCTTCAACGTTCATCATCAGGGGAGTAAGGTTTTGGACTAGCCCACTGGCCCCAGATATCCATCTTCCTCCAGAAGGGCCCACATAGCCAGGATGAGGATGTTGCTTCACTTTCTGCGTTTGTTCCCAAAGTTCAGAATCTTTCTCCTTCACAAGGTTCAATGTGTTTTATTTATTATATGAAATACAAAAGAAATTAAAATGGGGCTTACTGGTCAGAAATGAAAAAGATGGGAATAAAAACTACATAAATAATAGAAAGATAGCGATAACATTTTGAATCAGTGTCTGTACAGACTGTAAATCTTTAAAACTGTATAGTCTGTACTGGACTGGACATAATTTGTATTTACTATACTGTGCTGTATTGTAGGCCTACCGTACTGTAATGTTCTCACATGGAGTCTAGGTTTGGTTAGCAGTCTGAATGTTGAATTGGGATAGTCGTCTGAGATTACATATGTGTTTGCTGTTAATCACAGAATCGAGAGGCTGTTAATGTCACAATTTTTTACTTCAAAATAAACCACATCCAAAACTGGCTCAGATGAAACCACCTACTTTGATGGTTTCACGAATGTACCCAGTAGTGCGCCAAACATGGCTTTTGGGACTCAGTTTCTCTGCTTAATTAATTAAACGGTGCATGTAACAACAGCTGTCCTCACACATTAATCAGAATAATCTTCAGTTTCTAAACACAGATTGTGAATGCGTGCCACGCACGCACACACACGCACACGCACACACACACACACACACACACACACACACACACACACACACACACACACACACACACACACACACACACACACACACACACACACACACACACACACAAATTATGTTCTTAGGAAAATCAAAACCATACACAGGAGTCTATCACCATTACAATGCGTGCGAGCCCTGGGAGATTGCCGAGGTGGGGCGCCACACCTACCATCTGCTCTCAGTACTCAACACATGACTTGCCACACCCAAGCCATCCTATAGGCCTACTCATACGCTAAGTTGGTGGTGCCCGCGATTGAACCCTTCTGGGGGTCTACTCAGCACTGTATTGTAATTTGGTGTCATTTAATTTACTTTATGTTTGCATATACTTTGCACTGTTGTTTGCATAACTCTTTGCAATCGTCAGATTTAGAATTGTGTTGATTTCTTTCAGATACATTTATACATTAATATAACCATACTAGATGAAATGGGATTTAAATACTGCAATTTGTAAATTGACAAAATATGACTCCTAACGTCGTTGAAGCGGGACTCATAAAATGTCCATGGGACCCATTAGCTCTGGTCCATAGCCTTCTACTGCTTCTACGATTCTGCCCTGCGCAGTATAAGGGCCGATTCATACTCCTATTTTAGAGCCGTATAAAAGTCGGTTCGGTGCTGTAGAGCCTACAATGTGACGTCATTTGAGGTTCGGGGGGGCGGGTACCGTCCTAAAGTCTCTCTTCGGTGCTACTGAAAATGTCTGACGAACCGAAATCATTTCGGCACTACAGCGCCGAAACAGGGTAAAATAGGAGTATGAATCGGCCCTAAGGCTATGGGACTTTCAGTTTTAAATCTCAAATCGAAATCAGACCAGCCTCTCCTCTTTAGCGTAAATAACAATAACGTTTTTGCTACTCACCAAAACAAAGGCGGGTTGTGTCATTAGAAAGCCTACTTTCCTTAGTGGACGCACTCTGAGTCCCCCACCACACGTATAAACGGTACTTTTTGGCCAGAAGGGGGTTTTTTTTCACCGGGGGAAAATATTCTCTATGAGGCAGTTCTCTGGGCAATATCGGTAGAGGGCGCATTGGCGTAACTAAAAGTTTTTTTTTTGTGATAATCCTCCCTACTACAGAGAGTTCCACCCTGTCCCCAGTTATCCCCTGGGGTTAAAAAATGATAGTTTTTTTTTCGTTTTTTGGCTAGAGCCTTCATCAGCCTTCATCCAATCAGGATAGAGAGGGGCCTTCCTCCAATCATGATCGAGCGGAGGCGGGCCTTGGTGTGCATGCTGTTGGCCTGTTGCGTGCCCCGCCACTGTAGAGTGTGTACTGTACATGTGCACATCTTGTTATCGGGGTCCGCGTTTTTTTCCCAAATCACTGAATGCTAGCATCAAATGTCGCTGTTTTTCTTCCATTCTTAGTTTTGCAAGAATGAACTGGCCAGGAAGCCAAATTACCTATATATGATTACACAAATAAACATTTCAAAACACAGATTACCTAAATTTCTCGCATAGGAAAAATATTCACTCAACAATGTGCAACCTGACAAACTCTAGTAAGCCATAAATGAAAACCATCGGCTGCAGCAAACTCACGTGCGTTAGCTTGCGTTGATTAGTAAACTGTCATATTATCCCTATAGGGAAGACATGGTAGGCTACTGGTCAATCAGGGCAAACACCCTTAACGTTGATGAAAATTTGGTGAGGTTGAAGTAATGCAACCGTATAAACATCTACTTCTGTTTTTTACTTCTGGCGAGTGCATTGACGCTTCATAAGAAAAAGAGGTGTTCACTTGTGAAGATTACCTTGCTGAACAAAGCATCATGAATTGTGGCCCGTTTTGTCGAGTGAACCAGGGAGATGCTAGCTGCCTCCTCCTGCCTCTAAGAATATGCCATCCCTGGACTGCTCCATTAAATGTGTAATTGAATAGCCATGCTATAGGCTATAGGGTGTATTCATACATTGTGATCTTACCATTTTCTTTTCTCCTATTTTAACCAATGAACAGTATCAAATAAAACAATTCATATGAATTAAGAATTGTAATCAAAATGTGGCAACCAATCGAAAACACATTGTACTGAGGACAAAAGGGAGAGATTCTAGCAGTGTCAATTATTTGGTATACTGTAAATGTGCTTTGTTTGAACATGAGTTGTACTAATCCCCAACAGTCATGGTATTGGTCTCATCATCCTTTTCTACTTACAATCTACCAAGCTGTGGCCAACACTGGATGACATCTGATATAAGTGCCAGAGCTCCATCTTGTGGAGAATTTAGGAATTTTGTGAAATACCAACCACTGTCTTCTCTGCAAAAGCCTAATGGTCTACTTTTCCCTACGATTATTGTTGTTAAAGAAATGGTGTTCAACATGAAGTAATGTGAATGGCATATTAAAACAACTTACTTTGATCTGTTTACTTTTATATGCACCAGGTTTTACTCTAAATTAATGTCTCAATCACCATAGCCAGGTGTCAAGCAATTAAACAAAAGGTTACCAACACCAACTGACAGAGAAAATAACCATGTTATGTTAAAAGTGAAATCACTTGTTCATCGCACATTTGTAAGCATGTAGTAAGTAAGGTCAGAGAGGCTTATGGTGTTAAATGTGGTACCTCCAGTATGTTACCTCCTTTAAGCTTTAAGCTAAGTTGTAATTAGCCATCTTGAAAGACTACCAGCATCAATTTTATTGACACTTTAGAACAATACATGAGAATCTTGAATATCCACCTAATGGATCTTGTTAGACACGTCCTCTAGACCAAGGTGAATTAATGAAAGATGACTTGATTTATATGCCTCCCTCACCCCCCCCCCTCTCTCTCTCTCTCTCTCTCTCTCTCTCTCTCTCTCTCTCTCTCTCTCTCTCTCTCTCTCTCTCTCTCTCTCTCTCTCTCTCTCTCTCTCTCTCTCTCTCTCTCTCTCTCTCTCTCTCTCTCTCTCTCTCTCTCTCTCTCTCTCTCTCTCTCTCTCTCTCTCTCTCTCTCTCTCTCTCTCTCTCTCTCTCTCTCTCCAAGGCTGCCGGAGATTCATTTGTCTTACTGATTAATGACTAGAACCATATCCTCCACAACACCAGTAAATTAAGAGAGATCGGCGGCGGAGAGAAAAAAGCATTATGGTCCATTTGTCCCAATCAAGTTTTGTATTGTTTCCTCAGAGCATTATTTGTATTGTCTTTTAGATCACACAGCCTGATTCTTCTCTTGATTTGTTCATTAGATATCACTACAGAAAAGAAAGCTGCAAGTAATAAGTTGTGTAACTGTTATAGAAGATAATTCATGATAGGAACTAAAGTATGTAAAAGAAAAATTCCACTTGTACTGTGAAGTGATGCTGCCTTTTTCTGCGTTTGTAATTATGTCACGGGGGTTCCGTAGACTTGGCTGCTACATGACGAGCTGGCAGCCTAGAATATGGACTTTTTACACACAGACACACAAAGCTGGGCATAGGAGGGGCTAGTGCCCTTCAAAATAAATCACACCTGTGTGAAGTGAGGGACACTTTAATCATCGTACATAATCAAGAATGATGGTCCCTTATTGGCCAAGGGTTCTCACCGATATACATATGCCGATTTGCTCAGACACATATGACGTAAATTCTCCATTCATTGTCAAGGGCATTTAATGTTTTTGTTCAGACAACACAAACATTAAACACTATAGCCGTTTTTAGGAGGAGCGAGCACCCCTCAAAGAATAAGATGTGGATATCAGGGGCCACATAGAAACAGCACGACACCAATGTGGATGTCAGACTTCATCATGAGCTGTGTCACAGTCACGGGGGAAATCGATAGCGTGATGACAGCCCCATATTGGCTTCCATTATCAAATTATTAAAAGTTTAAAAATAAAATGTTTAATTAAAGACAGACAGTGAGGATCTACTGGCGCACACACAAAAAAAAATCTGGTGAATTAATTGCACGAAGCAAATTACTCCGGAATGTTAAGGGCATTACCGGTAAATGTTTAAAATTATTCCCAGTGTGTGCGGTCGCCACCAGAAAAGACTAACACACATTGGCAAACATCTGTTTAAGTGGCACTCAGTGGAAATGGAGGAGGATCTTGATAGCCATTCGGGTCTCCAGACGTGACTCTCAAAATAAGTGTTTGGGTCCAATATTTCACAGCCTAATTTCAATTCAATTTTCACTCACCACTAATTGTAAAACATGTTGGATTTAAAAGCTCCATTATGCAATTTGACACATCTATAGATTAACTAATAATTTCATTTAAATAAAACAAAATCAATGAATACGCGGAAGTCTTTCGAATTACATCCTCTCTCAACATTACAACAGTTCTAACTAGATAAAGTGCCCCTCGGGGCACAGGTCTCCACCAGGGCAGGTCAGGTTGTGCCCTCCTGGTGGTGGCGCTATAATAGGCCAATGTGAAAAGGGTGCCATTTCTTCTTACGCCTTGGATGGCATTTTGTTCCAAAAATGTGTTTTGCAAAAATCCACCTGTTGATGGCGCTATAACAGGCCAATGTGAAAAGGGTGGGATATATTCCTCAGCCTAGTAGGGAAGTCTGTGAAAGATTTCACATAAATTGCACGCTGCGTTCATGATTTGAGGCTTTTTGTTCAAAACGGGCCATGCAGTCCTGCAAACTTTGAAAGCCAATGTTAGCCAAGGATGGAATATGAAATATCTGACAGATCCATCTTGAGCACATGACTATAGAGATACTTTGTAACGATTTGCGGGATTTGTGGACAAAATCTGGAGGAGTCTGGAGGAATAGCAAAAAATGTGTTTTACAAAAGTCGGCCTCCTGGTGGCGCTATAACAGGCCGTTCAGGAAGATTTGGGGCAGAGGTTCATCATTGGCATCTAGGGAGTGTGTGTGCAAAATTTGGCATGAATCGAGCCAACGGTGCCGGAGATTAGCTGGTAACGGACGGACGGAGTGCAAAACATACTCTCTCCTCTGAAAGAGATGAGGAATAGGTCTACATACATAGACAGAGGTGTTGCCACCAAGCCAGTCATGAACTGATATAGTGTAAGCCACTGTACCACCACAATCAAGCCCACAACACAGCAGACATAGTACTGTAGATCCACACCACTTTTCTATTCCAAATGGACATTTGGAACTGTACGAAGCCCAAAGCTCAAGCTTGAACTTAAGAGGATATAGCAAACTCACACATAGCGTGCAACACAAGCAGCAGCAGTGGAAAGGAAAAAAAGGGGCGAGAATTAGCCGAGTCCTACCTTGAGCCGTCTTCTACTTGTGATGACCAGGGTCAAATTTTGGAACCCATGGATAGAGGTATTCCGCCTTCTCTCTAGTTCCCTGGATGAGCCCTCCACCGCCGTCTCCAATCACTTCGATCCTCCATACATCTGCTAGCATGGCAGTACTTTAATCCCCTGCTGGGAGCTCCTTGTCTGTCAATGGAAGTGACCGACCAGCCCCATTCTCCCACTCCCAGGCTGACATATTCTCACTCACCCTTGGTAGCTTGTTGGCTGTTCATGTTGAACATGTTCATCCTGGTTGTATATTTAGTGCTGCTGCACATAGCGTTCTGGCGTAGCACAGTGGCCAGGGTCCAGCAACTGTATAGGAGAACAGACTCTACAAGACAATAAGCTGAGCTTGATATGTTGGGGGGGCTGGACTTCCATGCTGTAGTAGGGTCCATTGCCGCCGTGGCAGGTCTTCTCCTTGGACGCCGTCTCCTGGGTCGCAGATTTAGCGTGGTGACAACATGTGGGCCCAGCTGACTCTCACTCCTGCTTCTAGGAAGCCGCCTTCCATGCCTTTGTAGACAAAATCACAATCATCGTTAGTGTCACATCACAGGTTCACAGGTGTAAAACAGTGAGCAAGCACACTTTAAAATGAATAACAACTAAGAGAAATACTTTGTTTGAATTGTAATGCATTCAACACTCAACAGAGGGTCTGTGGCCCATAGGGGGTCCTCAGAGTTACTACAGGGGGACCGCCAAATCTGTTTGTGATAGGAATGTATTTAGGCCTACATTAACCACTTGAACCGTTACCTAACAGGAGGACCCTGATGTAAACAAGAGATTTTTCTGCATTGTTTTATCCTCGTTGCAGTTTTTGTATACTTTTGTTGAACTGTACCCATTCTACAAACTGTTCAATCAATCAATCAAGCATCCAGGCATCCCTATTCTGAGGGGAACATTAGCCATAAATAGAAGATTCACAAGCTCACAAGCTTGTAGATCCGCTACTTTCAGAAAAGAGGTTTGGTGTATAGGGGAAAAAAGAGCAGACCAAGAACAGAGCCAACGGTCAAGTTTTGTAAGTCGATGCATGTAGAAACTGCTAGATGCTAACTTGCATATGTTGAGCAATTGATTGTGTTTTTTGTGCAAAACAAATGCATGGAATCATAAACAGCATCCGGCAGTTTCTACATGCTGGGGACCCATACTCAACATTTCTAACATGACTCAACATGTCTGGGTTCACATTCTCGCAAGTGGACTACAGTCACCAACATTTTACCAAAACTATAACTCTATAAAAAGTCAAGGCAAATCACCTGACAGCAAAGAAAAAAAAACACATCTGTAACATGACGAGTATAGATTATAGTGCAAGGTGTCAGTGGTTATAACCAGCAAGAATTGACACAGGTGGGCAAATAACTTACAGTCAACAGATTACCAAGACTTTAATTCATAAAGGAAGGAGAAATAAATACAAACTGACTTACACAGGGGAAGAAAACATATTCTGCATCTAGCGAGGTTTGGGGGTTTCATGTTGTTCTTGCCCAAATATGGAGATGTATTATGGAGTTCCCTGGTAATATCATCATTGTACCTTGTCATCACTTTGTCACAAATTGTCAACTATGTCTATGGAGTTCCCTGTCCAGGTATGGAGGTGCCCAAATATAGAGATCCATGGGTACTGACACCAAAACATAGACTGAATTTGCATGATACCGGTATTTACCTTTTCCCCACACTTGTCGGTAATAGCACTACATTCAGCACTATGTTACTTGTCGGCTGCAACGTTGCCTGCTCTGTTTGCAGGAACTTAGTCTTACAGAGAATCAGCAGGTTCCGAGTGCCCCCGCTGAAGTTGCACTCATTGTCCCGTGCCATCCACCATTGCACAGCAGCAGCTCGTACCTTCACCTCCATGTCCCGACTGCCCATGCGGCCGCCCAAACCTCCACCCGGATCAGGGGGCCAGGGCCACTGGCAGCAGCGCAACTTCGGGGCAGCTCTCTTAGCCACCAGGTTCTTAAGGCTCCGATACATTCTGCTGGGCTCTGTTGTGGGTGGAGGCTACACAGCTAAAAAGACATACAATGAATGGAAGGAATCCCTGCCTCGGTTTAGTGAATATAACTGGGTGATGCCTGCTTTCTGGCAACTGAGTGAACAGATTAATCTAGTCAACTTACTATCTTCTGTGCACAAAATAGGCAACTTTACCATCCTACAAAGCCTCCTGTCAGCCGAACCTCCAGTAGAACCTCTGCTGAAGGCTAGACCAGAGCCAGCTTCAGCAACACCAGATAGCTGTGATAAGCAGTATGAGGAGTCTTCAGACAAAGAAGAGATCCTCAAAAACCTTGTGTCAAATGAAACTCCAGGAGAACCTTCCGTGGAGGCTACACCAGAGCCATCCCCCGCTGCGGCCACACCAGAGAGCGGTGATAAGAAGCATGAGGATTCAGATAAGATTGACCAACTTCAGGAAGAGCTGCTCCAAACATATAAGAAGTACCAGCCAATTTTGGAGAGACTGGAGAAGGAGAACAAAGAACTGAGAAAAATGGTCCTGCAAAAACAGGGAATCCACCAGAGGAAAGTCCAGAAGTCCCTCATTGACTTGTACTCAGAAGTCCTTGACATCTTGTCAAACTATGACTCAAACTACATGCAGGACCACCTACCTAGGGTAGTGGTGGTCGGCGACCAGAGTGCAGGGAAGACCAGTGTTCTGGAGATGATAGCCCAGGCCAGGATCTTACCTCGGGGCTCTGGAGAGATGATGACCCGCTCTCCTGTCAAGGTAACACTAAGTGAAGGACCCCATCACGTGGCCATGTTCAAGGACAGAGGGAGAGAGTTCGACCTAACCAAGGAAGAGGATTTGGCTACCCTGAGGCATGAGATTGAGCTGAGGATGATGAAAAGTGTGAAGGATGGTCAGACGGTCAGCGCTGAGACAATATCCTTGAGTGTCAAAGGTCCGGGAATACAGAGGATGGTGCTTGTTGACCTTCCTGGAGTCATCAGTACAGTGACTGCGGGCATGGCAGCAGATACTAAGGAAACCATCAACAGCATCAGCAAGGCCTACATACAGAACCCCAATGCCATCATCCTCTGCATACAGGATGGCAGTGTGGATGCAGAGCGCAGCATTGTGACAGACCTCGTCAGTCAGATGGACCCTCAGGGAAAGAGGACCATCTTTGTCCTGACCAAGGTGGATCTGGCTGAGAAGAACATGGCAAACCCCAGCAGAATCCAGCAGATAGTTGAAGGCAAGCTGTTCCCTATGAAGGCACATAGCTACTTTGCAGTGGTTACAGGCAAAAGTAGCAGAGGTGAGAGCATAGATTCTATTAAAGACTACGAGGAGGACTTCTTCAAGGACTCACGACTATTGAGGGAGGGCTTGTTGAAGGCTCATCAGGTGACGACTAAAAATCTCAGTCTAGCTGTGTCTGACTGCTTCTGGAAGATGATCGGACAGTCAGTAGAGCAACAGGCTGATGCCTTCATAGCATCCCGCTTCAACCTGGAGGCAGAATGGAAGAACAGCTATCCCCATTTGCGAGTGCTGGACAGGAATGAGCTCTTTGAAAAAGCTAAAAATGAAATCTTGGATGAGGTCAGTAGTTTGAGCGAAGTTACTCCAAAACACTGGGAGTCCATCTTGCAAAAGAAGCTGTGGGAGCGCATGTCCACCCTCGTGATCGAGAACATCTATCTTCCTGCTGCACAATCCAAGAACCCATGTACCTTTAACACCACTGTGGACATCAAACTCAAACAGTGGGCCGACAAGCAGCTTCCTCACAAAGCCCTGGAGGTTGCCTGGGAGACATTGCAGGAGGAGTTTGCATGTTTTATGGCAGAGCATAAAGGCAAAGACCGGGATGACATTTTTGACAAGCTGAAAGAAACCGTGAAGGATGAGAGCATCAAGAGACACAAGTGGAACGAGAGGGCCATGGATAACCTGAGAGTGATACAGCACAATGCTCTAGAGGACCACTCCATCACAGACAAACCCCAGTGGGATGCAGCCATCCATTTCATGGAGACGTCATTACAGTCACGCCTTAAAGACACTGAGTCAGTGATCAGTGACATGGTGGGCCCAGGCTGGATGCAGAGGTGGTTGGGTTGGAAATACCAAACATTTGAACAGCACATTTGCAATGAAACCAAAAATGAACTGGAGCGGCTGCTGGAGATCAATGAGAACCACACAGCCCACCTGACCAACGATGAGGTCACCACCATCCAAAAGAACCTGGAGGGACGCAGGGTAGATGTCGACCCCGTCCAGATCAAGGACACATGGCATCATCTGTACCGTCGACACTTCCTTCAGAACGCTCTGCTCAACTGTGACCTCTGTAAGAGAGGCTTCTACCAGAAGGACGTTGTCGGCTCAGATTTGAAGTGTAACGATGTAGTGTTGTTCTGGAGGATTCAAAGGATGCTGGGAATCACTGCTAACACACTCCGACAGCAGCTCACCAACACAGAAGTACGTAGTCTAGAGAGGAATGTGAAAGAGGTGTTGGAGGACTTTGGAGAAGACATAGAGAAGAAGGCACAGCTTATTACCGGCCGCAGGGTCCAGCTGGCCGAGGACCTCAAGAAAGTGTATGAAATTCAGGGGAAACTTGAAGCATTCATAGAAGCTCTTCACAAGGAGAAATATGAGAACCAGACCCATTGACAGCTAACCTGTGGATTGAATACATTGAACAAAGAATACTAATTGGTAAATGGTGCATTTATATAGCGCCTTTATTCAGGGCGCTTTAGATTGTCAATTACATTGACCCATTCACACCGATGACAGAGGAAACCATGCAAGGCACCAACCTGCACATCAGGAGCAATTAGGGGTTCAGTGTCTTGCTCAAAGACACTTCGACACTAACTCTGGGGGAACCCAGGTTTGAACTTGCAACCTTTCGGTTCCCATGCCTGCCTGCCTGCGTGTGTGGTGAAGTTATGTTCACTGACTGTACTGTACTGTACATTGCATGTGTACGGTAAAACACCATTAACAAGGTTCTTGATTGGTGAGACAGCCTTCACCTTTCTCTAACGAGATACCTCGATCTGCCTCACTTGTTACCCCTGGTCTTCTACTCCTGGCATACTGTATTCATGCTTTAATAATAAAAAAAATGTATTTGTATAGCACTTTTTAAGAATCGACAATACAGTCGACAATACAAGAATCGACAACACAAAAAAAACTACATACTGTATAAAGTGAAGAATAACAACACATCACATCAAAATAACAAACAAGTCAAAGAAAAATAATAGTGTGGATATAGTTAGTATAGTTTATCCACAACATTGATTAACATAACATTACATCGTACATCGTACAAAGCCAACTCGAGTTGTGACAAATCATGACAACAAACACAATATTCTGGACCAAACAAATAATTACAAAGAAGAAAAACAACAAAAAATGTTGTAACCTGCCGTTTTCTTCTTCTTTCTAATTATTTGTTCAGCCCGAAAAATTGTGTTTGTTGTCATGATTTGTCACGACAAGAGTTTGCTTTAAAAGGTCTTTAAATAAATACTTTTTGAAATGAAAGGAAAATTAACGGAGAATCATTTCCTGGGCCCTGGTAGGGGGCGGGACTGCGACGCTCTATAGGCACGGCCTAGTCCTGATTACAATAGTACATTTGTGACGGCATTTTTAGCTGAATGAGTGTTTTTCGTGCAAAACTAATGCTTGCAATGAATTCAGAATCATGAAAAACCCCTAGTTTGACCCATCCCATGCTACTTAAAGCATAACATTTTCCAAAATAAATAAAATGTTGCCTTATATTGGATGTTAATGGTGCCCCAGCTTATTATGCTAATTATGAAACTTTCCCAACATATGCAAGTTAGCATCCGGCAGTTTCTAAATGCTAGGGACCCATACTCAACATTTCTAACATAAAACTTTAGGGTGGTCAGAATGTCTGGGCTCACAATGGGGCTCTATGGGCTGGCAAGTAGTAGACTATACTTGTAGAGAAAACACAATAATTTGCACAATTAACTGTATTTACCAGGGACTATGATGAGCTATGCATGGTACAATACAAACAGTGAGTTAATGCATTGAACAACCTTCCTTCCATTTTTTGAGCCAAGGAAGAAACTAAGCCTTTGCGGCGTGTTTATCAGCTTGCCCGGGATTGCTTGGGTTATTGCGCTGACAACATGATGTCGCTTTGTTACATGTTGATCAGTGTTTCAGCTTCCAGGCAGTATCCATCACTGACCAGATTATTGTGTGCATGAAAAATTATTTCTTTCCCTTTTCCCTCTCCGCCTCTCTCGTGTTGATATTTGGCCCATATTTGGTCATAACCAATTTGCACTTACACTTCCAGGGATCTCAACAGAAACCATATATATATATATATATAGGTATAATATGCATGACCATCTGATTTCTAACAACTAGTCCAACAGATTCAACAACCACTTCACTCATCTGGTTTCATCTTGCATCATCTGCTTCCCATCTGCCAATCTGCCAGTCCTTCAGGGACTTTTAACAGACAGATGTCCGGCTCAACTCCCCCAACCACACCAGTCGAGGCTGTTGGGGCAGAGGGCTGTCTTCCAGGATACAAGCCATTCAAACCAGAGGTCCATGGCCTGGAGAGTGGATTCCGGCTCACAGCCTTCTCCGGTCTGATAGGATGAGGGTGTAAGGTCCCCCAGGAGGCTCTGCTCAAACTCCTGGAGGGACTGGAGCCCGGCTCCGCCACCGTTGAAGGAGGGAAGCTGCCCGGGCCTCGACTAGGTATAGGAATGGACTCCTGCGTGATACCTCTACGACATGGTGGGCTCTCACTGGTCCAAACCACAGATTTCTTCTACCCTCTAGTGGAGGATCCCTACATGATGGGTAGGATTGCGTGCGCCAACGTCCTCAGTGATCTCTATGCCATGGGCATCACAGAATGTGACAACATGCTGATGCTGCTCAGCGTCAGCCAGAAGATGACTGAGAAGGAGCGCGAGCGTGTGATGCTGTTGATGATGCAAGGATTCCGTGATGCCGCAGAGGAGGGTGGAACTTCAGTGACGGGCGGCCAAACGGTGGTCAATCCCTGGATCATCATTGGAGGCGTGGCCTCAGTCGTCTGCCAGCCCAACGAGTTCATTATGCCAAACGGTGCAGTACCAGGTGATGTCTTGGTTCTGACCAAAGCTTTGGGGACACAGGTGGCTGTCAATGCTCACCAGTGGCTCGACAAGCCGGACAGGTGGAACAAGATAAAGTTGGTAGTCACCAAAGACGAGGTGAAAGAGGCCTACCAGGAAGCCATGTTCTCCATGGCAACACTAAATCGCACAGCGGCAAGCCTTATGCACAGGTTCCAGGCCCATGCGGCGACAGATGTGACAGGCTTTGGGTTGTTGGGCCACGCCAACAACTTGGCCGCACAGCAGCAGGATGAGGTGAGCTTTGTTATCCACAGCCTACCCATCATTGCCAAGATGGCTGCTGTCAGCGAAGCCTGCGGAAACCTGTTCAACCTGGTTCAGGGCACCACGGCCGAGACATCTGGCGGACTTCTGGTGTGTCTGCCCAGAGAGCAGGCAGAGAAGTTCTGTTCCGAGATGAAAGACTGTGGCTCCGGGTTCGGAGGACAGGGCTCAGTGGGCAGAGCATGGATCATCGGGATCGTAGAGAAAGGCGACCGGCATGCTCGCATAATCGACAAGCCCTGCATCATCGAGGTCCCGTCTCGCGGAAGCCGTGCAGCCAGTCAGGACGACAGCTTCACTAACCTTTCCCCCAGCCCCAATGTGTCTTCTTAGGTACTGCCATCCATATGACACACTGGTGTGTGTGCATTTGCAAATTATGAATGCACCTTTCTCTTGCTGTCAATCTCACCCCCCGTGTTCACAATGATCCAGTTGGACAGGGAGGTTTTTCAGCGTGACTGCGTGTTTGTGTGTCTATTAGTCGGTAGCAGCATGGTTACTGTGGTTACCGTCATGTGAGATCATGCGGGTCATCATGGTGCATGGTCATTCATGATAATAGGCACCGCTCACATGGGTGTGGTTTTGTTTGAGGAGCACTAGGCCCCCCAATGCCTGGCTTTTCATTGTGATGTCATGTGGCAGCCAAGTCTATGGACTCTGCGCATGCCCCAAAGGCGCCTCAAAAACAGCACCTGGTTCCACCCATTTGCGTCAGAGATAGAGTTGAGCAGCTTTCTCTGAGCCAACAGGTGGTGTCCAAAATGTTCTCTCTTTCAGCTCTCTGGCTGTCCAGGGCCAATCCCTGCCCTCCACCTGATTATGATGCTTTGCCTTTTAAACCCCAGCCAATGGGGGTAGATGGAGCTGATGTTTGCTTTTGGATGGAGGGGACTTGTGCACTGATGGCCAGAAGCTGTATATGTGTTGTAGATCCAGTCAATAAATCCTCAACCTGCAAAAAGAATAATAGAAAAAATAAATAAAAAAAGATGTGGCTCACAAGTTAGAAGTAATCACTTCTGGTTCCATCCCTGCATGGCTCCATCGACCTGTGTTAACTGGGTTAAGTGTCCCAGCGGTATGGTCTTCAGCATTTTAATACCAGGTCTGTGTCAGTGAAGTGAAAAGGCAGACATTACAGTATGTACACTGCCATTTCTTTGCTGGAGCATGTCTGTTGTGAGGGAAAACTATTTGACTGCTGAGATGGTCGTTTGCAGCTCACTCCGGAGATGGTGTAACTGTAGGCCTGCAGGATGACTGTGGGAAAAAGTCTCCTCCCTGGTACTGACTGTCAAGTGTTGTTAAGAAGGTTTCTGAATAACTGGTTTTCTACTATGAAAGACGGCACTTTGCAGATTTGGTCACAGACTCACCGCATCAGTGCATGCGTTCCACACCTAACTGTCCCTTGTATTTTTAGTGCCTTGCACAAATGCACCAATTATGGACAGCTGTTTGTGCGTCTGTGCGTCTCCTACGGGGCCCCATTTGGCAACCTCTTGTGGTGCACTTGCAGGTGTGTGTAGAGACAACATATAAATGTGTGTGGGGAGGAATTAACTGCATGCCATAATAACAAAAATCACACCCGTGTGAAGTGAGGGGCGCTCTTATCATCTTACATCAATTACAACATAACGTTTGTTTTAGTCCTCAAAACAAACGTAACATTTATCTTTAGGGTGTTCTTAAACAAGCATCGTTGAAAGACAAACATTAAAGCTGTAGCTAGCGGCCCTCAAAAATTGGGGAGAAATGATTGGCTACACTAAATGTATAGGAAACAAATCACACTTGTGTGAAGTGAGGGGCGTTCTTATAATCATACATCATCACATTCTGTGCTCGGCCGATCAAATCACCACAAATGTGGAACACACAAACCAGACAATTGGACTTGAGTCATAGTGACTCGACTCGATTCTGACTCGAGTCGCATATTTGACGACTTGGGACTCGACTCGGACTTTGAATGTAAAGACTTGCGACTCGACTCGGACTTGGAAGGTAAAAGACCAACGAGACTTGAGACTTCACTCCGACTTGCTAGCCAATGACTCCCGACTCGACTCGACTCGAGACAAGATGACTTGTGACTTGTTTTGTTTCCGAGCATATGGTATTTGAATACGGCGTTGGTGTGCAGCGCAACTCCACTCGCACACTAAGGCAAAACCTTTATTTTCACCACACAGCTGCAGTAGATTGAAAAGTTGCTTCCTACCTTTGAGTTAGTGTTGCTGAAAGACACCCAGATCCAATTGTATATTCCATATTTCCATATGTACTAAGTGTGAAGTTGTGTCTGTAAACACAGAGTTGTGTCAACACGGAGGCACACATGCAGTGACAGTTGTGAGCATGCGCAGATTGCACTACCTCTGTTCCAGCGTACAGGGACAAAACGGCCATTAGGGGGAGCCATAGTACAGTGAAATACAGTGGGGAATATAGATTGATTCATTGATTGAATACTTTATTGGCAGAAATGTAATCGGTATAGGGTACAGTCAAACACTGATCAAAAAGGGATCACTGAAAAAAGTCCTTGCTGTCTTGTTTCCATTCGGTCCTGGGTAATCAATTCATAATCATGACAAGTCACATGACAAATAACAAAATTCAAATTCTAGACTTGACACAACCTTGTGACTCGACTTGTGACTCGGCTTGACTTGCCCACAACAGAAAGACTTGGGACTCGACTTGGACTTGGGACCAATTATGACTTGGGACTCGACTTGGGACTCGGATCTGAGGGTTGGATTGACTTGGGACTCGACTTGGACTTGGGACTCGACTTGGGACTCGGACCTGAGGATTTGGACTGACTTGGGACTCGACTTGGACTTGGGACTCGACTTGGACTCGGACCGGAGCGACTTGAACAATTGTCTGACACAAACACACAAGGGGTTAACTGGGGACAGGGAGGAACTCCTTATATGGTCAGCACACTCAATAGTAGGGAGGATTATCACAACAAAACAAAAAAAGTGAATTAAGTGAAATCACTGAATATACCTTTAAACAAATGTTTTAATAGTGTGAAGCCTGATTTATACTTTGTCCTACGAAGGTGTCGCTTGCCGAAACTACCAGATCTACCATCTCATAATACTACCATCTCATAATACGTTGTGAGCTTGTTGATGCATCACTCTTGTTGATGCATCACTATTCACTCATGGCCATGTCGATGTCATTACCATAGCAACCAATGCATATACTGTAGGTCGAGATACACAAATCCAATCTGATTGGAGTAATGTCGCTATTACCATGTGCAGTGTAGCACTTTGCAAAAGGAGTGATCATCATCCATTAAATTAAACATTTTTAATTGAATCATAATCAATTGATTTCGTGTCATGCTTTGTTGTGTTTACTCTATACTGTTTAGCTTTAGATTGTTTTTCTGTCTCCATCAATTGCACATACAGTAGTATACCGACATCACTGTAAAAGAGGGCTTGCCCTCAGTGATCTTGGGAATAAATAAAGGTTGAATGAATGTGTGGGTGTAGCACTTGCCTGTTCTCAAAGAAACTGAAGGCTCTGACAATGGAGCCAGTTTGGTGTGTAGTTGCTTATTTTGGACTTGCTGTGTGTGTGTGTGTGTGTGTGTGTGTGTGTGTGTGTGTGTGTGTGTGTGTGTGTGTGTGTGTGTGTGTGTGTGTGTGTGTGTGTGCGTGCGTGCGTGCGTGTGCGCGCGCGTTGGAGTCAGGGCACCGTTAAGCAGCTGCAGGGGTCAATAGGTTCTACTCGGACAGGTGTCAATATACTGTAGGTCATAGACAGACAGACACAAACACACACAAAGTCACTTAAGGGAGCCAAAAAACAATGACAAACGGTTTAGCAGCTCTTTATTAGACATAAGTAACAAAGTATTAAAACAAGACAACGTGACCTAAACAGTACTAGGATGGATAAGTAGTGGGTAAATGTAGTAGCAGGGGTTTATGTGCAAAGGTGCAATAAAGTGGGTCAACGCTGCCACCTAGAGGTCATTCTTACTCTTTTCAGGTTACAGCTCTTGTTTAGGAGCTATTTTCCCTCCCCAGCCTTTTGTTCAAATGTTGTATTGATTAATAAATGTTATTTTGTTGGGCTTAGTAACCATAGAACACAAAACATATCATTAGCATCTATATTTTCTGCAATAATAACTAGAATACTGTGGTATAGCTTTGGAATTGCTTTTACAGCATACATTTTACTACTACTGTTGTAGGCAACTAGGCATGATGACACAATGGCCACATCGACACCTGTTGGTAATTGATGAGAACATACTGTAAACAAGAACCCCTGCATTATAAAATGTCTGGTAGAACTAGGCCTTTAGGTCATTAAAAACATGTAATATTAGTCTATTTGAGCAATGTCAACAGATCATCATCTCATCTGTGGCCATAATCGCTGCTGCTTTTCAGTAAGCTAACATCCTCAGCCGACGACCAGTTCAAACAAAGTGGGAATGTGTATAGAATGTATTCAAATATTTAGAAAATAGCAGATCTACAAGCTCACACAACATATCACATTGTGACGCATTGTGAGGTTGCTGCTTTCTAGGTTTGGTTTAGACTGTTGAATATGAATACCTACTGTAAGAACACAGACGACGAGCTTGACAAACAAAATTGCAGCTCAGATATGACAAATGCTAGCATGTTAATTTTACCCAGACAATTATATTTTGTAATTTTCAAAATGTTTCTGATGTCTAAGGTGGGCGTGTCTTTCAGTACCTTCATGATGCTCAGTGACATAGAAGTTAGGTTTGTTTCCTTACCCAGGTAAAATGCAGCCACACCGTAGTTTATTCCCAAAAGAAGGTTACAGCATGGGAAATGGCATGACACACGCAGCAAACAAATAGGGCACGTTGGTGTGCAGCTCCACCATGCCCTCTCACTGATCTAACACTGAGTGGGTGTGTGCTTCCTGGCAGCCTTTTATAGGCAGCTGAAACAATCAGTGCAGACTCTACCATATTACCGGTCAAACATGCAACACTTCTGAACCCCACATAACCCACATCACATGAGCCTATACATCTATATCACTATGTATAGGCTAAAGTAAATATCAATTATGCCCACTATTGCAAGATAAACCACATATCCCATTATCATTACCAGCTCCAATAACTCAAACACCCCCTGGCCATTTCACTGTGGTCCAGTCAAGACCAATATATGGTGCTCTGGTAGCCTGGGGACTCTTTTGCCCGAACACACTGGAACAGACAGAACAGAAGCAGTAAGTATTCAATTACCCATAACACAGTCTCATATTATATATTGTACTTATTGCCCCGACACATATTGCATTCTTAACTATATTGCACTTGCCCATCATGACCAAACATCCCTCTGTTTCCCCAGGTGATACTGTCCAATGCTGAGTGGCCATCCTGCCGGATAGGAAACAACTCCCATGTTCATAATACTTTCAATAAACCAGTTCAACTCATGACTTTTCCTTTGTGTGCAAAGGACATATGCTGTGCAAATATAAATACTTTAATCAAACACTGGTACAATATGTGTGCAAAATAAGCATAAATGTGCCATAAATAAGTAACGGAGGACCACTTCGTTACAGGTGTTCAGGTGAATTTCACCCGAAGAATCCCATACACTCACAATGGCTTTATTTTCCTTTTTTTTAACTGGACCATTCTCACATGTCCCAGGAATGCATGGGTGGACCAAAAGAGAAGTTCCCAGCTCCATTATTATTCTTTTTTCGGATAAAGAAATAAATAAACCCACATTTTACGGATTTTGCCACCCTATGTTAGGGCCTCCCCATGATATCTATTTTTTGTTTACTTCAATATATTTTGATGAGAAATGTTTTTATGGAATATATTACATTAGGTCAAATATAGGCCTACCCGTGTTTAGTGATCGTTTGACAAAAGTTAAGTTTAGTGTTCTAGGGTTAAACGCAATTAACTTGCCATTTCATTACATCAAACAGCAGTCTCTGATTTTGGTGAACTGCTATACTAATATGGGCTCATCTTCCTATGACTCAATTAAATATTGCCCAACTTGCCCCTTTGCTTTTTCCATGGACAAAAGTGATACCTGTGTATAGTATACCTGTATGCGTCGCTGCCATGAAATGCACCTACGATAGTCGACCTCTACACATTCAGCCAGCTGGCATAATATGTAGGCTATGCATTTCAGGGCTACTATTATGTAGAGACAAATAAGACAAGTTACAAATAAACACTAGTGTCCATCACAGACACTAGGCCAAAGTTTTTTGTAGGTCATTCATTCTAGTCTCTGGCTGTGGCAATTTGAAACAACAAACCTAGTTCTGAGTTTGTTTTTGTGACCTTACTGAATAAATGAATATTCAATGACTAACTTAATATTGTTATTGTAAGACTCTTGCATCTACACAACTACATTGAGCCACTTAAGACACAACTTCAGTGAGCCACTTAGACTCCACCAACTTTTCATGAGTTGAAAATATGTATTAGTTCTTTGATCTTTCACTGCACCAGTTCAGAATCTTCAGATACAAACTACAGTGAAGAAAGGGAAAAATAAACAATAAACTAAAACAAAATTTGTATTAAGGCTACTTCGGTGAACTTGAGAACCTCCTGTCCAATGAGAATCAGGTCATTGGTAGCCTCGGAAACCGTCTTCCTAAAGTAGAACCAGCACCAGATTACAAACTGCCTCTAGACCAGGCAGCAAGCTCGCCTGTAATAAACAATATAACTGTAAATGTGTAAGAAAACCAGACATTGTTTTGAGGGTGTAATCTAGCTCTTCTCTCTTCTTCTCTTCTTGGTCTTATAGTCAGACAGGACACCCCATAGGCTGGT
Source organism: Protomyctophum bolini (assembly GCF_963924005.1). NCBI lineage: Eukaryota > Metazoa > Chordata > Actinopteri > Myctophiformes > Myctophidae > Protomyctophum > Protomyctophum bolini. The sequence goes on along the minus strand of NC_137874.1, from coordinate 22,146,477 downwards.
GGAGGATGGTCCCTTACTCAGTTACCCTAGCTGCCTGCTATGCTGCATGCATCATTCATTTAATAGCAGAAAGCAAGGAAATAAGATTGAAACATTGATAGACAGTGGACCCTTAGCTTTCTTCTCAAAACAATTTGTGGGCAGTGGTCTTTTTTAATGTAAGCAGTATAGGACACAAATACAGAATGTCCCTCTGTAGTAGTGTAGTGAAACTATGCATCTTAAAATGGTTGTTTTAGGCAGAGCTGATCAAACGTGTTCAGGGAGTTGTAAACATTTTCTGAAGATAAAACAGGGTTTATGGTTGGCCAAAAGCACCAGCATGTGGTCCATCAATTCGTCTGGTTTAGCCTCACTGAGTCCAGGCAGAGAGTATTTGTCACGCATGCTTGGACTCAGTTAACAAAAACATCTCCCAGAGATAAGCCAAGGGAGATTTCTCATGTTGCTCAGTGTGTGCCTGGCCAGCTTCCTATATTAAATGATTGTGTTGGTTAATTATGTTTTCTGTGGGGCTACACTTTGGTTTGCCAAATCTCACTGAAATATGTGAATGGGGATGAAAACCACTTAAACCCTATATTCTTTGATGACCGGAGTCCCCCGGGGCTCCATACTACTGTAGATCTGCAGATCAGCAGATCTTACAGAAGCTTAGAAGGCTTTGCGAATCGCGATGCGTTGTGAGATTGTAGATCTGTTACATCCGCTAAATGTTCACGCAAAGAATATAGGGACGCTATGGTTCATGTGGTTAAAGCAAAATGGTTCATTCTAATCAGATGCAAGGAAACTATCAATGGGGATGGAGGCTGCAGGGCAGGGAAGGAAAGAATGGAAATGGCACGATAGTGGGTTGTGATCGTGCCTTGGGACCTACTGACTGATGTTGTGGATGCTGTGCAAATAATTGATTTTTTTTAGCAGTTTGCTTTCAGGCTGTGCTATTGGTGTGTGTGTGTGTGTGTGTGTGTGTGTGTGGTCATCTGAATAACAGATAACGAGGATCAAATAGATGCTGACAAGCATCCAGATCCTGGTAAATATTGAATAGAGACAACATGTCTTTGGAAGATAGGGAAATATTTCCATTTCCATAATTTGAGCATTCAGGTTGTCAGGCCGAGGGCAAAGTCTAATCCTGGATTGTTCAAATACCAACACTAGAACTTGTGAGGTTAATTGATCTTGCTTTCTCACAAATGCTCGTATGCAATCGCACAAATGTGTATATAAAATGATGCCTCATCATAGCTTGGATCCAATTTTATTTCCTGTCAGCTACTGATATTTACAAACACTGAAACAGAAGAATGGGCAGAAAATGTAAGTGAATATGACTGCCTAACTCAAATAAATGTATACTTTGTAATAAACTCTCTTACAACTTTAATTTAACACAAACCTACTGTATCAGTTGACCCAGATTGTCAAGCACACAATGCGTTACACACTATTTTGGCCGAAATGTTAGGGTTCATGTGGTTGGGGCATGTAGGCTCATAAGTTGCCTGACAGCACACCTCGGGTTTGAGTCCTGTTCCTGGCGGTCTTTCTTTGCTGCATCTCTCTCCCCCTGTTTCCAGTCCATCTCTACGCATTGGAGAGGTTATTTGAGGTGATTTGAGAGGTTATAAGACAGGGTTCTAGCCTTTAAGTCATTAAATAAAGGGTGAGTGTTTGAAGCTCCTTGATGTAATGATCCCTGGCAACTTAGTGTTCAAAGTAAATTAGCCTGGTGGGGCGGGGGAGGGGGGGGCTTTTCTGCCACTGAGAACAGAGGAATCAGCCAGCTATGTTTAATAGAATTTTCACCAGTGCTCAACTAGTCTCTCAAATGAGTTATCTAAGATAATGGCTCCAAGGGTTCATTACCCCCTTTTCAAATTACATTTCTCTTTCTCCTCAAGGCAGATGGGAGTCATTACAGATTTCTCTCTCTCTCTGAATGGAGAAAGGGACATAATGAAAGGAAAATGAGTCCAATTCATCTTAAAGCTTTATTTTGTTGAAGCATTCGCCTACTAATTCACCTCACAAAAAGGAAAAGGATAGACATTTAATGTGGCATTCATTTGTTTGTTATTGTATTTCACCGTTAATTTAATTATATTTTGTTATTACAAAGGTTGTACTATAGGTACAATAAGTCGCAAGTTATTTATGTCAACCGCAAACATCAGGTAGAAATAGTGGTTCGGTTGCAAGGCTCATTGAGCTTCAATAAACATTGAACAGAAATGGAAAATATAATTCCCATGTGGATAATCCAAGACTATTGTTTCGCTGGATATGAGTATTTCCAAGGTGTTTCTCGGTTAATATCAGAAGTAAACGGAATAAACGTGGACAAATCTCAGACAGCATGGTCTGGAAGGAACCACTGCAAATTAACTGTATTTGTATAGCACATTTACAGAGCAATAAAGACCAAAAGAAAAGCAAAATCATAAAACTAAAAGAAAAAAGAAAAAAAGAAAAGAAAAAAAAAGGCAGTGAATCAGGCAAAACAGTGAGGACATGAATAACAACACAGAGAATTAAACATCAACTAAAAGCTAGAGTGAAGAATTCTAGGTCTAAAAAGGCTGCCTGTCTTAGGTGTAATGGGAGTTAATTCCAGAATGCTGCTTCACCATGTTTTTTGTCATTGTATAGGCACTTCGAGCAGGTCAGCTGGCTAGCGCCCCTCAAAAATGTAATGAACCTAAAACTGGAGTATTATGTTCTCTCATCTTACAGTTGCACTCTGACACATGATTAATGTGTGCATTAAAATTTAACTCATCAATCAATAATAACCCCCAGGTTCTTTACTGTAGTGTTACTTTCTACAGTCAGGTTACAGAGTCTACTTATTATTGTGATCGGTAAGTTCTCCCAACAGCATATACACAGAGAACAATAAAGGACCAAGAATTGAGCCCTGTGGAATACCCGAACCGATGTTGTGTTTGTCTGAATAAAGGTCAGCTAGATTAACAAGGCCGTACTTGACAAACCTATCCAGTACTCCTCCAGTACACATTAAAACATTGAAGTCAAGAGAAATGTGTGCATTCTACGTCTGTGTGTGTATCCTATTGTATTTTGTTTGTTTTTTCATTCCGGTATATTTTTACTGTGAATAGTGTGGACTGTGGAATGTGTTTTGCTCAGATTTCAAAGACTTGAGTCAGTTGGGTCATGATCTCATACTTGCTGGCATTATTACAGTGAAAGTGCGGGCAGCGCGGGGTGCACATTCATCTGGACTCCCTTCTAAACAGCAAGAGGCAGTTACATAGAGGGTGAAGGTTATGCGAAATAAGCTATTAGCCTGAAGGATAGAGATGTGGGATTTAGCTCGTTTAAATGCATCACCTGCGGGGAAAGTGTAGTTATTGGGAGTGGATGAAAGTAATGCTGTCTTTCACCTCCTCTCACCTCCTTCCTCAAGTGCATTTTGTACTGTACTGACTGAGCTAGACACTTGAACTCCTACTGTTGTGATTGAACTGCTCATGTGAATACAATATTAGACTATGCCACGATGAAACATAGTGGTGTTGTGTTGTGTGACACTGGGTGTAAAGGTGTGTTGCTGTGATAACAATACTTCTGCTTCTCCCTGCTGTCTTTGTTTTGATATTGCCTATAGTACATTATTTCTATTTGCCTATAGTACAATCTTTCTCCATTCTCCTAAAACCTACCAACACTGGAGAACACCCAGGGAAACTATTCTGGTAGAGATAGAGAATTTCGTAGAGAATACAGTTCATTTAGTAAAATGCAGCAGTTATCTAACAACTATTGTTTACCTACATAGATAGTATATATTAATTTATTACACTTCATAACCAAGTCTGTGAATATAAAGTCATGTAATAAATAATTGGCATCAACAATATAATTGGCTAACTACAGTATATGGATAAATAAAGGGAGGACTTCTTAACTAGCTACTCGTGTAGCTAATTAGACTCATGTCTAATTCCAGCCAGTGTTCACTAGGTAGGCTTACCTGTAATTGTGGATGTTATCTGCTTATGAAATAGGTTGCCATTGGACTTACAGTCAGACTACTACTAAATCAAAATAAGAGTTCATGATGCAGTTCATGATTGCTGTCCAATTAAAGCTCTCAGTTCCAAAATGTATTTTAGCTCTCTTGCAGTCATGGAAGAGGAATTGTGCCACATATATGAGAGACTTACTTAGTCCTCTTGCACTTCAGGGCGCGTAAAGCCAACCAAAGCCACTAGGTCTCTCCATCTGGGTCTGTTGTGGGCAAGGTGTTGAGCTTGTGCCAAAGTCACGTTACATGCTCTATGGTCCTGGGCTATTACATCCATTCAGCGGGTGCAGGGGACGCCTCTAGGTCGCCTCTAGGTCCCCAGCCGGCTTGCTGGGGATTGAAGTCCAGGATGGTGCGTGTTGGTTGTTCCCCCGGCAGGCAAATGACGTGGCCATACCAGTGCACTCGCCGCATTGCTGCGAGACGGGATGCTGGGAGCTGTTGGGTTAGCTCTCTTAAAGTTTGGTTTGTAACATGCTGGCTCCACGTGATGCCTTCAATCCTCCTGAGGGCTCTGGAGTCAAAGCCGTCAAGCCTGGCCGCAAGAGTGTTATTCAGCGGTCTACCTCTGTTTTGAGGTCACCGATGTTGCACACTGTCGAGCCAAGATATTTAAAAGGTGGGGACAAAGTGGACAGGGGTGCCATCAAATAGGAAGGGTGGTGGGTCTGGTCCATCGCTACATGCATAAGCTCTGTCTTGGATCAGCTTATCTTCAGGCCGAGCTTTATGGTCTCCTCTGTCACGATAGCAGAATGTCTGAACCCAAAATGCAGAGCCACAAGCAAAGTAGTTTCAAGGGCAGCTTAGCTTACAATCAAAAATAGGAAAGCAAGCATCTACTCAGGGAAGCCCAAAGTCCAAACATTTCAAAAGTACAAAACAAAACATCCAAAAGGCAAAACTAAACAAGACTAAATCCAAAACAAAGCACAAGGCAAACACAGGAAGTCCAGAAATGCAAAAACCTTTAAGGAGAATGAGGATTTCCAGGTACAGCGGAACACCAAGATGAGCACCGGACAAAGATTTATGTACTGACTGTTTGTGTGTGCAATGAGTCCAGTATTTATAGCAAGCAGGTAAATGGCAAAGGGTTCACAGGTGTGTAATGGGAAGCACTGCAGGGCTGATGAGAGTTGGAGACAGACAGGCGTGTGATGGAATGGAATGAGGGAGTGGCCAGGGAGGAGATGGTCTGTGGAGTGACAGATCATGACACACACACTCACGCACGCACGCACGCACGCACACACACACACACACACACACACACACACACACACACACACACACACACACACACACACACACACACACACACACCCATATACACACACACACACACACACACACACACACACACACACACACACACACACACACACACACACACACACACACACACAATTAAATTCAAATGGCTTTATTGGCATGAGAAAACATACATTTACATTGCCAAAGCACAATACAACAATACAATCAAAACAAAATGTATAGTAGGCTACATGTCAGAATTTACAATACATCTACTATTTCTATGTAGGTACCGTACCAAGATCACTCGATGCAGAATACGTGCACAATGATTAATTGATTACCGGTAGTATTTAGGTTGGTTGTGCAATGTGTTCCATTTGATACACACTATGGTCTCTGGCGACCTCTTGTGGCGATTTAAGGGAAGGGCAGTGGAAGGAGGAGGGGAGGAATATGGTTCATTGATCAATGATCATAAAATGGAATGTGGAAAATACTTTTACTACGAAAGCAAAGTTGAAGCTATCTTGAAAGAAATGTACTATAATAACCATTGCTTTCAGTCATACCTGGTGATGATGGATTGAAAAGGGTTTCACTTCCGTAAACTATTATATGTTGAAAATAGTTTAATTTAAATGTACATGTTTTGCATGAATGTGATGCATGATCACAAACCCAAATAGGCATGACGCATGGCATGATTGATGATAATCATTCATTACAAATGACAAATTCTACAGCACGCCTCTTTAACAAGACTTAATCCCACCACCATGATCAGATCGTCTCGTCATCCAATAGCAAAAAACAACAACCCTGTCGTGGTGAGGAAGTGCGTTCTCATTGGCGGCGACCAGTATAACGCAGAGAGGACGTACGTGTCCATTGGTTGAGAGGTATAGAAGACGCCTGGCGCGGGGAGGCGTTACGCGCTATGGTATTGGTTACATGTTGTCGGTCGGTCGCCCTGTGTGCCTTTTATTCATCATTACATTAACGATTCAGCCTTTAAGCTTCAATCTGCGCAGGTACAGTGAAATACAATTATATAAGATATATCATTATAATACCACAGCACAGTTTTACGTTATGATGTTTAATGATCTTACTTAATGTCAAGGGTATATCTGATGATCACGACAGTCACTAATGAGTAATGACAACACAATTGGTGGTTATTGTATAACACTGGAAGGAATACGACATGTCACATGCCTTTGTTAATGTAGTGTAGTTGATAGCCTCAGTAACATGCATATGGTATTAAATATATTTTGACTGCATTGGTCTGGAATTCGGGTTACTCCACTGTAGGCTACAGATTAATAATTTAACTTGTGTGCATTAATTGGTTGCATTTTGTCAGATTTAGAAGTTGATAAATGAAGGACCCTTTACTGTGTATGCAAAATCAATTGATGTAAATATCAAACTACCTGATAATGCACTTTGTTGCCTTTTCATTAGCTCCTATGTTGGAAAATGTTGACTGTAACTTGCATGTTTGTTGACATATGGCTTGGTTTATAATATGGTCTATTTGACATGTCACATTTAGGCTAATAATTTGGTTTTATTTTTCACATTTAAATCAGCTTTGCACTGAATGAGAACAACTGAATTGCAGTGCAAGTACATAGCTTACTTAAATCACATGAATCACAAGCACATCAAAATAAGAAAGTATGTATACATTTAAGTGTCCATTAAGCAGTCTGACTAATAATGCGTGTACAGGACTCTTTCTGTTCTTCTGCATTTGTGTATTGTCATATAACATTCATATTGCATTTCTCCAGTGCTTACAGTTGTGACAGTGAGCACACACCAGCAGCTGTCAACACTAATATTGCTTGTTTGACAACCTTTGGCTGATCTTAAAGGGGTATTTCACTTTAGAACATTGCTGGGGACTGGTCCTTTTCTGGTAATTTGAGTGCACCTCAGACGGTTTTTAATTGACTTGAATCAATATTTTGATATTTGATTTTCATCCGATCAGTTACGCCCCCTCCTGACAGGAATAAACCTATTGAACTTCAAACTCCTTGTACTCATTAAAAGGACACATCCCTGGTTCTTGTGACTGCTTTCTTTATTATTATTATTATTATAGTTTTATGTTTTATTTTTTTTAAATAAAAAACACGGTTATTCTAAAAAAGAAAATTGGTGCAACTCTTTCCATTTTCCAATAGGATTTGCTGTAAATATACATATAAACATAATACATTATAAGTAACTGTCTTGGCTACAGTAGCTGCCAGGATAGCTTGCAGACTATTGCAAAGCCTACTGTGTCGAGATGAAGAGCACATTTTGTGTGTGCTCTGTAATTATACGTTACTTGACACATCCAATGAAGCTGCAATGGAATTACACATCAGAAAAAGCACATGTCCAATCCACACCAATGGGTCGCTAGACCCGAAACCCAGATGACCTTGGGATACATTACTGAGGATACGTTCCAAGTGCATCCATGCAATGTTTTTTAGTTCTTAGTTCTATTTATAGTGACACACAGGAATAGACTATGTGACAACCAGGTATAGTCTGGAATGTAGAGCAGTGTGGGTTGGCGCCCCAGACTGTGTCTTCCGTGAGGAGGAGGCCCAACGGCCCACGGTAAGGCCTTTAGGAGGGCGAGTCAAGCCGCAAGCAGAGCCTGCAGCAGCACCGTTTCCCTGCCGGTGGGGCTCAATAATCTGCCGCTCCTGAATGAAGTGTCTGGTGCTGGGAGGTCCTGGGCCTGGTGAGAGCAGGAGTAGACCTGGTGAGACGTAGCAGGGGCCCGGAAAGGAGTCAACCCACAGAGCCTAGTCCTTCCACGTGCCAGACCTCCCAGTCCCGGCAGAGTAGTTCGGGAGCAGCGGACTGTGTGGCCATGTCTTTCCCTAATGGGACTGATCGTGGGTCACCTGAGTGAGGGGTATGATGTTGCGAGACCCAAAACCCTGATGACCATGGGATACATCACTGAGGATACGTCCCTGGTGCATCCATGCAATGTTTTTATAGTTCTTGCAACCAAACGGTTGGGAGTAGACATATGCAGACGCATGTAGTTGCAAGCAACCATTCAATTGAATCACTTGGGTCGACTTGCGTCGACATGCCGATGTGCAACAGGTAACATCACACCACTGGGACGAACGCTAAAACTGCTTTGTTGCGTCTCTACCCATTGGTGTGGTTTTGGCTTAAGAGGGCAGTTGTAATAATGTCTGTTGCTTCTAAGTTGTACTGACTCGTGAACCTGTTCTGCTGTTCATTTGTCTCTGTCCTATCCATTCCAGATTCAGCCATGGATCTTGTGCTGGATGTTGCTGACTATTACGTACTCACCCCATACGTGTACCCAGCATCATGGCCCGAGGAAGGGGCACTGCGGCAGATCATCAGCCTGTTGGTGGTGACCAACCTGGGCGCTGCCATCCTCTACCTGGGCCTGGGGGCAATCAGCTACTACTTCATCTTCGACCACAATCTCAAGAAACACCCACAGTTTCTAGAGGTAATAACATCTTACGTGAAAATGACAGCCGAATACCATCGTCTATATACCGTGATATATCTGTATTATGTGTATTGTCTCAGAACCAGGTACAGAGGGAGATCAGATATGCAATGACATCTCTGCCGTGGATCAGCATTCCTACAGTGGCCTTGTTTTTCTATGAGGTCAGGGGATACAGCAAGCTCTACAACAACGTCAGCGACTCTCCACTGGGTAAGAGAAGCTTCCCCTCACCAGCAGGCTATTCATGGTCTATATATATTCGTACTGTTGTTGGCTGGTCCTAAACCTTGATGGCACCCACTTTTCATTATTAAAACATAAATGTCAGCACAACAACATTGCTCCTCAGTTTTGTGACCTGATGAAGGCCAACTGTGGCCAAAACATTGTGTACCGTGTAAAATGATGTGTTTTAAAGAAACACAGGAGCAATGCTCTTGTGCTGACTTTTATTTTTTTAAACTGTCATTTCACTAGTTGGAATAAACACACCATTGTGGAAAGGTTTAAAGGTTTTATTGAATGAGAGAATGAAGTGATGAGGAGAAGAGTGATGATGAGGAGGAGAGCGAGGCGTGGGTTCCGGGGGGGGTCGCCGACCCTGAAGTCTTTGGGGAGGGGGTCGTGTGGCGGTCATCCCGCGGTACACGTGGGGGCGTGACCGCGTGTCGGTCAGCCCGCGGTACGCTTGGAGCCGTGATCCCCCGTGGGAACTGAGGAGAGATGGAGGAGATGGAGCGGTGGAGATGCTGCTGGTCTTGAGGTGGTGATGGGGATGGTGGCGGGATACGTAAAGCATAGAGGATGCTGGGTTGTATTGGGCGGGTATAAGTAGGCTCAGGTTGATTGTCATGGAGGGCGGAGGATGGCGTGAAGGTATGGTCATGGTGTGTTTCTCCGCCTCCTGAACATCAGTTGTTCCAACTCCATTTCACTAGTTGGAATAAACACACCATTGTGGAAAGGTTTAAAGGTTTTATTGAATGAGAGAATGAAGTGATGAGGAGAAGAATGATGATGAGGAGGAGAGCGAGGCGTGGGTTCCGGGGGGGGTCGCCGACCCTGAAGTCTTTGGGGAGGGGGTCGTGTGGCGGTCATCCCGCGGTACACGTGGGGGCGTGACCGCGTGTCGGTCAGCCCGCGGTACGCTTGGAGGCGTGATCCCCAAAAGGACTACGGGGGCGACCACTAGGCCAGGGAGTTGTGGGCCTGCTTGATGTCGTGGAGGGAGGAGCGGATGTAGGTCAGGTATGCCTGGGAAGACCATCTACCTAACAGGCGGACGGTGTGGTCCTGGAGGCCTCGGCTGGCAGCTGTGGAGGCGGCGCCGATGCGGAAGGAGTGGCCGGAAAAGTTTTCTGCAGGGTAGCCTGAGAGGGTGAGGATTTGGCGGAGGTGGAGGAGGAACCAGCCGCGGGTGGCGACGGTTCCGTGTTCGTCGGTGAAGAGGGGGTCCGGGGGGAGAGCGTGCTGGGATTGTCTGAGGCGGACGTGGTTGGCCAGGGATTCGAAGGGACTGGTGGGAGAGTTGAGGCGGAAGAGGTAGATGGGAATTGGGCGATGCTGGGAGGTCTTGCTTCGTTTCAGGGTGAAGACCAGTGTGTCGTGGTCGTGGGAGGTTATGTCGGAGAGGCAGGGGTGGATTGCAGGGTCGAAGTTCCGGTTGGCGGCTGTGAACTCCGAGCAGCGGAGGAAGCCGTAGAAGGCGAGGAGGAACATGGATTCGAGTGTGGAGTTGAGGGTTTGGTTGGCGTAGCCGGATCGGATGGTATGGATGCAGGGGGCCAGGATCTCTATGGTGAGGGGGAGGCGCCGAGGTGGGAGCCGTGGTTCGCAGCGCTGTAATCCTTTGAGTTGGAGAAGGATTTGGGGGTGCTGAGTGAATGGATGGGGTGAACCGGTTAGGAGTTTGGTGAAGAAGCTGATCCCGCAGAGGTAGACACGGATGGTGGAGGAACGGGTGGAGAGGGCAGAGGCGCTGTGGCTGATGTAAGCTGAGAGGGAAAGGAGGTCAAGGGAAGGGAAGGGTAGGTTGTAGCGGAGGTGGAAGGACTGGAAGTTGTTCCACGCTGTCCGGTAGGATGAGAGGGTGGAATCTGCTATGCTCAGCAGGATGGATTGCTGGGACTGGAGGATGAGGTGGTGGAGAGGATGCTCTACGGGAAGGTGATGTCGGAAAATGGAGGGACCGGGACCGGAAGGGGATCGGAGTGAGGGGCCAAGGTCTTGAATTTCTGGAAAAGAAAGCGAGAAAGGGAGTCAGCGATGGCGTTGTGGTGGCCGGGGACGTGGGCAGCGCGGAGGAGAAATTGGTGGGTGACTGAGAGCCAGGTTAGGCGGCGCAGGAGGGACATGACGGGGAGTGAGGAGCAGCGGCCTTTGTTGATGATGTGGACCACGGCCTGGTTGTCTGTGTGTATGAGAACGCTTTTGCTTGTCCATTCTGTGCCCCACAGGGCTGCGGCGACGACTATAGGGTAGAGTTCGTATAGGGTAGAAGATTGGGTGTGGTCGGGGTCGAGGAGGTGGAGTTCGCCAGGCCAGGGGGAGGAGAACCACCTTCCTGCGTAGTAGCCGCCGAAGCCTACTGAGGGGGCCGCGTCCGTGAAGAGTTGGAGGTCTTCGGGGGAGGAGACGAAGTCATTATAAAAGAAGGTGATGCCGTTCCAATTTGAGAGGAGGAGGTGCCAGAGGCGCAACTCCATCTGGCAGGGGGAGTCGAAGGTGACTTGGTGGTGAAGGGAAGGGACTGAGGTGGAGAGGTGGAGGAGGTTGGAGATGAAGGAGCGGCCTTGGGGGATGATGCGCATGGCGTAGTTGAGATGGCCGAGTAGGGAGAGGAGCTGTTGCTTGCTGCACTGGGGGAGGTCCATGTAGTTGGAGAGGAGGAGAGTGATGCGGTTGAGCTTGTCGGGGGGCAGGGAGGCTTGGAGTGAGACGGTGTCCAGAGTGATGCCTAGGAATTCAAGGGAGGTGGACGGGCCCTCGGTCTTCTCTAGGGCGAGGGGGACGCCGAGGTCGTTAAAAACGGAGGTGAGAGTGGTGAGGCCGGAAGCGGGGGGTGCGTGAGGGGGAGTGACGACAAGGAAGTCGTCGAGCAGGTGGGTGACGTAGGGGAGCTTGTAGTTGTTTAGGAGGATCCAGCAGAGGGCTTCGGCGAGGGTGTCAAACAGCTTTGGGCTGCTCCTGCAGCCGAAGGTGAGGCGGACGGCGAAATAGTAGGAGTCCTGCCAGAAAACCCCAAAAAGGTTCCAGCTGTCGGGGTGGAGGGGGAGGACTTTGAAAGCCGCGGTGACGTCGGCTTTGGCCAGCTGGGCGCCTTGGCCGGCGAGACGGATAAGGTTGATTGCGCCGTCGATGGTGGCGTACTGCATGGAGTATGGGGGGCTGGGGATGAGGCTGTTGATGCTGGGGGTGGGGGTGCCGTGGGGGGATGAGAGGTCGAGGATGATCCTCTTTTTTCCGGAGTATTTCCGGGTGGCGATGCCGAGGGGGCTGATGCGGTAGATGGGGAATGGTGGGGTGGAAAATGGGCCGATCATGAAACCGTTTTTGACTTCTTTTGTGAGCAGGGTGGTGACGGAGTCGGGGTCGGTGATGGCGGACTGGAGGTTTTGGCAGGTGTGGCTGTTGGTGGGGAGGGTGATGAGGCCGGGGGAGAAGCCGTAGTTTAAGCCTCCGAGGAGGAAGCAGGCGGTTGCGGGGTCTGGGTGGCGTGAGAGGGCGGCGGCCAGGGCTGGGATGTTGATGGGGGTGGAGAGGTGCCGGGACAGTCAGCTGGGTTTGGAAGGATTGGTGGGGTGTTGGGGGCAGGTGATGCGGGCATGGGCGCCCCCGCAGTGGGTGCAGACGTGGAGCATCTTACAAACGGCGGCGGCGCACCCTTTGCTGTTAAAGTTATTGCAAATTGCTTCCGTGCCGCAGTAAAGGACCGGGCGGCCCAACCTGTCGGTGGACTGGTTGGAAGCTGGGTATTGGGGGGGTCGTTGCGGGGGCGGGGCGGCGTTGATGGCGAGGAGGGAGGGAACGCTGAGAGCTGGTCTGGTGGTGGGTCTGCTGGTGGGTCTGGTGGTGGGTTTGGTGGTGGGTTTGGCGGCGGCGTGGACCTGCTGGCTGGCGGCTGAGTACTGGCTGGCGGCGGAGGTGCGTGGGGCGGCGTGGATGCACTGGCTGGCGGGGTGGGTGGGGTTGCCGCACAAGTTGCAGTTGATGGTGAGCCTTCCTGCGAAGATTCGGCAGTACATTTCGAGGTCCAGTTGGCCCCAGTAGGTGGCGGTATTGAGCTGGTTGAGCCTTGCTGCGGCGGTGGCGGAGAATTGGCGGTGGTACTCTAAGAAGAGTGAGCCGCCAAACCTTACTGCCAGGTCGAGGATGAGGGTGAGGTAGTCATCCAGCTCCTGGCGCCGGGCTGCGAAGGTGGAACAGATGACGTCTCTGTAGAGCGAAAATGCCAGGCCGAACTCGGCGACGGTGAGGATGGCGGAGCGTGAAGGGGTGGGGTTGCGGAGTTGGATGGCGAGGTCTCCGCATTCGATTATGCGCGACTCTGTGTTGGTGGTGGAGGGGCGGAGGAGGGTGGCTAGGTCAATGTCGTTACCTAGGAGGATCTGGTTCCGGAGGGTGGCGCCGATGATCTGGGGATTTCTTGCTGGGGCATTGGGCGGGACGACTGCTGGGGTTGCTGTGGAGAGAGAGAAGTTGGGAGGACGGGGGGGGAGAGGGTAGGAGGAGTCGGAAAGGACGCTGGGAGGAGTCAGCGTGGGGTGGTAGGTGGCCGGGAGGGGCGGGTAGGCGGGTGAGGCCTGTGGGAAGGCAGAAAAAGCCAGCGGGATGGTGGGCGGAGCCTGGGGAGGGTGGGCCGGGAGGGGAGGGTAGGCGGGTGAGGCCTGTGGGAAGGCAGAAAAAGCCAGCGGGAAGGTGGGCGGAGCCTCGGCGGGGGAAACCTGAGGGATGGTGGGCGGAGCCTGGGGAGGGTGGGCCGGGAGGGGAGGGTAGGCGGGTGAGGCCTGTGGGAAGGCAGAAAAAGCCAGCGGGAAGGTGGGCGGAGCCTGGGGAGGGGGGGCCGGGGAGGGCGGGTAGGCGGATGAAGCCTGTGGGAAGGCAGGAGAGGCCCGAGGGAGGTTGGGAGCCTCGGCGGAGGCCTGAATCAACGCAGCCACGAGAGCTGCGATGGATGGGGGGATGGGAGGAATTTGAGTGGGGGGAGGGGGGGGGGGGTTGGGGGAAGGTGTGGCCTGCGCGGAGGTCAGGAGGGAAAGGAGGGACGTGAGGATGTGGGGGGCGGGCACTGGGGGGGTTTCACTGATTGGAGGAATTGTGATGGCGGGGGGGAGGGAGTTTGAGCTTGTTGGAATTGCGCTGTTTGGGGAAGGTGGAAAGAAATGAGGTAGGAATGGAGGGGAGGGGGGAAGGGGGGGGGGGGGGAGTTAGAGGAAGCCAGCGTTGGGTGACCACACCATGTAACTTAATGCTTGGAAATCAATTACGATTAATTAATTCGAGCAGAAAGTAATCTGAATATAATGCAAGACGCCCAACGCGGGCAGTGTTGGGTAACTAACACTGCGTAACTCAATGCTTGTAAACTAACCAAGATCAATTAATTAAGCAGAAAGTAATCTGAATGTAATGCAAGACACCCAACACCGGGCAGTGTTGGGCAACCAACACCATAACTCAATGCTTGTAAATTGACCACGATTAATTAAAACAAGCGAAAAGTAATGCAATATAATGTAAATACCCAACACTGGAGGTGGGGGGGGGAGAGAGGTTGAGACGGCACGGGACCGCTTGGACCGGCGGGTGACGTCATGGGTGGCGGCCGCGCTGGGAGCGCGCCTCGTGACGTCATCGGTGGGCGGGTTTGGGAAAGTTGAGGAAGTTGAGGGAGTTGTTGCGGTGTTGTTGTTGTGGTTGCTGTCCATGGTGCTGTCGCAGAAAAGTTTAAATAAGCCGGCCTTGTTGGTGGAGCGGGTGAAAGGGACGTTGAGCAGGCGGAGCTGCCTATGTAGTCCTACTACCGTCCAGTCTGAGATGGCGGGTTGAGGCGGGCTTGGGTTGCTGGGAGGTTGCGTGGTGGCGGGGCTGCGGGTGGCGGTGAGGACGCGCCTGGCGTGCTGGGTCGTCTGGATGGGTGGAGGGAGGGTTGGTGCCGGTAGTTGGTTGCGGGTCTCGCGACCCTTCTTCTTTTCGGCGCGAAGCCTTCGGATGCGGGCTTGAAAGCGGCTCCGGATGCGGCTTTGCCTGGATGGCTGGGAGGCGGCGGCCTGGGGGGCTGTGGTGGGACGGCTGTCTGCGTCGCTGGACGAGGCAGTGTCCGAGATGAGCGTTGGGCTCCCTTGGATGCCCTCGGGGAGATCGGGGTCGTCGCCCGAGGTGGAAAGATCCATGGTAGGTCGTAGGTGTCAGGTGAGCCGGTTGCTGGTTTGAGTGTTTGCTGGTTTTTTTCTTCACTTGTCGTATGTGGTGTACGAGCGGTTTAGCGAGTACGAGCGTTCATACGAAAAGCATAGAGGATGCTGGGTTGTATTGGGCGGGTATAAGTAGGCTCAGGTTGATTGTCATGGAGGGCGGAGGATGGCGTGAAGGTATGGTCATGGTGTGTTTCTCCGCCTCCTGAACATCAGTTGTTCCAACTCCATTTTGTGTCTAGCACCAGCAACGAACTGGATGTGCGCAACCCACTGTTTTAACCACTTGACTTCTTAATCTCTTAATCCATATACTTCATTGACCGGAGTCCCCCAGGGCTTTATACTAGGCTTTATACTAGCTATAAACTATAAGCTGACAATGTGCCACGTTGCGATGCATTGTGAGCTTGTAGATCTGAAATGTTCGCTGAATGTTTGACCCAGAATAGGGACACTACGGTACTATAGTATAGAGGGTATGCGAATGCATAAAGTGAATGGCAAATCGAGTGGGTTTAACATTGTTTAATGCAATCAGATAGGACTTTTCTGTTTGGTATGTATGGACTGTCAAGGCCAGAAAGTATTTGTTTTGCCACTCAGTAGGCGTTCCTGCATAACTTCTGGGTTTGAGGATGATGTCACGAGCATACCCTCTATTCATGTGGTTACTCTCCAAGAAGATAAAGACAGTCCGATGATGACACATTAGTAATGGTCAAATCAGACACTAATTAAGACTACAATGCATTTCAATTCACAAGCAGTGAATTAGGTCTGGTGATTGTCATAACATAGTATGTAAACTATGTATTTTAGTAGGTGTCAAAATTATGATTGGACTATTTGTGATGGCAAACACTGTTGATGATGGTAAAAAAAACTACCAAAATAAAAAATATATACTGGAGCACTCGGCTAACTCGACACTCGACCAACTGTTTGTGATGGTTTGTAGGTTGGCCTGGGGTGTTTGTGGGTATGATTTCCTATCTACTATTTACCGACATGTGCATCTACTGGATCCATCGCTTCCTGCATCACAGGCTCATCTACAAGGTGAGCATAATAATTGTCCATAATGTGTAATTAAATTGATTTATGAATGATTGTCAATAGGTGTTGCATGTACTGTGTTGTCATCAAATATGTGTGTATTTATTTGAACACGGCATCAGTGCTTGGAGGAAGTAAGTATGAAAGTCCATTTCTGCCACTAAATAAACTTTACATAGCTTCTGTGCAGAATTCGGAAATGCTTTTCAACAGCTTATGCCATACTTTAGAATATATTAATATAGTCGATCTACAAGCTCACAATACGTGTGAGCTTGTAGATTGGCAGTTTTTTTAAACAATATTTTACCTATAATTACAAAACATTTGATTTCAACTATAATAACATGCGCAAAATGTGAATGCCGGGTTGAAATTGATTAGTTTGGCGGAAATGGGCTTCCAGAAGTAACATTGTATTCTCTCCAACAGTATTTTCACAAGCCACACCACATATGGAAGATCCCCAGTCCCTTCGCCAGTCACGCATTCCACCCGGTGGATGGATTTGTGCAGGGACTGCCCTACCACATCTACCCCTTCCTCTTCCCGCTCCATAAGGTACTCTACTTGGCCCTGTACGTTTTCGTTAACATTTGGACCATCTCCATCCATGATGGCGACTACCGTGTCCCAGGAGCGCTGGTAGAATTCATAAATGGCTCAGCCCACCACACCGACCACCACCTCTTCTTTGACTACAACTACGGCCAATACTTTACACTGTGGGACCGCCTGGGAGGCTCCTACAGGCACCCGTCAGCGCTGATGGGGAAAGGACCCCACGATCTGATCCGGAAGCTTGCGGCAGAGGGGAAGTTAAACAAGGATAAAGGGCAAACAAATGGCCATGCTAATAATGATACCAAAAGTAAGGACGAGTAGCTGGAGTAGTTGCGGGTGGATTGCTATGAAAGGTGGGATTATAGCAAATTAATACTTGCTATAATATATGGCTGAGCCAGGTATGATCAGTACTGAATCAGACTGCTCATTCATACAGAATGGGTATGTTAAAACCATGTTCTATGCCCATACACTGTAAAGTGATTATAAAACTAATTTGAGTTGCTGTATTTGCCAAACACAAATGCGGCATTACGACATTATAACCACCGATGGACAAGGTGCATAAAGGCGGTGGCAACTTGCATAATTAGAGAGAAGGCATGGAGTTGTTGGGCCTTCTCGTAAAAGCCCCTTTCCCAATTTCACTGAAAGCTGTATATCTAATGGCAATGTTCCATATTGGCGTAATGTGAGAACCGGAGCTGGTGTCGAAGTGGGAATGAAAGCGTCAGATTTTAATGTATGACGTTTTGTTCTGTGAACAATGAATGTTGGTGTAACTAAAAGATTGTCTGAAAAACAAATGTTTTTGTTTTTCATCAACAGTAACCTATAAGTTCCACATCCTCTCAATGACTAATTTTCCTTTGTGCCTCATTGTTGTGTATAGTTGATAATATAAGCGTGTACAAACTTTTCAGTGAATCTCTCCCCATACCCCAAGTCCCAACCAACATTGTTAATGTGAAGTAGTGTTACCATCAAGGAAACACAAGGCAGTTTCCACTTGCCAGTTCACTGTATGCCTCTCTAATCTTTATTATAATCTTAACCAATAAGAACAAATCGATTTTACAAGAACAATGTTGGTGTTGTAACATTGCAAATCCAAGAGATTTGCTCAAAATAAATTATATTTTTCAAGCATAGATTTTCAATAGCAATACTACTTTCACAAGCTGTTATATTTTCCAAGTTGAATAAATCAAATCAAAAATCCTCTTTGTCGTGACTGCATGCTGGGAGAGTTTGTGTTTGTCCCAAATACAAATATGTACCAGGCCAATTTGGGACAAACATGTGTTTGAGACAGAACTGTGGTGGTCTCGAGCCTTGTTGCCTAGTCTTCTGTGCTTTAGACATATTTTGCGTGAACATTGCATAGTGCATACTACTGTATATCCGTAAACCGGATCTAATGTCATCTAATGTGGGAACACCATGTGGAATTTCTCCATATTATTGGATATTTTCTTTCCAGCAATGTTATGGATTCCACATTGGAAATGGTCTTAGTCATTACTAGCCATGTTGATAGCCACAGTGAATATCAGTGACATCTTTGGTTTGAAATGGCTGATCATGGCTGCCACACTCACTTGTTGCCAGAAAAAAAATGCCAGCGTTTCAGATGGTGGGAATTATGAAGCCATCCTTGAGAACAATGCATAATCATTTTCATTTCACATTTTGAGTAAAAAACATTCGCTCCAGCTTTGTGAATAACTCTCTTGAAGTATGTCGAGAGCCGAGGAGGTATGTTAGAAACAAGAGACAACCTCTTTATTGTCAATGAATGAGAGACTGACTTGCTCCGAGTATGATTTCACGGTTAAGCCCTGCTAAGACAATAAAAAGATAATTTGCATGTTCAAACCATCTAATGAGTCCATAGAGCTAGTACTGTAACTCAGTGATACTCAACCTCAGGCCCGCGGGACCATTATGACTGGCCCACCAATGAAAATCTAAAAAAAAGAGGGGGGGGGGGGGGGGGAGATGCAATGCAAATGAAAGACATATACTGTGTATCCCTATTCCCTGACATAATTTTATAGCTAAACGGACAGAATTCTATTTTATTTGAATGATGAAACCCAGCTGCCATTAATAGTTGGAAATGGAAATGGAAATTGCGGAAATTGTAATTGCGGAAATGGTGGAAATGGAAATTGCGGAAATGCGGAAATGGAAATTGCGAAAATGGAGGAAATGGTGGAAATGGAAATTGCGGAAATGGAAATTGAGGAAATTGCGGAAATGGAAATGGAAATTGCGGAAATGGTAATTGCTCTTCACTTATAGCTATCTATTTTCAGGTAGATTGTTTTATTTTACTCAGTCAGCCATATCACTACTCATTTTTTTTCATGAAAAAGGTCATAGCTGGGTAATCTATTTTCAGGCAAATTGTGTTTATTGTATTTTATTTTACTCAGCCATAACAATTTATTTTCTGTTAACCAACTTGCTGGCTGGCAGGCAGGCAGACAGCTACTCATAGACAGGCAGACAGACAGACAGCTACTCATGGAGAATTGGACAGGCAGGCAGTCAGACAGCTACTCATAGACAGGCAGACAGACAGCTACTCATGGAGAATTGGACAGGCAGGCAGACAGCTACTCATGGACAATTGGACAGGCAGGAAGGCAGACAGCTACTCATAGACAGACAGACAGCTACTCATGGACAATTGGACAGGCAGGAAGGCAGACAGCTACTCATAGACAGACAGACAGCTACTCATAGACAATTGGGCAGGCAGGCAGACAGCTACTCATAGACAGACAGACAGCTACTCATGGACAATTGGACAGGCAGGAAGGCAGACAGCTACTCATAGACAGGCAGACAGACAGCTACTCATGGACAATTAGGCAGGCAGGCAGACAGCTACTCATAGACAGGCAGACAGACAGCTACTCATGGACAATTAGGCAGGCAGGCAGACAGCTACTCAGACAGGCAGACAGACAGCTACTCATGGACAATTGGACAGGCAGGCAGGCAGACAGCTACTCATAGACAGGCAGGCAGACAGCTACTCATAGACAGGCAGACAGTAAGACAGCTACTCATTGACAGACAGACAAATAACTACTCATGGACAGACAGACAGACAGACAGGCAGGCAGGCAGGCAAAGAGCTACTCATGTTATGTTATTATGTTATTATAACAGCTACTCATGTTATGTGCAATCATTTGTGCAGTTATGGAAACAGCTCTTTGTGTTTATGCAAGAAAATGTAACACATTTATTTATTTACATATTGTGTGCATGCACATTGTACTTCGATACATTTTGCGAAAATAAAGCAATTGAAAGAGAGAAGTTATCAAGTATCATTAATGTCGTAATTTTATCTACTGGCCCCTGGCCCCTTGCCATTTTTGTAATGTGGCCCACAGGTAAATCTATTTGAGTATCCCTGCTGTAACTGATAATGTACTTGACTCAAAACCTGTAGTGTAGGTTTTAAATCATATCACCACAGATAATCCAGATTCTTCATCTTCTTTGAGAAATGATTAATGTTCATAAAATGACATTTCTGATTGCTTATTTGAAATCAAGTCAGTGGATAAAATAGTCCTTCCAAAAGGTTTAGCACTTTTTCAACTAGGTCATGTAGATTTCTTTGAGAAATAAAGGTTCTCTCATCTTTGGGTTTTTGTATCTATCCTTTGTATTCATGCTCTTGTGTGTATATTGTGGGAAATATTTCAGCATGCTTTTGTAGATAAACAAAATAAAACATACATCAAAGTATCTTTACTAAGGGATGTCTTGAGGTTTTTGAATGCTCGCTTCATTCTTCCAGTTCAGTGTCAAATACAGCAAGAGTCCATGTAGTTAAATTAGTCTTTTAATCTATGATGAAATCATTCTTGATGAAGAATGCCAGTTTTAGGAGAGCAAAACATCACTCCAGGACAAAATTTGGACTTTCGTTAGATCAGATCAGATTTCCATAGTCATAAATTAATTCGTTTTTCAAGGTATGAGACAGAATCCTGACAAGCATGGCTTTACATTATCTGTCAAATAATAAATGCATTTCAGTGCTTGATGTGGGTACAGTAGTACTAGTATCACAGGTTACAGGTGAAGTGCAGGTGTAACCACCTGGAGTCAAACCCATGTCTCACATTTCCCCGGTCTTTTCCAAAGTCTATCCACGAGGAGTAGAGGATTCAAGTCCACTTAGTTCCTCGCCTCCACCGGGAAACCCCACCTGGAGGAGCCCCCGGTTTAACCAGGTTTGTTTTAGGTTTACAGAGATTGCAATAATTGGTGTTTCAAGGCCGAACAGCAGATGCTTAAATCGACTTAATCGTTAACATGTTTCTTCACAAATACTCAATTATGCATAATGTATACAGTATATACATGTGGTAATATAGCATGTAGGCTACATCTTCTGTATACTTTACATACAGGTACATACTATGCTGTAGTGCAAGCATATAGAAGACTGTAAACCTATTCAGTTGACCAAAATAATATTCTGTATAAAATACAGCCAACAGCACTTGAAACATAAGGATGTTTAAAGTAGGTAGACTTAAAAAAGTGTGTTCTAACCAAGGATGATAAGATTCAAATCTTAATGCTCATGACATTTGAGGCGGTGGAGCTGTGTAGTGTCACATCTCAGTAGAAACAGTATGGCATCAAAAGGAAGGATCGCATGGCTGTCCCTGCAGCCATGCCAGCCAGCATTCCCACAGCTAGTTGACCTGCGACTCCATCAAACGGGTCCCTCTGAGTCTGAACAATCATGTGATGGACACCTTAAGAGGGACAGCATAGGCATTTCATGATTAACTCATAAGGCATTGGCTGAACCAATATGAGGAGACTTGATTCTGCACTGATTTTTAAACGTTGAGTACATTGTGGATACTCCATGGCCACTGGTCCACTGATTATTTTATTATTATTATTAATGGCCTACATTTGCTTAGGGATCTTGCATAGAGCAGTTCCACAATGTATGTGTGCTGTAATGCATCTGTGTTGTTCCTATTATTACCTGGTCCTGTTCCAGGGGTGATGTAGACCGTCTGGTGATCGTCCAGTGGGATGGTCTGGTAGCAGTCATCATATGGGTCATATGTGAACACCTGTGTGGGGGAAATCAGTGTCATGTATTTAGTGACGTCATCCAGTGATCCGCAACCCTTTTCATTGCAAGGACCTCTAGTTTGATATGCGTTATGCCACCACCACGACCCTTGAGGGTTCCCAGGCCTCACGTTAAGAACCGGTAATCCTATTGATGTTTCAATGAGTGCACAAAAGGTTTTGTCAGCTACATAGTCAAGGAAGCACACTCACCATGCTTAATCTGGTTTCTAGCAGAGTCAGTTTCCACGCACTGAAAACAACAACAAAACAACACTGGAATAAGAATGGTGAGAACATACAGCGAGGTTGAGATGTCGAGGAAAGAGAAATAACTTACAGTGCTTCATCTTCACAGTTGGCACACAGGTTGAGAGTGGAGCCGTCTCTGAGGAGTACCACTATTAGATTATCTCTGGGATTAGCCTCTGGTGGTATCACACCTGTGGAGCACAACTACTGTAAGGTTTGCAAAAACACAGAGTACCTAGATAGACCTTTATTGATCCCGGGGGAAATTCAGTTATCATAGCAGCACCGCAGTAGGCAAGAAACACAAATATAAAGACGTAAAGTCTGGTCTGGCCATCTGTGCTCGGACTGATCAGGTTTACAGATAGATAATTATAGGTAAATGTTTAGTTTGTAAATACATTGAAGATGCTAATATAATTAGCCTTACTCTGGTGTAAATAAATAATGCCTATATTTGAGGGGCACTAGCCCCTCCTATGCCCAGCTTTCTGGGTTTGTGTAAACACAAACATTGAAGACAAAAGTGAAGACATAAAAGTGAGGACGCAAATTGTGATTAGCCAGAATTAGATGATGTGATGATAAGAGTGCCCCTCACTTCACACAGATGTAATTTTTTATATCTATTAACATAATCTCAACTGTGGATATGATGATGTGAGATTGATGTGTACAGTGGCTAGACGGTCACACACACATCCACATACATTCTTATGGCTAACTCATATTACATGGTATGAGGGTGTCACTTGTAAACATGAACTCATTTGTTAGCTTGTAAATCAGCTCTTGCCTGCAAATCAGTGACACTGTCATACGTTATTGTCGGTCCTATTTATTTACCTGTACACTCAAGACCAGATCTGACGTCTATGCATCCAGTCTTGAAGCGGACACGGTGCTCAAAGTCTCGTCTGCTGTCTGTCTTATAGAAGCAAAAACTTCCATCGATCCATACATCACACCAGTTAAATTTCCAGCGTTTCAAGACAGAAGCTATTAGGAGAAGAAGAATAGAAAAAAAACTTGCATGATGACAATGACATGCAGCAAAGAAGAGCCACATGCTGCAGGAAGCACTAGTCTATATATAGCCTTATTTATGTGGAATGTGCTGTTACCAGCTGGACCACCAGGACCCTAAAGAAAAGTGACTGTGTTTATTTATTTATTTTATATATATATAAAAGGACAAAGTATACAGGAGCAAACAAGCCATATTGTACTTTAAACTTGCTAGAGGACACTAGATGGCAGTGTTACCCATGAATTGGACCATTTTGTTATTGCAGCTACACTACAGCATACATTTATAGAGGGGGGATTTTATATGACAATAATGAAAATAAAACATTTAAAACGTTCACACTATAATGAAATACACAAAGAAAATAAGCAACTATACTGACTCTCAGGCTAATTTAACAACCGTGTTAAATAAGCCATATCTATACGGTTTGGTCAAGAGATCATGGAAGTCCTGCAGAAGAATACAACAAAGTATTGGAACTATTATTATAGTTATTGACTATATTAGTACTATTATTGACTATATTAGTCAACAATGTTTATACAATCCCTCTTAACAACTAACCTCTTATCTATAAACTGTTTAAACTTATCTACAGTATCTACATTTGCATTTTAACAGTATTGCAGTCTACCTTACATTTCCATGGTTTTAAATCGTAATGATGATGATAATGACCCCATGTAGCCTATCACCCATTGGTGACAAATTACATAATGTGAATATAGGAACAAGGAATGAGCTTAAAAAATAAAAAATAAAAAATAAATAAATAAATAAATAATAATAAATAGAAAACCAACTTTGCCCCAGCTCTGCTGCAGCACAGGTCAGCTTGCAGTTAGCTGCGGTTGTTGTTAGCCTCGAGTCCTGTGATATTGTAGCTTAACATTTTAATTAATTTATAAAAAAGGAGTGATTATATAAGTTTGGATGGAACTCTGATTTGTTAAGTGTTTTTGATTGTCTCTTTTTCTGTCAGATGCATCACCCTTGCTAAGCCACATGGACGTGAACAAAGACAGATAATTGGATTACTGTTTAATAATTAGGTTTGGCGTCATGATTTCTACCTTCTTAAAAGATGAAAAGCCTGGAGTTTCATATAACAGTCAGACATTTCGTCTTCTAGAAGATTTCTGATGTTTTAATCTAATTTTCAATAATGCTCCCAACCACAGGAAACAGAACACAAGAATAAAACATTATTGGAAATGCTATAGTAGACTACAATTCTATGTGTCTGTCAAGTAGCCTACATTGTTCCCATGTAGATAGAGTCATTATACTTTCATTATAGGTAGTTATATACAACCTTTCACTATCAATGATATTAGGTTGGGAATCAGGCGAGATCAACGCACATCATCTTTAATAAACATGACAGTGTTTTTATATAACATTACATTATATAAACATTAGTATTTTAATACTGCAATATATTGGTATGTTAGCTGTCTAATATAAACATTAGGGGGTTAGAGTAATATGAACATTAGTATGTTAGTAGTATTATTTAAATGTGTTAGTATTGTAACATAAACATTAGCGTTTTAATAATGTAATACGCCCAAGGGTTGACCCCTTTGGACGAGAAACTGATCTGAAGTCTTGTTTGGGGTTCAGAATAGTCATAGTTTGTGTGTGTGTGTGTGTGTGTGTGTGTGTGTGTGTGTGTGTGTGTGTGTGTGTGTGTGTGTGTGTGTGTGTGTGTGTGTGTTTCTTAATTCTATGCAACTACTGTATGTTTTATCTGACATAAATACTGTGAAGTTTGACGGAGTATATGATGTAATAAGCTTATCAGTTCAGAAAGAACCAAAACAAACACTCACTCTGTCTCCAAAGCCAGCCTGACTTCAGGAGTGCCATGAGTCTGTGTGTCTCCCAAATAATCCAGCCTGGAATTTAAAAGAAAATGAAAAGAAAGCAACTGGTTTGTGGTTTCAAATCAAAATGGTCTGCCTGCTCTTTGGGGACAAGATTATTTATTTACATTGACTGTGGTGTACAGTCAGTGAGGTAATGACAGTTCAGTCTGTACCTGGAAGTGAGGATTGAGACTGACTCACAAAATAAATCTGGATTAGAAACCTGGATTGGCCACTCCCTCTTCTCCAGGCTCATCCTTAAATATTCTCTTTTCTTTCATCCACCTTTCATCAAGAAGTGGTTTCTTGGCTTGGTGTACCATTTATTTTTAACAGGAATTTTACCATAAAACCTGAACACAGTTCTTTCTATTTAGATAATAATGTATGCATCATGCATACATCATGCCCTTAATCCCAGTAGCCTACTATAATAACCACGGTGGAACTGCCCAGATTAGCCGTGTGAACCTTTCCAGCATATACCCAGGCCAGATCTCTTACAGTAGCCTAGTAGCAATGCTATTTCAGAAACAGAACTGAAAACTAAAATAATTACACAAATGTTTTATTTTATCTCATTTAGGTACTTATTTTTTGTTTATGCAAGTTCAATATCTGTGTGTGTGTGTGTGTGTGTGTGTGTGTGTGTGTGTGTGTGTGTGTGTGTGTGTGTGTGTGTGTGTGTGTGTGTGTGTGTATATATATTACATGTATATGTAATGTATGTTATAAAAAATTGTCAAACATTTAATCGCTAGACTGGATATGTATTCCAGATATCTGTAATTCAGTTCTTCCTAGTCAAAACTAACATTTCAGATATCCACAATGACATTCCTCCTATCCAAAACTGTAATTTAAGATATCAACAAGGACATTTTTCCTATCCAAAATTACCATTTGAGATATCCATATTGTCATTCCTCCTAGGAGAAATTATGTCACTTTTTCCATTCATGTGTATTGGGCTTCTAGTTTTGGATATCCGTAACTGCATTCTGGATATCTAAAATCAACATTCTGGATATCTATAATTAAATTCTTACTAGGACAAACTACCATTTCAGATATCTACAATGCAATTCTTACTAGGATAAACTACAATTTCCAGATATCTACAATGCAATTATTACTAGGAGAAACTACCATTACAGATATCTAAAATTCCAATAACATTCCAGATTATATTGTTTATATCCAAAAATACATTGTGACTAGTACAAATTTAATTATGGATATCTGCAATTCATATTATGACTAGTACAAATGCAGTTTTGGATATCTGTAATTAGTATTATGACTAGGAACAATGCAATTACTCCTAGGAAGAACTTAATTTCTCCTAGGAATAACTTAATTTCTCCTAGGAAGAATGAAGTTATGACTATCTGCATGAAACTAAAAGCCCAATACACATGAATGGAAAAAGTGATGTAATTCCTCCTAGGAAGAACATAATTTCTCCTAGGAGTAATGTCAGTTGTTGATAGGAAGAACTTAATTTCTCCTAGGAAGAACTTAATTTCTCCTAGGAAGAACTTAGTTTCTCCTAGGAAGAATGACAGTTGTTGATAGGAGAAACTTTGACAGGAAAAGACTCGCTCACCGTATAAACAAAGAAGTAAAACTCCTTAGACTTGAGACTTGAGAAAAATAAATGTTATTTTATTTTAAGATGCTGTGCTCATGGTGCTCTGTGCTCATGGTGAGATTTAAAAAGCAAAACGTTTTCGGTCCTCAGACCTTCAGTGCTATGGTTTTTTGCAGACAAAGAACTTGCTCTTAAACAGCTTCCAAACAATACAGCTCAGGTGCTGTGCATTACTAATTGGTGACATCACCTGATTGTGGGCGTGGACATTACAGAAGAGATAAATATACAAAATCACAGTTATATATGAAACAAAAATATTGCATACATCACATGTTGACAGACTTATATAATCACTTTTTGAATATAACTTTTTACTTTATAGGTAGCACTGGAGGGAGAGATCTTCATTTAAGCCACCTGGATTGACAGACTTTAAATAAAAAATCCATCTAGATTCAGTTTGGAGGAGTTTAGTGTCTAAATCACCCCCTCTTCTAGATTTCTTAATTTGATCAATAACTGTGTAAAACAGATCTGCTATGGAGTGACCGGCTTCCATGAAGTGTCTGGCGACAGGAGATTTGATGTCCTTGCGTCTGATGGCACTCATGTGTTCTATGATGCGTGTGCGGACTGCCCTGGATGTTTTGCCTACGTACTGTAGATTACATTTACATGTAATCATGTAGACTACATTAGAGGAACTACAATTTACAAATTGTCTGATAGTGTATTGTTTGTTAGTAACTGCACTAGTAAATGTGTTCGTTTTCTTGGAGTTTTTACAGGCCACGCAATGTAGACAAGGTATAGAAGCCGGTGACTCCATCCAACCGCCCCGTGTGTTGCTGGGGGGATAGCAGTCTGCTTTCACCATGTAGTCTCTGATGCTTTGAGATCTATAATGAGAGAAAAGAGGAGGGTCAGTAAACACTTTAGCACCTTCAGGATCAGCTGACAAAACATGCCAGTGTTTCTCTATGATGCTACGTATATCATTGCTCAAAGGATTATAAGTAGGCTAGTGATGCAGGCACATATGTGTTTCTTTTTGGTCTTTGCAACCTGCAGTTGTTGATAGGAGTAATGTTAATTTTGACTAGGAAGAACTGAATTCAAGATATCCTGAATTACAATTTCTATAGCAAGAATGCAGTTCTGACTATAGGAGAAACATGGTTTTGGATATCTAAAACATATATTACAGATAGGAGGGTGGTTTGATTAAATGTTAAAACGGCTTGCCATAGCCACACAGCCATTGCTTTTCAAATGCTTGTGAAAGGAATTCCTTCACTAGATGGTGCTATTCAAAGCATTCCTGGACAGAAGACTATAGCCAGAGGAGGGCAGCAGTGATCCAGGAACATACCTCTATTCTATCTGACCAAAACAACATACACAGTGTCAACATAAATCACAGCGAGATTAACTACTAGCCTACAACAAAACACCACAACTAGTTAACAACGATCACAATGTAAAACCAACAACATAAAAAGCAGTCACATAATTCACAACAAGTTTACAACAAGCAACAACATATATAGTATATACAGCAACATTAATCAAAACTATTTTAACAGCAACATAAATCACAACAACATAGTAAACAACATTAAATACAGCAATGAAAACCACATCAAATAGATAGAGTAACATAATCCATATCAAGTTAACAACATAAATAAATATGTAGGCCTAAACATCATATATTAGGCTAACAACTGTAGTTTACAAACATAGAATACCGCAAAACAGTCATCTAAATCACTATAAATTAATATAAAGAATATTAGGTTTCAGGCCTGCCAGCGCTGTTTGACCAATGTGTTAGAGACATTCTAAAATATTTCCACATTTTGCATATATTTGCAGAATCGCGATATTTGATTATTACATATGGCTACAGACTTTACATAACTCTTGACATACACTGACACCCATTGGCTCCGATGTCATAAAGACCTCTTTCATAATTTCATAAAGACAAATGTTTAAAGGTCAAGATCAAAATCTTTCTTCCACAAGCAAGAAGAAAGGGTAATTATATATTATATTCCATATAGGCCTAGCTAGTCAAATCCATTATCCACATGTGTAACTCAATGGGCCAATTTGGTTGCATTTGTAGGCCTACACTGAGTCTGTCAGATGAGTGCATGTGTCTCAAATGCATGGAAGCTATAGTATGTTTTGGCAAGTGCCCCTCCTGCATCCCAAGAGGCTTTGGTACTCGGTAGGTCCTCCCCTTGTGCCCCCCCCTTCTCTCTCTCTCTCTCTCTCTCTCTCTCTCTCTCTCTCTCTCTCTCTCTCTCTCTCTCTCTCTCTCTCTCTCTCTCTCTCTCTCTCTCTCTCTCTCTCTCTCTCTCTCTCAGTACCATCCCCCCATTTTGTGTGAATTTCTGTCAGTAACTACGCCGCTTTTCAGAAAGCACCGGAGCAAACCTTGCACTGCAGACGGGCCGCCAGCACTAACTGTACGAGGGGAAACGGGGACTGTGTTGTTTGGAATACAAGACAGCAATAATAATAATACTGCACACATCGGGTGAGTGTTGATTTCCAGGTGTGTTTCTTCTTGTTTTTTTTGTTGCAAACAGATGTTCTTCTCTCGTGGCCGATGTCAGTAGCCTAGATAGCCTACGTAGTGCTGTGAAAATATGTTTTTTTATGTTGCATTTAACGTGGTGTTATTACAGCGTTATTACGATGTCGATGCTTTGCGTTCACACAAAAAGTGTCAGTGCTTGGAATTAAAACACGAACACTGCCAGTTGAGTGCAGCGGAATGTCTGTCTTTTTTCTTCTTTGACAAATTACACACATCATATGACACAATCGGGGTTTAAATCACGACCTCAGCAATTATCAGACAGACATCATGCAGTAGGCTAGAGATCTTGCATGTCCTTTTAAAGCTCTATAGTTCAGGTCTCCCTCCAGTATAAACCAGTTCTGAGCTGCATGAGGCATAATAGACACTGGATCCACGCAGGGATGGCTTTATTATAAGGTGACACGCGTTTAAATGGACTGCATAGGAATTGCTGCTAAATCTCGGTGCTTGTTATACATTTGTGCCCGTGCACGCAGCAGCAGTCTACAGGCATTTGGACAGAGAGAGAGCCGTGTGCGGCTCAAAATGGTGTCGGGGTATTTTACTGTGTGTGTGACCATTTTAAAAGGCAAGTGAAATCCTCTGCGCATGCAGCGATGATGGTGATGTGAAGGGATGCATCCAGATTCAGGAATAGCAGCGCAGCGGCGGCCGCAAACTTCACGTTCAAGTTCAAGCTGGAGCCTATTTCTGTCACATGTACCGCGTCCGTGCCACGCGCGCGCATGTTTGATGCATGCAGCAGCTGCTTTTGTTAGGACTTTTAATTAAGTGCATGCATGGAAGCTTTGGAAATGACCTAAGCAAATTGGGCCCCTGGTCTGTGGCCCTTTATTTGATACATGGTAAAATACTGAGTGTTCATTTGTATAGGCTACAAATGTACCTTGTAGGCCTATTGGTTTATAGCTACAGTTGCTGTGCACTCCCAGAATATATTGGTTACATTGTACAGTACTGAGGATTTCATTGTCTACTTTACTATATAACAACAGCATAATGATGCAGATAATAAACAGGGACCTTTCATTTGATTGCTGCGTATTAAACAACGTGCTTTCTTTGCGTTGTCTTCATGCCATATATCTCTAAGCCACTAATTCGTTGCTTTTCACATCCATTGTTTATGAGATTGGGTGGATGTGTATTATTTCTTTCTTCTATGTCATTTGAGCTTCTCCTATCAAGAGAGTGTATAGAGGGGTGGTTGAACTAACAGCCTTAGGCTATCCAACTGAGCAAATTCCCCGTCTCTCTATTATTGAATACGTACAGAAAGGTGGAGACTTTCTCAGTCTTGCTCCAGTTTTATTTGAACGCTCTTTCGTCCCAATGGTGGTGCTGTGTTTTCTTTTCTGATGGGTTACACTTTAGGCTCAGTGTGTGGCGTACATTTAAATCCAGATGTCCTCTTAGCATCTCTCTGAATATTTCCAGTGAGTCGCAGGCAGCCCTGATTCACCCCTTTTATCCGGGCTGTTCGGCCGGAGGAGATCTCAAGGACGTGTGATATAGGCCCTATGGCAAAACATTCCAAATGGGTATGCTCAAAAGAAAAGAGTATGAAATAAAAAATCATGCAACCTCTCCAAGTCTTGAATAAGAAATGTGTTTCGTTTCGTGCCCTAGCTTGCAGGCATACAACATTTTGACTGACGTGCATTAGGTAACCTGAGGTGTTGTGCCGCTGGCTCCTCTCCAAAGGAGTACACAGAGATCTCACTTCATATTGGCTATACAGATGCTTTGTGATTTGAATGAACACCAGTGGTGGACAAAGTACTAATTTCTTTACTTAAGCAAAAGCATCCATGCATGCAGTAAAAGTCCAGAATTCAACATCTAGCCTACTTGAGTAAAAGTATTGACATCAAAATGTACTTAAAGTACCAAAAGGAGAAGTATCCATTATGCAGAATGTCCCATTTCAAGTTTTCAAATGTATACAAATCTTTTGAAAATAGCCGAGCTTGTGAACTTGTAGATCATCTATTTTCAAAATATTTTTATACATCTACAAGCTTGTGAGCTTGTAGATCGGCTATTTTCAAATGGCCGAAATGTATATTGGGTTGAATAATAATGCTTTGTTTTGCTTTGCTTTGTAATAATAATAATGCTTTGTAATAATAATTAAGATCTACAAAGTAACTTGTAACTACAGTAAAGCTTGGAGTTAAAGTAAACATTTTGGATCCAAGATGTAGTGCAGTATAGAAGTAAAAGTATTGAAATTGGAAATACTAACTAAGTGCATGTAAATGCACTTAGTTACTTTCCACCACTGATGAACACCCAGTGTTCACAGAATACCTGCAGTCATTATTATACTAAAGTCCTCACAGGCATTTTCCAGCCAAGCACTAAAGTCAATAGTTTCTCATGGTGACTGAGAGCGCCACGCTGTGCGCACCACCTCACAAGAAGCTCTCAAACCCTCTGCGTGGACAGCAGCATCGCAGTGATACTTCTCGTTGGTTTAGTATTTAAGCAGTAACCTAATGTGTGCTTGTTATCTCTATGTCATTAGGCTGTGTTTAACAGAGGTAGCAGCATCAGACAGTGAGGTAAACACTGTAATGGGGTAGTGGCTGCTGCTGGAGAACATAATGATCAGTGGTTTGGGGTTGGTTTAGCACTTGGCATTTTAAATGTTGTAAAATAAATGTTACTTAAAGGCCTAATTGTTTACCACTTCCACATTTGTCATAGCATTAAACCACATACGGTAGTTGAATATTCTGGTTCGCCATGGCTTCTGACTGTATACTGCATGTTGCTACCAGTGGTGTAATGGTGATTTGTTTTTCTTCTTCGGTGGTACAGCATTTTAATGACCTCACATGCATACACGTACATGCACACGCGCACCTACATGTGCGCATGCGCATAGAACAGCTGATAGCCTAGTAGTGTATGAGAGTTTTAGGCACACAAACAAAAAAGTAGAGTTAACATAATCAGACAATGTTTAACCACTTCTACCACTTATTTTCCAAAAATATTCAGATGGGCAGCAGGGGGTTTGCAGACAAATACATATTAATTTGCGCGTCCTTGACATGAAGATGTTTAAGGAGAACCACTTCTTGTCTAGACAATGTAATGTTGGTAATGTTGGTGAAGCTGTATAGTCCGGCAGTCGAGGTGGACGGGTGGGAAATTTGGTATATAGTCTTTTTTATTGGCCTAAAATATTGTCTATATACATATATTCATGAATCCACTTGCTGACCGGCTGTCGGTATTGGGCAATTTTTTATAGGGGTTTCTTGTGACCCTACCATTACCATCCTATGTCAAAATTGTCAAACTTTCCTTTTGCTTTTAGTAGTATGTAACCCGTCAAACTAGGTTTTCATGATTCTGAATCCATTCCAAGCATTAGCTTTGCACAAAATACATTCCTTGGGCTAAAAACAGCCATAGCAACTTGCCCAAAATGTGCTGACCTCATCACATTTGTGCTGACTTCATCACATTTGTCATGACGTCTATGGCCGTTTTTAGCCCAAGGAGTGTTTTTAGTGCAAAACTAATGTTTGGAATGGATTCAGAATCATGAACACCCCCTAGTTTGACATGTCACATGCTGCTTAAAGCAAAAGGAAAGTTTGACATGTTTGACAATTTTGCCTGCCGTATAGGATGTTAATGAAAAAAATGAATTGCCCAATACTAACAGCCGGTCAGCAAGTGGATTCCTGAATGTATATAGACAATATTTTAGGCCAATAAAAAAGACTATATACCACATTTCCCACTTTAAACAAAAGAAGCCTGTCGGCTGCCGGACTAGCTGGGTGCTGTCATGCATTGCAGCACATCGCTCTATCTGACCATGTAATGCTGGCCAGTGGCCAGAGTTTGACATGTGCAAATAATCTCTGAACTCTGGTTCACCCTCGGCAGTCCCTAGCCAACCTCCTGCTTGACTTTGCCACAGGCAAGCTAGATAAAGAGAAATCCACGGATACATACTGTAGCCATACACCATTTACAGGTGATAACTCGTTGAGCCATCATGCAGGCCCTTAGCAAGGAGAGGAGTATGGCCGAGGGAGGAATACTGTAATTGTCTTGCCATTTGTAGACTGATTGGAGACATGGAGAGCGAAATGAGCAGGAGTTATATTTGCTTGCTGCCATGCTCCAGCTCTACAAAGACGACAGTGAGAACAGTTTCCTTTGTTCTATACTCCTCTCCCCTCCAGCCTCCTCGAGTCTCCCTGTTCTTGTTCCAGTTACAGAGTGAGAGAGAGGGGGGGCAGACTGCAAAGAGAATGGTTAAAACTGTCATTAAGGACACGCAGCACTAGCTTGGGATCCAGCCTGATTCACTATGTGTGGCGAATTTTCCCACATCACGAAACACATATCCTCTGACAACTCCACACATAATAAGATAAGTTCATCTAAGAAAGGACAAGATAATGTGAATTAATAATTTAATAATATTGAAGTAAAACCTAAGTTCTTCAGATGTAATTGCTGCAACAGCAGTAAGGAATGAAACACTGGACAGGTATTGTATTGTAAGAGTCAAGAACCAGAACAACATAAATATGAATAAAATGAAATAGTTACTGAGTTGATGGCCTTGAATATCTGCACTCAATCTCTGAATGAGTGAACATTACAGTCTAGCAATAAACATAAACATTGCCATATATCTGTACTGTTCATCTATTGCCAGTAAATACATTAATATATAGTGTAGCGACTAGCGACCCCACAAAAGACCCGGTCGTAACTCGTTCCTCCAAGCGAGCTAGCTCTCTGAGCGTTGCCTGTTCGAATCCAGCCCAGGGCTCTGCACGCTACGATATGTACAGTCTATCAATCTATCAACAATGAATGAATAAACTGTATATTGACTATCAACAATGAATATATATTATGTATACAGCCTATCAACCGTGAATATGAAGATATACAGTGCACTACAGTCTGTCAACAGACATTCTTTCAACAGTGTCTACCTGGGTGAATAAATATACAGTATGTAGAATATATCAACATTCATCCTTAAGAGGCACGCGTACCTGTCAAAGTCCATGCAGGAGTCAGCAGTCAAAAGGTATAACAGGTCAGTAACAGACAGCTTGGTTGTGGAGCCTGATGGCTCGGCTACTGACAAAAAAGGCTGTCGCTGTGGCTGGCTGAATGTGCTCATCATCATTCATCACTAGCTGATCATAGAGAGAGAGGTTCTCCATGATAGCGCTTAGCTTCCTCCTCATCCTCCCCTCTGCAACCACCTCCAGAGTGTCCTGTTCCACTCCAGCTATGGAGCCAGCCTTCTTCACCAGCAGCTGTGTTTCAGGAGTAGAGTAGCTATCTTGGAATCAAAAGGTTCCTGTTCGATCCCTGGCTCCTCCTGACTGCATGTTCAAAAATGTGACAAGCTCTGTTAGTTGCGGGGAACAGTATTTTGCTAGTGTGATTGATGAAAGTAACAATAAATTCAGATTCTGAAGTGTCCTTGAGCTGAAGCCTATGTCTGGCTCAGCCTGTATGATTTCTGGTCTAGAGGGGCAGGTGCCGGTCGAAAACAGGCCGTGGATCGGTTCACCAATCTACATAGCCTCATTCTGGCTCAAACTAGTGATACCTGGTCAACACTCGACACTCTTAATACTTAGTTGACCAGAGTCACCCAACCAATGGTCCATGCTATTTCACGCTACACTAAATATCTTAGTGAAAGATCACTGCTATGTTTGCTATGTCTGCTTATATGCGTTAAGGCTTTTCAGCTGAAAAGCTGAAAGGTGCTACATGGAGTTGAACAAGGATATGAATGCCTTTGTCTTGTTCTTTAACTGTTTTATGGTTAGAAGAAGCACGGCACAACCAACCCGAAGGCAGCCAGTTATCATGTTTCATAATTTCAGTGATACATAATGCAGTGCAATGACATAATGCTACCAATGATACAGCATAATGCTGAAGCACTAAAGCTACTATGCCTCTGGAGTATTGTGATAATGTGTCATTCCCTCGCTCTTTATCTAGTTTATCAACTTCTCTCCACAAAGTTAAAGGTTACATAAATAAACCAAATCAATGCCAATCCCGCGATTTCTCGGGATTCGTGCTTGCAACCTCCATTGCCATTTGCCAACATGAGAGATCTTTGGTTTGTTTAATGTCATTTAATCCAGAATGAATGGTATTTTATTTACCATTTTTAGCATCCATCATTAGCCTTTTCAGCACTTCTTCTTTGCTTATGTCGCACATTTCTCTGGCACTGCAGGCCTCACGTTACTGCCTATGGTAACGGGAGGGAATTTGTTAAACTGTACCTTGCATTTTAAAGATCCCAGTCGTCTACACGTATGACAAGTACCGGTAAGTGAGAACTTGTGGCGATATGAGATGAGCCTTTGTCAGCAGACTTCTTTTTGGAGAAAAAAAAAAGGAAAAGATGGCGCTGTAGCATTGCAGGGTCACCTCCATCACTTCTAGACCTAGATGTGTGACTGATTGCAGTTTGAGATTGTGTTACAGTACCAAGGGACTATGCTGTTCAATGAAGGTCATAAAGAGGATGATGGCAAATAAATGAGCTTGGTGGGCAAAATACAGTACAGTATACTCAAAATAAATGAGCTTGGAGGGCAAAGTATACACTACAGTATAGTGAGAGATTTAACTCTCCACATGCTGTGTGTGTGTGTGTGTGTGTGTGTGTGTGTGTGTGTGTGTGTGTGTGTGTGTGTGTGCGTGCGTGCGTGCGTGCGTGCGTGCGTGCGTGCGTGCGTGCGTGTGAGTGTGAGAGAGAGAGAGAGAGTGTTTGTGAATTAATTGTTTAGGTCTCCAACCATTCTTACATTGGTGCTGCTATAACTCTCAGCGTTTTGCAGTTAGTAATGACCTTCCTATATGCATCCATCTGCTCTGCCGTGTTTAGCTCATTGACCTCAACTCACATTCTACCTTATTACCAATTAATTCCAAAACATATCTCTGCTAGTTGGATTTGGGAAATAATAATACATAAAATGTATTCGCATTTTAAGGCGATAAATCAAAACTGAAAAATTTGCTTCTGTCTGACAATTCAGTTAGCATTAAAAAGGGGGTTTACATTTTGTTTGCATAATATCGAACTTGCCTACAACACTGAGAATCTTATTTTGTCAAATCATCCCATGCTTTTAAATACATTTAAAAACAACAATAAACATTACTCACATGAATTTCTCTGCAAGTTGATTGTCATACTTCATATAACTACTAGTTACTATACCGGTACTTATAATAATCAGAATCATAAATTACATTATGTTTTGGAAATTGGTCTGCGCTGCGGTACTCTTAAGTTTCTGTTTCCCCTTTCCCTCCTCACTCTTTTCTATTACCCGTGTCCCTCTACAGTGTAGAGGGACACTTCGCTTATTTTTGGCAACGATGTTTGGTGTAGAGTCTACACCAAACATCGTTGCCAAAAATAAGCGATCTACAAACAAGTTTCCTTTTCCTCTTGTAATTTCACAGATTATTCGTTGTCATCCCTCACTAACATTGCCATGAGAATGGCCAACGGGCTGCAATCCGACCAATTCAATTTCTTGTACCAGCCCGAAAATGCTCAGAACCTGAAGAGGTCAGTGTAGAAAAATCTTGTATTTAAATCCCACCCTCCCCTCAAATGTGTTTAACATCATCTGTGGGCCTCCAGCTGCCACACGTTATCACATTTCAATGGCTTTTGAAGTTTGAAACCAAATCATTTTTGATCTCTGATGTAGTATCTCTATATAAATGGTATTTGATTTTTATTCATATGAATAGTTTTTTAAGAAAACAGAATTATGCCACAAACAGTCATTTGTTTCTATGAAGCAGCATTGCAATGTGTAAGCCTGCTTTAGAATATTAGATAACAGTATTACATCTTCCTTAAAAAAGGAAGTTACTTCTTAGAAGATGCTTTTTCTCGTGCTCTATCATTCCGTGGAAAAAAGGTAAACATGAGCAAGTTTCTCTTTTAGCAACAAAACTGACTGTCTGACTGTCTTGACAAGACAACTTTAGAGTTTTCAATTCAAAATGAGGTTCAAGTCAGGATAGAATGTAGGACCCGGCCGTCACCCATGCAGGATGAGGCAGATCAGGGTCGGTTTAAAGTGTTTAATAAATCAAAAACGAATAAAGCCACAAGGAATAAAGGAACTGATGTCAAGACATATGAGACACGCATTCACACAACATATCACAATGTGTGTATACTAGCAAGGAAATGCCGGGACCAGGGGGGCATATAAATATAAAAATACACAAGGACACAGGTGAACTCAACTGAAAATCAACAGGGATTGGCTAGGAGACTAAAATGACACAGGTGAAGCAAACAAATAATCACAGGTGAGGCAACTTGACAAGATAGACCTGTAACATAACTACAGAGGAAACCAGGACACTAAATACTACAAAATAAAAGGAACACGAAAGAAAAGTAAAACACTATTAGGAACACTAGAACACTAGAAAACACAGCAGAAAAGCAGAAAAACAGAAAGGACACAGATCATGATAGCCAGTCTGCCACAAGGGGCCCTGATGGTGCAAGAGTTTCTGTGGCCTCCCCTGCATGAAATGCACATTATTATATATATATTTTTAATTATTACACTTCAATGAACTCTTTCATCCCCATTCTGGGCATGTCATAGTACTGATAGTAGGCGAATGTTCGGCAAAAATAGGTGAACATTCAGCCGAAATAGAAGAAATAGATCTTCTGCTTCTGCTTCAAGCTCACAATGGATGCACGTTGTGCCGCGTTGTGAGCTTGTATGTAGATCGTCAATTTTTGGTTAAGATATTTGGGGGATAACGCACAATGACAGATATGGTTTAAGTGAGTTAAATTTAAGAGGAGGTTGTTCATGTTGCGCTGTGGTTTCCCTCCTCCTCTCCTTCTTGCCCCAGCCAGCCAAAAATACCCATAACCTTCATTCCAGTCCCTAGTATACTCCCACAGTTCTCACGTCCTTTGTAATTCCATCCATCATCCCTTTGTCTTAACTACGGCTGTGTCTCAGCTGCCTCGCTGCCTGATTAGCTATATACCGTCCTTCCAAGGTGATGTTTTTTTTGTGTGTGTGTGTGTGTGTGTGTGTGTGTGTGTGTGTGTGTGGCATTACCTGAAAGTGTGTATGTGATTGAGACAGGCTTCCAAAGGCAGCAAGGTCGTCGTGAACTTGAATGTTTTTCTTTTTTGCAGCTCGGTTGTTTTATGTACTGTACATAATCAAGTGGCCGCTTACTTAGCGGATAACATTAGCCATGCAATGATGCACGTGAATTTTATCTGTGTTTAAACAGACTTTTGGTATTTATGAGGCGCCATCTCCTTCGAACATACTGAAATAACAATTGTTTCACTTATCTTTGATAAATGAATAAATAAATAAATACAAATAGCTGCCATAAACATTTAAATAAATGTTTTTCATGAAAGACAGGCTAGAAAATAAACTAAATACTAATAATGTTAAAAATACAAATAAATACTTTGAGATATTGAATAATGCTTCTGAGTAGCTCTGTCGGTGGAGGAGTCGCCAATTTGGACCACAAGGTTCTGGCTTAGATCCCGGGAACTCCCATCTCAGTGTATGAATAGCACGGCTTGATCGTGCAGTAAGTATGGGAGCTGATGTAGGATTTGCCCTCTACAGTAACAACCCAGGGGTCTAACGCACAGAAATGGGGATATAGTCACCCTCATTCTCGTCCGCTACCGACAATAAGCAGTCTGACCTACTTACTTAATAAAATTTACTTTACTAAAATCAAATACACTTAAAAAATGCATGAGTTGCCTTTGGCAAATGTAAGTCACTTAATGTTTGAGTTTTGGGATTCTACCGTAGAACAATACTTCAATGATCCACCAAACGATTCACGAATGCCTGTTATGATGACTTCTGATACGGGACAGTCCATGGTTTTCTCAGATTGAGATCTCGCCACATCCCATTGTTCCGTTGTTATCTTTCTTGTTCAACCATGATGTATTTGACTTTATTTCTTTGGTATTTCTTTTTTTTATTCCTTTATTGCTTTAGGGCCTCCTCACAAGTCCCTCCTGTCTGAAGTGACCTTTCCCTAAATCCTTCATCTCCTTCAAGCCTCTCCCTCTCACACACAGCTGTTCCTCCTCTATTAATACACTGATGTTTATCTTTTCATGCCAGTCTTCCCTCAGTCTGTCCTTTCTTTTGACTTTGAACCAGTTAATTCGCTTCACTCACACAACTGTATGGCTTTAAACAGCTTTACACATGGCAAAAGCTATTTCTAAGATATTGACTACAGTAGTTAGATTTTTAACGGTAGCCTAATTGGAGTAGGCAAGGAAATGAGGTTTCAGTGTGTCACAGGTGGTGACTTCATTGGACTTCATTCGTGACTTCATCATCAGTAATGAAGTTGTTCTTCTAACACAACACATTTTGGGGATCTAAAACAGCACATTCATAGCCAGCGGGAGATGATGCTAGCTGATGGCAAGTTGCCAACACACAAATGTGTATAGTTTACTTTATTTAGCCAGTGGGGGGTGACGCCAGCTGATGCCAACACACAAATGTGTACTTTATCCCTCAGAGTACGGGGTGTCATCTGTCTACTTTAGCATGTCCAAAATAATAACACATGTTTCCCCCACATGTATCTGTCATTCAAACCTTGTAAAATAAAATAAAAGTAATCAACTATGTATTTAGTGAAATGATCGATCTATCTATCTATCTATCTATCTATCTATCTATCTCTTGTTTGTCTGTCGATGGAGATCATATCCTGAATATGTCATCATAGTAGATTGGCCTCAAGTATATGATAATGGTTGCACTAAGTAGGCTACTCTGACAACGGGTACAATGGGTACAACGGGTATGGGTTGCTTACCCGGAGATGGAGCGGCATGCGTTCCCAACAGCCATCGTTCCCAATGGCCATTGCCTTAGTTTAAATTTGAAAAATTCGCCCCTCAGAGCTCATGCACATCTCCTCCAGGCCAGGTTGCCTACCCAGGGTCTGCAAAGTCATGTCATTTTGCACTGGGACCTTCACCTTAGTGAGTTTAACAAAGTGTCAGAGTCAGATAAGAAACCACATGTACAGTATACCACCCCCCCCCCCCCCCATATCATAATTAGATTTGAATATTGAATCGCTTCATTCACAAGTGTCTGTCGAGGCAACTCCCTTGTGACATTGATGCATATAGGGCAGGGTGAGGGTAGGCATACTGTAAGAACAGCAGGTGTGTGCAGAATGTTGCACACAAACAGGGCTAGATAGAAGTGGGAGTGTGTAGTTTCCTCAGCAGGTGGTGGTAGCAGTCTAGCAGACTGCATGTGGGTGGTAATGTCTTGGATAGTTAGTTGAGAAGGGTGATGTCTCCCTCTGTGTGCTGTCCCATTCACCCTCTTCATCACCCCTGCATCAAACGGCTCCTTCACGGAGGGCAGCTGACAGCGGATCTGCTCAGCTTCGCGAACAACATATTGAAGCTTAGCCTGGGCTTGGAGGGTGTGGAAAAGCCTTTGGACAATGAACCATAGGAGTCGCATAATTGGAAGAATTGGTTATCATAAATGTGAGACATTGTGAGTGCTATCAGCTGCTGCTTTATCTTTAGTTGAGCT
Source organism: Protomyctophum bolini (assembly GCF_963924005.1). NCBI lineage: Eukaryota > Metazoa > Chordata > Actinopteri > Myctophiformes > Myctophidae > Protomyctophum > Protomyctophum bolini. Next base: position 22,105,411 of record NC_137874.1, on the reverse strand, counting down.
CTGATGATCTGATGGAGGTGGATATTCAGTCATGCATGGACAGCATTGGTGAAAGAAACGATATTAAGCTTTGAATGCCTTTCTAACATCCTTACACACTTTGTTTCTTTACAGTCTATGAAATATGCAAATATTTGGCAAAAGAGCACATCATGATTGATACAGTATTCTGACAGACAGACAGCCTGATGTAGCTGATGAAATTAACGACTGGCGCTTCCCATTGCAATACATTTCATGCAGAATTGCACACGCTGGGATAGTTGTGCTCACCTGTGTGCCCATGGGTGTGTTGGTTTTAACATGGTCGATGATGCGGTCGATGCGTTGCTATTCTAGCAATCTCTCAAGACGGATCTTTTTTTCTCTCTTTTTTGTCAATGGGTTGGGTTCCCAGATTCCCAGGTACGAGAAAGAGTCAGACAACAATTGCGCCTTAGACCAGCAGCTGTGACCTGGTCTCAAGTTTGACACAGTCCCTCAGTGCTGCATTTCTCCCCCAGTTAATGAGGGCATACGATAGTAGATCGACCTATATACAGTAGGCCAGTTCGGAACACCATCTGAATTCAACACATCACTCGTGTTCAAGAAAAGAGATTTTTCATTATTCTTATTAATGATTAAGAAATGAGAAAACGCTTGGTATAGCTTCTGCTGTGGTGTTGTGAACTCATAGCCTTCCTTTTTTGTCTGTGGTCAACACACAACAGTTCCATGTAAGGGCTGATGCATGAAGAACACAGCCGTCTGTCCCACTTCATTAGGCAGTTTAACCACCTAAACCCTGTTCGCCCCAGAATAGGCATGCTGGGGTTCAAGTTATCCACGTGATGTTTAAGGTGAGCAGAGTTTTTGCTTCCTCATCTCCCGAGTCCTGACATCGTCATATCACATTATTAATGCTCCTCTTGTAGATGGCTGCACACTTTGACTTTGCACACGAGCAGAGCCATTCCCTCCGTTTTTCCAACTTGCTGAATCTGTCATTTATATAGGAATGTGTCAAGTGCAGGCTTGAAGCTGCACTTAGCTCTTAAGGGATGAGACGACACTGATACTGTAGGTCTAACTCATGTTATGGCAACACACACCCATCTAATTCAGAGTCTAGAAATAACCCCTTTGCACCTCATACTAGCCGCCGTCTAAATAGAAGGAAAATAATCACACTTGTGTGAAGTGAGGGGCGCTCTTAGTCTTATCATCATACATCATCACATTCCGTGCTCAGCCAATCAAATCATCATATTCCGTGGTACAAACACACAAAACTGTGCATAGGAGGAGCTAGCGTCCCTCAAAAATAGTTGTACACGCTCCCAATATGCATAACCTTTGTCCATGCACCACCTTGCACCAAGGATCATCTAGCCTCGGAGACCACAATCGTTTTGTTTCAAAGGGAAAAAAATGCCTGGGCAAGACATGCATGAGAACTGGCATACGAGCGGAGTGAACCTTGTATTTTCACTAACCAATAAGAGTGCAGAGGGGCATCACTCCAAACTGGAGCAGCGGGGGGTGGGGAGCCAGGCACATTGGTGAACCAATAGGAAGTCCCCGGCTGTCTAAGCCAGAAGATGGTCCGCCCCCTCTATGGCCAGAAAACCATAGGTCTCTTTCAGGCTAAGGATCGTTTAAATAGGGCTCTCAAGCATGCAGTCTCACATCAACCAAGACTTTTGATAGACTGCAGTCTCAAGCTTTTGGAAGAATGCTCTGGCCTGTAGCTGTTGATATTTTCATATCCAGCTAAAAGATTTCTAAAGCCACTGATGAACAGTTTTACGCAAGCAATGAAGAAGTCCTATATCCAAGCAAAAGGTGTTGGTTTAACTAACGAAAAACAGCTTCAAGGGGTGAATAAGGCCGGTGCCAGCTGATGTATAGACATCGGGGTAAAAATATCTCAAGGAGAAACACCCAGTATACTGAACCATTACATCATTGCTGATCCGGTGGAAACCTCATATGTCCAAAACTGTTATTTTCAGGATTAAAATAAAAACGGAATAGCACAAATCTACGAGCTCAAAACGTGCCGCGTTGCAAAGACTTTTGAGCTTGTAGATCGGCTATTCTTTGCTACTTAGTGTGACATTGTATATGACTAAGTAGGGCATACCCTTACGGAGGAAAACAATATGGAGATAAGAGGTTTCAATGGCCACGTTTACATGCAGGCTGATCATTCAGAATAAATACTTCCGAATAAAATACATCCGATGTAATGTTTTTGCGTGCGTGTTTACATTGGAAATGGTCATTCCGAATGATTGTTTACATGGACGAAACTTTTAGATCCCATCATTTCATTCCGCATTAGCGTCGGGGCAGGGAAGGCTTCTGATTGGATAGGGGTTGTATATATCCGCCTACGTCCTCACGTGTACCCTCCTCGCGCACTGGTGTTGTTGTTGGGTGAATGTTTGTTGTAGTAACTGTATTATAGACAAGCAATAGGCCTACCGTCTAAGAGCCCGAAGAAAAAAGTAACATGGAAGACGGAATTATCAGTGCGTTATTTGCTTTGATTTTGCTGGTATTTGTGAAGCAGCAGTATGACAACAACAATCTGCTACTACTTCTTCGTCTGTTGTGGAGGAGAAGGGTGGTTGAGCAGGTCGACTACAGAAATGGCAACCGGTTAGTGCTGCAACAGCTGTACCTCAGCCCGTTACCCTATCCCAAACGTAAGGCAAGACAACAATGGATGAAAGTGCGGAGCAAAGACTGGTGGGAAAGGATCGTGTTGTCTGAATTCACGGATGGTGAGTGGAAGGAGAACTTTCGCATGTCCCGCGCGTCGTTCATGAAGTTGTGTGGACTGGTGCAGGGCTTCATGTCTCCCGAGGATGTTACAGTTCGTGCACCCATTCCTCTCAACATGCGCGTGGCCATCGTTCTCTACAGACTGGGTAGTTGTTGTGAATACCGTCTGGTAGCAAATCAGTTCGGAGTCCACAAGTCAACGGTGAAGAAATTCGTTTACCTGTTCTGTAAGGGAATCGTACAGGAACTCCTCCTCCACCGTATTATCCAGATGCCAAAAGAAGAAGAGGCACTTGAGATTGCCAGACGATTCGAGGCATCGCATCACATTCCTCAGATTGTTGGCCTGATAGATGGTAGGCACCCCCCCCCCCGACTATCCATTTCATATTACTGCCAAATAGCCAAAGTCTACATGTGTAGGTGTCCTGAGTTTGCAATAAAATTATTGTTGCTTTCTTAGGTACTCACATACCGATCCTCGCCCCGTCTGATGGCTACAGAGATTTTTCAAATCGTAAAGGCTGGCCTTCCTTCATCCTTCAGGCAGTTGTGGATGACAGATTCATGCAAGTATTTATTTACTACAAGGGCTCTTTATTATTATTTAGCCTTTAAGTAGTGCACAAATACAATAACATATTTTCAGGCCCACAGAGCCACCTTGTGGCTTTATTGTGCATTGCACCTACACCATGAGACTATTACACAGATAAATAATGGATAGCACTGTTATAAACCCAGAATTAAAATTGTATGCTACAAGCACAATGTTGTCACTAGAGTCTGGACTCAAAGTTAACATGCTTTTTTATGCACATATTTTTGTGTGGTATTACTGAAATTATGTATCCTGTATAGTTTCAGGAGCATCAGCTGCAAGATGCCTGGCGGTGCACATGATGCATTGGTTTTCCATAACTCTGACCTCTTTCGAAGGGCTCACCTGCTGCCACAGGTAGGCAGTCAGACACTGGATAGAGCCTACATGCATACTATTATCACATTTTCAGTTCAAAATATATAACTCATTCCTATTTCCCCTTCAAACTATTTTTGTGGGATGACCAAAAATGATTTAAAATGTTTCATCTTTCTCCCTTCACAGAGTGTCAGGAATATTGAGGGGGAAGACATCCATCTCCAAATAGTGGGGGACCCTGCCTACCCACTCCTCGACTGGCTGCTCAAGGGATACCGGTCATCTCCTAACCTGACTCCAGAACAAGAGTCATTTAACGTTTATCTTAGCTCTGTTCGTGTTGGAATTGAGCAGACTTTTGGTCTTCTCAAGTCACGTTTTAGGGTTCTACAAAAGAGAAGCGAATTCCATTACACCTTCGCCCCAAAGATGATCGCGACCTGCTGTGTCCTGCACAATTTCTGCAAACAGGAGAGAGACCACGGGGTTGCCAACTGGCTGGAGGAGATGGACGATCTGCAGTATCCTCAGCCTGCTCGCCTCAGGAATTATGTAGACCACAACACCAGCGCAAGGCGGGCACTGACAACACATCTGGCGAGACACTTCCCCCTTCGTACATGATATTATTATTTATTATTTATTATTATTAATAGCTTTGAGATGAGTGGCAGAGCCTTAGAGGTTTATTTATGGACCTTGTTCCTCAGTTTTTCATATTTTTGTACTGCACGAAAATACTCCTTGGGCTAAATTCGGCCATAGCCACTTGCCCAAATGTGCCCAAATTTGGGATTTTGTTTTGGACATTTTGAACGTTTACTTGTAACGGAGTAGTTCTGCGTTGCTGTATTTTTTTTTCTACCAGTGGTCTTTCCTCGCTCCCTGATTCTGTTTAATAAATGTTCAACAAAGTGCAAATCTGTTAGTGCTGCACACGGTTCTTTCTTAAATGTGAATCTTGTTTTTCCCCCACAAGAATTAAGATGATTCTTACACAATTCTCATGTTTTCCAACAAAAATATTTAATGTCTAGTTGAAAATGTGGCACTTGGAGCCAACTACTGTGGCTTTTTCAAGTCTCTTGTAGCAAAAAAAAAACACAAGAGTAACCAAAATTAATGAGCCAAGTGCAAGGTATAAAGTAAACAACAGTCCAAGCTGTCAGTATATTAAATAAATAAAAGTATAATAAACGAAACAAATTACCCAGAAAGGGACCTGAGATGAGATGTAGTGTGTGTGTGTGTGTGTGTGTGTGTGTGTGTGTGTGTGTGTGTGTGTGTGTATATCTAGTCTAGTGTTAGTAAAGTGTAGTCGTCAACCCCTGGGTTTTCATTTTGTGTGGGTGTGGGCACACTGGGATGTGGTATGTACTGGTATGTCTGCTGTGTGGGAAGGATTTGTTGCTGAAAGTGCTGTTGCTGAAAGTGCTGTTGGCCCTGATGTTGCTGGTGTGGGATTGGATGGGTATTGTACTGGGGATATGTGTTATACTGGGGTTGAGGTGGACCTGTGTGTGGCGGAGGTGGACCTGTGTGTGGCGGAGGTGGACCTGTGTTTGCTGGATGTAGGATCGACCTGAGGCCCTCAAACATCATTCCAACGAGTCTTTCTGTAGATCTTGTGTTGTGCTCAATAACTCTGGTGATGAGGTTCTCCTCTTGCTGGTTTCGCTGTTCTTGCAGCATCCTTTCTCTCTCTTCCCTTCTTTCTTCCTGCTGTTCAATCCATTTGTGCTCCCTGTCTTGCATCTCCTCTGCCATCTTCTTCTGTTGTTCAGCCCAGGATAGCATGGTCCTCTCATACCCGGATTTGGGTTTGGATACCTTCCCTATCAAAATAATTTCATTAATCATTTGGCAGCACACTCCTATTCTACACAGAGTCAAATGATAGCCCTTAGTTTATTATTCAATTAACCAAGCTACAATTATTAAGTTAAAAGTGGTAGCAAAGTAAGAGCATCTCCCTGTCGGCGTGTGCGCGCGTACACACACACACACACCCACACACACAATCTTAGAAAGTAAAATGTGTAAGTAATATTAAACTTACTCTTTGTTCCTTTGGGCTGACCACCATCAGCCAGGGCACCATCAGCCAGAGCTGAACCTGGTCTGTCACCCTCTCCCTGGTCAGTGGATGGACCAGGTCTCTCAACATCATCCTGGCCAGAGGATAAACCATGTCCATCATGGGTCACACATAATTGCCAAAGCAAATGTCAACATATAATAAAAACAGTTGGAAATGGGGAACGTATATGTAGTTACAGCATTTTGTAAACAGAGCTATGACACATTGCATCATTATACACATGTTATACAGGGTACATAGCTTTTTTGAAACAAATAGCAGCATTTTTTCTCAAGACTATTCAAATAGTATACAAAATAAACAATTTAAAATGTTAGTTAGCTGGGTGTCATGTGTGAATATTTACACATAATGAACTGTTCCATCACCACCACCAACCTGGCCAGCGAGAGAGGAGGCTGAACTAGCAGACTGAGGTTCCAGAGTTGCATAGCCAGAACTAGAAGCTTCTTCATCTGAAAAACAAATTAAATGGACAATTTTGTATTAGGGCCTATCTAGTCCCCAAAACACCAAACAGTACGGGTAGTTACATTGGTTAACGGCGCGCGCGCGAGCACACACACACACACACACACACACGCGCGCGCATGCGCGCGCACACACACACACGCGCGCGCGCGCATGCGCGCAGACACACGCACACGCGCGCGCATGCGCGCACACACACACACACACACACACACACACAGACAGACAGACAGACACACAGAAGCAGTCGCTAACGTTAGCAGTAAACTTTGTAGTAACATTCGGTTGCTAGCTGGCTATATATGTGTAGTAACGTTGTTGCAGTTGCAGTGGTTTTGTCGCTTACCCAACACGTCGTTGGCTGGCGTTGGTGGCTCTGACTGTTCTTCAAAACCAGCGTCGATCCCGTGGTCGTCCGCTCTGGCCATTGGTCGTCCCCCCAGCAGCCTGTCCATGTCATCAAAGAACACAAACGTCGACGGATCCGACCCGCTCGTTTTGTTCTTGGCTTTAGCCTTGTTATACTCCTGCTTCAGCAGCTTCCATTTGGTGTGGACTTGGGTGGCGTCTCTGCCACCATACCCATCCAATGCCATTTTTTCAGCAACTGTTTTATACAGTTCTGCGTTTTTATATTTGCGCCCGTCGGTCCTTTCAACTATGCCCAGATCTTCCAGTGTTTGTAATAAATAAAGTGTCTCTCCTCTCGACCACCGCTTGCTCTTCCCCGCCATCGTGTTGTTGTTGTTGTTATTTTGGAATTTACTGAGCATGCTCAGAAAGACCAGAATGACTTTATATCCGATTCAGCGTGTACATGCCCCCAACTTTCGGCCAATCGCATTCAAAATCGGAATTATCCGACCAGTGACATCGGAATGGTTTTGAAATCGCATTGAGTGTTTTCATTCGGATGTAAGTTTTTGTAGGTGTTTACATAACAACGTTTAATAGGATTGAACTTCTATTCGGAATGAAAAGGGGATTTAACTGCTCATGTAAACGTGGCCAATGATTCACACTCTTTTCGTCCCACTGACGCAACATTAAGTGCAGTTTCAGGATTTCGTTTCACAGTGATCTCTCCAGTGGCTGTGTGTCATCAGCCATATACGTAGCCACTGGCAAACCCACTGTATGTATCTCATAAATCAAAGGACACTAACATCTCAATGGGCTGTCGTGTGTGTGTGTGTGTGTGTGTGTGTGTGTGTGTGTGTGTGTGTGTGTGTGTGTGTGTGTGTGCGTGTGTGTGTGTGTTATCCATTCTCTCTCTGTCCTTGTGTGCTGATTCATCGCCCCGAGTGTTCACAGAGGGGTTCTGCGTTGTGTTTCTTTGATCCCTCTGTGCCATTACATTTGTTACAGTATATGTGATCAATTTAACTCCAGGATACATGCTAACCTCTACGCCACTGGCTCTCACCCTTTTTTATTTTAGGGAGTTCTCTACCCTTCTCTCTCTAAAATAATAATAATAATACAATTTACAATTTTGGCATTTGGCACATTCTTAATCCAGAGCGATTTACAGTAAGCAAGAACAAAAACATCGTAATACATCAAATACATCAATAATAGACAGTGGAATATCCATATAATGAAGCTATACGTATACACTATAGAGTGCTATGTCTACATAAAATGCTATCTATGTTACTTAAGTTTAGCCTTTGCATACGGGTGTAAGGTCGCTGAGGCTATAGGGCAAGTGCTATGGCAAGTGCCAAGGGCTAAAATGGAGCCTAAGAGGTGGGTTTTTAGACTAGGGCGGAAGATTGGGAGTGAGTCTGCAGTTCTAATTGCAATTGCATTCCATAGTTCCATGAAAGGCTACATCTAACCTACTGTATGTGATGAAATGTGTGTTGTCTCTACACGTGAAACACAGTGGTTCTCAAAGTGGGGTCCATGCAGGCAGTCCCCAGCGAAATGTGTTACTATAGCATCACTTTTAGTTTCAACTTATATATAAACCTGCTATTTTTAAACAAATCTTGAAACCCTAACCCTAATCCTATTTGAAGCCCCCACCCTGACAACTGACAAGCACTTGGAGTTGAGGCATTCAATTGTGTTTGTTCCACAAAAAATTCTGCATTAATCGAAACAATGTGGAAGTAGTAGTGTTCTTCCGGGTCCTTCAAACAAACGCCACTGAGCAACTTCCATTGAAATGAATAGTGGGGGCGGGGCTGTCCATATAACTTTATGGTGAAAATAGACGATGTACAAGCTCACAACATCGGGTCATGACTGTGTGCTGTGACCTGCTATTATCCATTTTTGTTTTTATATTGATTTTCTAAGTTTTTGAGAGGTTTTTGAAACTCTCTAAAAAAGAAATAGTTTCACCAACAATGACACACCCAAAATATTGCTGCCAGGTTCAAAGTGGTTAATTGACAATGAAGTAATCGTTCTCCATCTCCCTTCTCTGTCCGTGTGTGTCAATCTGCAGTAAAGGACGAGTGTCTTCCATCATGAATCCTGTGTACAGTCCAGTCCAGCCCGGGACTCCTTATGGCAACCCGAAGAACATCACGTACACAGGTGAGCCGTGCAACAAAACACATGAATGTCTGAATATTCTCAGCCCATGGGCTCTGTGTGTATGACTGTAGTCCCACAGGTGTCCAGAAGGTGGCATACCCGTTTCCTGTTCCTGTTCATTTTCCTGTAGCTTGTTTTATTGGCTCTGCTGCAAATGTGAACCGAAAACATAATATACATTGTGTTTCCGGTTCAAAACTGCTGCTGAGCAATTCAAACAAAGCTATGGGACCCAACGAAACGGGAAACGAGCATGCCACCTTCTAGAAACTGGGACTACAATTATGCATGTAAGTAGCCTTGGTAACCAATGGTTCCTGAGCCATGTGGCCCATGGCCATAGGAGCAGAAGCCTATGTGAGGCGGCTTGATGTACAAGTACACCCCCTGGACATACCGCTAGTACAGTACTGTATGTTGCATGGACTAACCCCCAATCCGACCCTTGATGCTGAGAGCCGAGCAGGGAGGTATTAGCCATATTCCAATACTCTAACTTCCACACTAGCTCACTCCACTTGCGCCTTAGTGCCAACTCTGCGTGAGGAGGTGAGGATTAGATGTGAGTCTGAAGGAATCAAGCAGGCTGTACTGATTCAGGCCTAATTCCAATTCTCACATTCCTGCCTGTATACTTGCTCGCTCACTCCTCCTGCATGTCATGTTCAGTGTTGTCAAGTAATTTAAGCAGTGTTGGGCATCGTTACTTTCTAAACTAACGTTGTTAGGTTACTGGATTACTGCCCATGAAAAGAATCCCTTACCGTTACAGATTACCTTCTGAGAAAAGTAACAAGTTAGATTATTTTCCGTTATTTTCCGTTACCCGACAATTAAAACCCATTTTGAATGCTTGCGCAAGTTGTTTACATTGTAGGCTATTAGGCTACTGCCTACCGTCATTGCGCCGCATTATTACGGCCCTAATTAACTCTATGGTTAAAAACGAGAATAAACAAGAAGGTGGCACACCAATAGCTAGAGTACCAATATTTATTAGGACAGCAGGTAAGACAGGAATATCCAACGTTTCGGCGGTTAAGCCTTCATCAGGGAATACAGAGCACATCATGGTTCACACTTAAATATGGTGCCAGAGAGTCATGCAACCAATCAGAAGGGGGTAGGGGAACACGGGTTAAATAAGACCTGTCCCTGTGATATGAGAGGTAGGGATCATGGTCATGTTGTGTCTCAAGTTCACATATTTTATCTCAAAAATGACTATAAGGCCTCCTAAGAGGCTCCGGAAAAATATTCCTTGTCATGGAGACACTACAATGTATATACAGTAAGAGTTACAGCAGAAAAGCAAATGTGAAATAAAGAACCATATAACAGCGATATCTATACAAAAATAAAATTAAAATACATAATTAAATACATTCAATGCAATCAATATAGAAAAAACATTTAAGTGGATAAAAACGAGAATGATACACACCATGAACTGACCATAGACAATATCCCCTTTACAGCTCTCTTTATTAACGAATATAATTCGCCACAATCGCCAGCCTATACACGTAGGACTGGACAGAAAGGCTGTTGCGCTGCGCTCCAACCAGCCAACAGCGCGCATGATGCCCTCTCCACGGCACGCACCGTGGCGCATGAACAACAACACCACCACCACCACCGTGGACCCACGACCCACGTATGAACTAGATAGTTTATAAGAAATGGCACGGCGGCCATCCTCGCAGGTAGTGACAGTAACAGAATGAGAATCCTGTAACCTGTTATTTGGGTGAACTTAAACAATTCATTAAACTAGTACTCACCTAATGTTATGGTACGCAGGATGACTGAACCCAAAAATGCAGAGCCACAAACCAGATTCCAAAATCCAAGGATTTATTTAAGCCAAGGTAGTAAGGGTAACAAAACAAAGGAAGCTGTAAGCTCAGGAAACTCAAACTCCATTCAAAAACATTTCAAAAGGTACAAAACAAACTAGTAAGTCCAAAAGGCAAAACTGTACAGAACCAGGCAGTACCATTCAAAAACATTTCAAAAGGTACAAAACAAACTAGTAAGTCCAAAAGGCAAAACTGTACAGAACCAGGCAGTAAATCATAGTCCAAAAACGCAAACCTTTCAAGGAGAACCAGGAACAATAGGGGTACAGCTCAGGGACGAAGACAAATGTTCTGACAGTTTGTGTTTGTGAGGAGTCCAGTTATATAGGGAGCAGGTAATGGGCAAAGTGTTCACAGGTGGGCTGACGAGGGAGTTGGAGACAGGTGTGCAGTGTGATGGAATGGAAAGAGGGAGTGGCCAGGGAGGAGACATGGTCTGTGGAGTGACAGATCATGACACCTAATGACGCAGCCACGGAGGATCTACCATGTTTAACGTAATTCCAAAGTGTTTAGCCTGCAATATTATACCCACAGTTGGCTTCTGTTTCCATGTACACGGACGTAATGTCCCTTTAGAGCAATTTCATGTGCTGTAAGGATAGTGTTTAGAGTTTGGTTCCATTTGTACACTCTCAGAGTTACAGACCTGAAAAGGTCCATTTGGAACCCCCTCAAGGAACCCTGAGAGTCCCTGTACCCCACCCAGATTATTGTAATTACACACTGGTGTCGAACAGATACTCGGTATCGAACTGATATGCAATCTATGAGTATCGGATTTGGTATTGGAAGAAATCGGTGCATCTCTGCTATTTGGGCATATGATTGTGTATAGACATGCACATATCTGCTCTCTCTCTATTTGTTTTGTTAAACTGGAATCAAAACAGATTTAAATTCCATTACCAACTCAGTCATGTAGCTGACAAGAGAGGAGATGGACCTGCAACTACAATGAATTGAAGCAGGTTGACAGAATGAATTGATGCAGGTAACAGAATTTAAGTAATTTCAAGCGTGAGCAGGCAGACGAAAGTTTGGAAAAAGTTCCCGAAAGTATTGACTGTCAGCAAAATGCTTAATTTATCCGTACAATGTTGCCATGCGACAGATGTTGTGCAACGATGCTTGTACGCATGTACTTGTCACAATATAATAAAGATGTGGGCCATCTCCTGCAAAGACAAAAAACTAATCTAAAAATGCTAACTTTAAAATAACATGATGAACATGAACAAATGCTTGCCTTTACCCCTACATGCCCTTGTGGTTAGAATATCTGCCAGCCCATGATACCAAAATTCCTATACCCAAATGTAGGCTATGCTCACTCTGGAAAACATGTTTTGCATCCCAAATGGTAAATTGCTTTTGGAGGAGCTGAGAGTGAGCTCCCGAAGCCGCTTGGAGGGAGACACAGCCGAGTGTACATCCAGTGTTCACTACTTCACTTCAGCCTGTTTCATGTCCACTTGCCGGAAGTGTGACAGCCTATGTTTTGTTATTGGGCGGCTGTCTCCTCTGGCTGTGGGATGGAGACCACAACCATGCTCTCTGGGAGATGGGGTCTATCTAAAAGCCATGCCATTTCACAGACTTGAAAGAGATGATTTAAAGCCGACAAAACTTTGATCTGCTTTTATCGTAAAAATGTAAACATGAACGCAGTGCTTGTGGAAGTGTCCCACTTGATTAAACTGCAGAGATACTGAAGTACATTTACTGAAGCAACACATTATATAATGGCTTGATCACACAGTTGCTGTTTGTTGTGCAAGGAGTGGGAGAATGCATGCCAAACAGCTCATATTAGAGATAAATAGAACGTTTTAATATACAACATGACCAGTTACTCTAAAATGGTAATAATATTATTTATTACTAGTTACTTTAAAAAAAAGTTACTCCCTGCCAAAATTAACTAGTTACTTATTACTTTACTTATTACTTTTTTTCTTGCCCCCAGTAATTGCATATTTTGTCCCCAAAAGTCTTACTTTGCATTTTCAACATTAGCAGTACAACCCCCCCCCCCCACCCCCCACTTGCCTCCTCATTGTAAAATCTTGAACAGAGTCTCACACTACCCAGTTTGTTCCGCATTCCGGACAGTTTAAGACCCATCCTTCTACATCTGATACTTCACACGTACAGACAAGTGTGCATCGTTTCCGTATCTGCTCTAGACCGGATCAGCAGCCTGCAAAGAAACTCCATCCCGGATATAGAAGGAAGACATAAAGCATTTGCATATTTTTCTTGGACACACTTTTTCATAGTCACAAGACTGTAAAGTGCATGGCTCCGAGTCCTATAGTGTAAATGGCACTCTATTAGCCTGATAGCATGCATGGAAGAAAAAACCGAGTCGTGTGGAAAAGGCCCTCAGCAACCAGCAGTCAAGTATGTGTTATTCTGCGTCGGGGGGTGCATCTCTCTGTTTGAAGAGAGACATGAGAATGCATGATTACACACTGCTTGAATGTGTAAATGTCTTGCTGAGTGCAGGCCAGCTCCCTGACATTCCCCTAGTGATTCATCATGGACGCAGCGTTTTCTACCAGTATGATAAGGGGACCTCTTTGGAATGGTGCCCAGTGCCCTCTCATCTTCTGTCTGCCCACAGAACATTACTTTCTGTGTGGAGGATCAAAACGTTGAGAGAGAGGAGAGAGCTCTTGTTTGTGTCTGCCCGTATTATCTTACATGCTGTAATGGGTGGGAATGGGCCTCATGTATAAGATTATTATCGACTGTCTGGACGAACATTTCTGTACTTCTGCCCTTGTAAGCAATTTCAATTGTGTACATTCATTCCATATCCTCTAACCCTTACCACATGCCGACCTAACCTCAACCTAACCTTTACCCAACTGTAATTCTATTAATATTCTTTAGTCTTTATTTAGATAAGAGGGTAGGGGAGAAGCACATGCAACACCATTCATTCTCTGGCTGGAATAAAAACTGAAATGTGCAACCATATGGATGGTACAATATAGCCATTTGCCCCAACTCTAATTCAAACCCTAAACATATTTTATAACTATAAAACAGCCACTTGAAGGGTATAATGATCCCCCAAATTCCCTCACTTCCCATTTTGCTCATATTTATCCTTGTGAGTATAGAATAGAATAGAAGTACTACTGGCGGCAGTGACTCAGCGGTGGGGTGTCCATATGGCAACTGCAAGGTTCCCAGTTCAAACCCGGCCCACCGGGGGGCCCCCCAGAGTTAAACAAGGTTCCCAGTTCAAACCCGGCCCACCCGGGCGCCCCCCAGAGTTAAACAAGGTTAGTCTCGAAGTGTCCTTGAGCAAGACTCTGAACCCCTAATTGCTTCCGATGACCAGGTTGGTGCCTTGCATGGTTTCCGCCACCATCGGTGTATGAATGGGTGAATGTAATGCACAATCTATATGTAAAGCGTCTTGGATAAAGGTGCTATATAAATGCACCATTTACCACTACAACACACACACACACACACAATCACACTTTTGTTCCATAAATATGCATCTAATTAGTGGGCCGTATATGGCTGACTGTGTATTTTTTTGTGTATGGGAACATCGCCACACACATGCGTGTGTGTGTGTGTGTGTGTGTGTGTGTGTGTGTGTGTGTGTGTGTGTGTGTGTGTGTGTGTGTGTGTGTGTGTGTGTGTGTGTGTGTGTGTGTGTGTGTGCGTGCACGACCCACTGCGACTACTACGACCTCAGATGAGTAGAGAAGACCAGCTAAATTTAAGCATATTATTTAAGACATATTACTAATATAAGCTGAGGAAAAGAAACTAACACCATTCAAAGCATGGACACCGGAAACTTGTTTGAGGGGCGATTGTGTTGACTAAAATATGTCATATAGTAAAAGTTATGGCACATTTATTATTGTAACATTGTGAGATCATATCACACAAATTGTGAGATCATATAATGAAAACAACAGTCTGAACTCTTCCCCCGTGGAAGCTTTGAACAGACCAGAGCATTTTTGGTAATGAGTCGGGAGTCCAGGACCAAGACCACATTCTCTAAGAACTATCTATTCACATTAGATGAGCATTTAGTCCATTATTATCTGATCCAACAAATACTAGCAGCACAATAATACTATTGGAAAAGGGATTATAGAATTAGAAAATAACTTATCTTCTGCCAGGAGGCATGTCTTACCTCCTCTGTTTGTCTGGGGCATAATGTGAGAGAGAGTGTGTGTGTGTGTGTGTGTGTGTGTGTGTGTGCGTGTGTGTGTGTGTGTGTGTGTGTGTGTGTGTGTGTGTGTGTGTGTGTGTGTGTGCGTGTGTGCGTGTGGTGCGTGCGTGCGTGCGCGTGTGCGTCCGGTACCGTTAACCCGGTCGATGCCAAATTTTTGAGGAATATACCTGTTATAGCGCCACCAACAGGTGGATTTTTGCAAAACACATGTTTGGAACCTCAAATCATCCAATTGCCAAAGGCGTAAGAAGAAATAGCACCCTTTTCACATCAGTCTCAGTCTCAGAGCCAGCCTTTACCTGACAATG
Source organism: Protomyctophum bolini (assembly GCF_963924005.1). Lineage (NCBI taxonomy): Eukaryota > Metazoa > Chordata > Actinopteri > Myctophiformes > Myctophidae > Protomyctophum > Protomyctophum bolini. The sequence continues at coordinate 22,090,194 of NC_137874.1, read as the reverse complement.
GCCGGGTTTACCAAAGGGAACATGCGTAGCGAGTGGGCGTGTGGTTCTTCGGGGCAATCTTCCACAAAATGTCCCTTCCACCATGAGCATAGATATGCCGTGCTTAGATCAGATGTGCCACGCAACTTTCCTTATAAGGCGCTGAAATGAAGTGGGTGTAACAGTCTGGCAACGCTATTTTGGAAGAAAAGACAAATTGAAAATATTGCGCGTTATGTCTGTTACCAGAGCTCTCAAAAGCAATGATGCATTTTATTAATGCCTGCTCACTATATGTATTTTAAATCATGTATTATTTGAAAAGATGGATTCATTCATGTTAAATGTCCATAGTTTTTGTTGTTTTTACAGATTTGAACCAACTATACAGTTAGTTATCATTTGGAGACATTTTTTTTACAAACTGTAAAAATAAATTTGGCCAAAGCTGGTGACACGGTCTTCTCTACATGTATGCTTACTCATCAAATTAATTTCCAGTTTTTCTATTCTACTTCTCAATTGTCATCTCGTGCACAAGTCATCTTCCCGTCTCCTTCACCGCTTTGCCCCAGCACTTCTTTTCTTATCTCCCCCGAAGCTACGAGATAAGAAAAGAAATTAATGATGTCACAACTGCATTCTTGCAGAGCACGTACAGACGCTGTGCAATTTCCATTGCACAGCAACAGCCGCTTGTGGAGAGACTGTCCTGCATTCAGCGTTTAGTCATCCGACCTTAAACGAACCCCTGCTTGGCACACGCAGACAGTTTATATGCAGGACACGCACACAAATGCATGCACCCGCACACACATAAGCGCGCACACACACACACACACACACACACACACACACACACACAGTCTCTGTCTCTCTATCTCTCTCTCTCTTGCTCCCTAAACTGGAATGCGTCCCCAGAGTAATGTTTCTTGTTTCATCCAGTGATTAGTGCTGTCTTGTACTGTAGCTAGCTCTCACCCGCTCTCACTCTCTCTCAAATACATTCCTTTGCCTTGGCTCATGCTCCTCTATTATTCATGCAGCAGCAATTGCAGGTTGAAATAGTGAATCCGTCTTACAAGCTGTCTGCATTATGAGTAATCCATTGAGCTGCCTGTATAGCTAGGGGTCTGGCAAAGCGGGCGAAATAAGTCAGCGTGAGGCAGAGATGGAGGGTCCACAGCGCCAAAGAGTGATCTGTGGTGGTGATCCACCCTGCCTATAGCCACTCCAAAACACAGACGTATGGCTTATGGAAACGCACGCACGTACACACGCACACACGCAGAAATATATGATACATCAGAGTCAGCACTTCTAGTCTCCTGAGAAGGATCTTATATGTTTTCAAATTATGTCTCTATATCATGCAGACAGAAACCTTGCAGTATAGCAGCAATCATGCGGTGTAGTAGCTTCTATGATTATACTATGTACTGTATTCTGTCACCCGCTTCGAATGGTATCACCCCTTAATCAAGAGAATGTTCGTGATCAGCAGCTTATACAGCCAGAATGTGATTATCACACATACTGGGAAACGCAGAAGTGAAACTATGGGAGTGTTTGCTTTTTGTGACATGACAAAGGCGGCCTCTGGTGGCTTTGAGCCACATGAGGCTCCGCCGAGCGAGGCGCAAGCCGAGCCGACTTAGCGCCGTTCGAGTTGCATCCCGATAGGCAGAGAATAGTACATATTAGTACCCCTGGTTTCCATGCCCCGACCGTAGAGTTGGCTTTGACACGTCCAGCAGGGGGAGTCGTTTACCAGGCTATGTCTGCACCACCCTGCATGGTGCAGTCCGGGTGAACACAGCCAAACACCACAACGTCTAGTATGCCATTATGGCCATATTGGCCATATTCCAACGTTGTTCCAGGGACCCCTCAGAAGCAAAGATTTGAGTTAAAAACGTTCCCTCTGAAAAAATATATATTCCAAATTTGCGCCACATTTTCACGATTTTTCAAAAATAGCAGACCTACAAGCTCGTAGCGTGCCACTCGGAGGCGCGCTACGAGCGCAATAGCTAAATTATAACATAATGTTTAAAACACCAAAAGGGGTTCCCGCCCAGAATGGGTTAAAAGAAAACACACACACACACACACACACACACACACACACACACACACACACTGACCTAACACCACGCCAAAATTCTAAAACTAGTCACCAAAAGCCAAATTGTGGTGATTTTTTACGAGTCTACGCCCAGCTATACACCATTGTTGCTATAGAGACATGCCACTGCATACATCACTATTATAATTACTGCATGCCTGCTGGTGGGAATCTGTTCTCTGCCGAGTGCACCTGTCTGTATGTACTTAAAATCACACCATTTAGCACATAAACGAAACAAACAACGCATATTCCACAGCCTATTTCACCTTCTGCCGGTAGCAGTTGCATTACACCGATATTGGTGAGTCGGTGACTGAGATATTCTTCCACCAAGAGTAATATAACACAATTCACTTCCCCAAAATTAACCATTTGATTGTGTTTGCTTGTGTGCTGCAGAAAAGTGCAATATTGATAACCATAAAAAGAGAATTGAATTGAATCGCTACATTCGGTCTGTTAGGTTTTAAGGTTCAAACTGTAGCCACAAACCACCAGAAAACAAGGATTTGGAATCAATTATCCATTTTATTTTTTGCTGGATAATAAATAGTGATGGCCATTTGGTTTCACATGATGATTCCATGGTTCTACAAAAGTAAACAAAGAAAAAGAAGCAAGTTATAATATTTTTCCAGATAATCATCAAATTATAAATATGTCCGTTTAATTAATATACATTTAAGTGTTGTATTTAATAATAATTCAAATAAATAATAATTAGCCAAGTATTTAGTAATTTTCTAATATTAAATGAGTCCAAATAATTCAATTCAAATCAAATTAAACTATTCTCAAACATAATCCACATCACTGGAAGTAAAACACTGGAACTTACATTACATTACATTACTTGGCCAGGTAGCCAAGACTCTGAGGTGCCGTACAGGACTGATTAACCAATAGGATCCAAGCATTGGCTAGCCAGGCAAAGTTCAACAGACGCATGGCAAACCTCAGCAAACACACACAGGCCTGCTGGACAATGGGAATTCAGGCCTGTTTGTAGTGGGAGGAAGTGAGCAGGTTCCCCCTGAACCATTGTGGAGTCTCCTTGTGGAGCAGAAGGGAAGTGAACATTTGTAGTTTGTAACACGGTCAGTGTGAAGTCTGAACCTATAGGCTTAACTGAATTATTTAAACCTATATATTTTGTTGACGGGGGTCACTCAGGGATCTGGCCTGGGCCCCCTCCTTGTTTCCCTCTACACCACGGGTGAGCAAACTTTGGTGTCATATTTGTAGAGCTGGCTGCATCGTTACACTGTACCTTTGAACCATAGCAAAGTTGCATGCAAATGAATCGCATTACCATCATTTGATTTAACTACAGTGCAATATCAAGTATTTCATTGGCAGTGTAGCCAAATGTAGCTCACTCATCTGTGCTGTGAACAAAACAAAAACAGTTCCACCTTAAAGCCATTTTCTCATGCATGCACTGCATTGCTATTATATTTATAGTCAGATAAATTGCCTTTTGTATGTAAATAGTAGTGTAGCCAAATGTAACCAGGGGTGAAAGTCTATCTACTCTCTAGTGCAAACATTTTACAATAGAATAAAATAATAAAATAAAACCTTTTTTCACATCACACAGAATGAGAAAAAAGGAAAAAGCAGTTAATAGGAATCCTTAATACTGAGA